>NC_135580.1:40958954-41261984 GCF_965152235.1 Eretmochelys imbricata
ATGTTTAAAGGCATTTAGGAACATAGTGGGATTTTCCAATCTGCATCTTTAGGTGCCTAAATACCATTCAAAATCTAGCCCTTAGTCTTCACACCCTCAGAGCTCCATGATACACGATGGAGATAATTGCATGTCTCTAAAGTCACAGGGGTATTGGGACAAAAATACATGAGACAGTGAAGCGCTGACACTCTGATAATGGGGGCCATAAATATATTTAAGATACACAGTAAAAGTCCAACACCAAAAAAAATGCTAAACAAAAGTCACACAGAGTTTTGGAGGGTTTCACAAAGTATTTTCATCAGGCTAGTTTTTCTGTTCAAAGGAATGTTCATAGTAAAACATCATTATATGAAAGTTCATAGCTCTGTTATATAAAAAGAATCATTGCTCAAATCTGTGTAGCAAGGTTAAATTAAGACACACTAATTTTGCCTTTCCAATGGGTTTCCTGTGCTAGCAACTCTTACCTAAGAAAGAACGGACCTAACAAATTATAACAGAACACTATAAAACCCACCTTTCTACAAGAAAGTGTATCTTTAGACTGTAAGCAGATTTTTTTATTTGGGGGACACAACTGCTATGCACAATGTTCCCTCTAATTTTTGAGAGGCCACGTGTGCAAAAAATTTCTTCTGTGCAAATTTTTGTGCTTCTGTGCACATTTTTGTGTGTGCGCGGTGTTTTGCCGTGTGCGCGGGGTTTTGGATCTGTGTGCACGCGCACGCGCACACAGCTTAGAGGGAACAGTGGCACTGGGGTGTTAGAGGAGAAAGGACTAATGGATCTGCTGCTGCATGAATAAAAAAGCCTTTCCCCTCTACATGGGGCAGCAGTGCAAAAGAGCCAGTATCAGATAAACTCCAGCTCTTAAGCTTAAGTAGCAGCTGTGGAGTATCATAAGAGAGGATGATAGCCTTCCCCCAAGGCTTCAGAAGAAATTACCAGCATGCAATTCCAAGAGCTCAGGCTGTGTATTGAGATAGGACACTAAGGCTAAAATCTTAGTCAGTATAATTGCTAACTCAGGTGGCATAAGCAGAGGCATTCAAACTGGTAGTCATATTGAATCCAGATTCAGACAGGACAAAATGCCATGGGAAGCAGTCTCTGAATTTAAGAAAAATAGTCATGTGGCTCAGTCAAGCTTTCAGCACAGATTCCCTGAGCTTGGAAGCCAGATCAGTATCTTCAGCAGGTTCAGAACAATTCCATGACACTAGAGGCTCTGAGCTATTTCATTCAAACCAGGACATTATAGATTTAATGGGTACATAACACTTAACTATGAAGGCCACGAAACATTGAGTTGACATTATTACATTTACATGACATACCACAGGCTAGCTAATGAGAAAGTGATTAATTTCTCTCAGACACCATACACAAACAGGTGATCATTGAAAATGTTAGCAAATTAGATGGGCAGTAGATTGTGTGTGTGTCAGAGAGAGAATCTCACCAACATACCATCCTCGGGGAAAGATTGTGCTTCCATAATATGCATGTGAATGGGACCTTCTCACCAGAAATCTTTTTATTTAATGTAGAGATGGGGTCAGCCATCTGTACAACAACATTCCCTGTCCCTCTCAGATAGGGCAGTCCAAGTGATTCATGTGGGTGTGTTTGGGGTGGCAGTATGGTCACGAACTGGATGGGTGGATCAGCATTAGCTAGGTACCCACACCAGAGATTTAGGAAAATTAGTACAACTCCAAGCTGTAGTATCCATGCTATGGAACTTCCGCCAGAATGAGGAACTTTCTTTAGAGGATGGATAAGAAAGGATACATGGGACACCAAGGCTCCTGAGGAACCAGGCCACCAGGCAGATACTCTTAATAATATGAGGGAATTTGTGGGAGTAATTGTTTAACTCCCTAGAAATCCATTGTGCTTGGCACCTCATATGCAGGAAATAGACAGGCCCTGACCCAAAGAGATCACTGTCTAATTTAAAACAAGCTGCAACAAGAGGTTCTAAAAGTTGGTGGGACGAGGGAAGTAGGGCCAAGCTAAGTAATAGGGGAGCAAAAAGAATGTAAATAAAAATTGGAGAGGATTCAGAAAACAGCCATGAGAAAGAGTAAAGGATTAGAAAATATGCCTTATAATGAGAGACTCCAGGAACAAAGTCTGTTTAGTTTAACAAATAGAAGGCTAAGGAGTGACTTGATCACAGCCTACAAATCCCTACATGGGAAACAAATATTTGATTATGGCCTCTTCAATCTAGCAGACAAAAAAGGTATAACAAGAGCCAATAGCTGGAAATTGAAGCTAGACAAATTCAGATTGGAAACAAGTCACAATTTTTATTTTTTAAACCCAAACAGTGAGGAACTTTTTAAACCCAATCTTTGGAACATCTTACCTACCATTGTGGTGAATTCACCATCACTGGAAATAGACAAACATCAAATCTTGATTTAACAAAAAGATATACCCTGGTTCCAATAGGAATTACTCCAAGGAAATCCTATGCTTTGTTTTACACAGGAGGTCTGAGCAGTTGATCACAATAGTCCCTTCTGGCCCTATAATCTCTGAAATGGGTATAAATTAACAGGTTTCTAGTCCTCATTTTCATTTTACATGTAATTAAAGAAAAAATATTATAGCTAGACATAATTCCTACTGGCCAGCTGCCTAGCCAAGCTTCAAGGTAGAGCCTTGGCTCCTTCTGCAGGGGGAGGGAGACAAGGGCAAATCCTCGACCCAATGGAAATGTAAGGAAGAAAACTTGGGAAGAGATCTTTGTGGTGTGTTCCTCCCCCTTAACTCGTTCCTGTTGGTTTTCCCCATGGGGGAGAGGGGCGCCTCTAAAACTCACACACAGCTCAACTACAAAGACAGAGCTACAGAAGCTAGATTTTCAGGCAAGTTAATAATCTTAACCAATTTACAAAAGGATTAATAAATTGTATTAAAGTCAAGAAAATGTGGCTTTAATCCCTTCATTGCTGAAATAGTTACAAAACATTCTAGTTCAAGGAGATTCAGGATTTAAAAATACAGTTTGATCCCAGTAATTATATGTAATCTATAATTTTGTATGTAATAATTAGCTCATAACTGCAGTGATAATTAAGCACTTCATTATAGCAACACAGCATATTTTTAAGAAAGCAGGTTATCTCCAACATGTTCTGATCAAGACCGTACTTGTTATATTAGGTTGTTTAAAGTGAGGAATAAACAGGAGGAATAACCAATAAATTTTCCTCCAAAGAGCCAATTAAAAAGATGTGCAAATATGATTAATATGGCCATTTACATTTGTAGAAACGTTATGTGGGAAATATATCATTAAAATGTATACTTTTTATGTTAGGGAACTTTGTACCATGGGCTTTGGATACAAAAGGAATTTAAGTAAAAGGCATCATTTGCTAATCTGTTTAGTCTAAACAGAAGGCAATAGTTCCTCTAGTAAGCAAAAGCCTCCATCTCACTATAATTAATCTTTTCTTAAGTGATCTCTGTCACGCAGAGCACAGCCAGTTACCCTTGAAAAGCAACAACCTCATTATTTTATTAGCACCACATTGTGACATTTTTACATAACAGCAGAACAGTTCAAACAAATGCTGTAGGGCGAACAGTTCTATTCTGTGTAAGTCCTGAGGGAATAAAGCATTATTATATTATATTAATTAGATTATATAATTATTATAAAGCATTGGATGTCAGATTAACAGCTGATCTGCAGTATAATTTCTAATTTAAGTAATAAACTTATCAAAAAGATTCATATTTAAACACTCTCACTTTCTTCTATTTGTATATTTGGCTAAAATTTTTCGAGACTTCAATTTATTTATTTTTAAGTTCAACACAGAAAACGTGTTAAAAGTTAACAGAAATGTCATGAAGTGTTCTTAATTTTAGTCCAGCTCTTTGTACTTTTTTATTATTATTTTCACTGCATTAGCACCTAGGAGGTCCCATTTGTGATTAGGGCCTGACTGTGCTAAGCACCATATATAACCATGGTTAGAAACTCTGAAGAGCTCACAGCTGAACAGATGAATGATAGAGGGGAAGTAAAGGTACAGAAATGAAGTGATTTACCCAATATCACATAGCAGATCATAGAATCATAGAATCATAGAATATCAGGGTTGGAAGGGACCCCTGAAGGTCATCTAGTCCAACCCCCTGCTCGAAGCAGGACCAATTCCCAGTTAAATCATCCAAGCCAGGGCTTTGTCAAGCCTGACCTTAAAAACCTCTAAGGAAGGAGATTCTACCACCTCCCTAGGTAACGCATTCCAGTGTTTCACCTAGGTAACGCATTCCAGTGTTTCACCACCCTCTTAGTGAAAAAGTTTTTCCTAATATCCAATCTAAACCTCCCCCACTGCAACTTGAGACCATTACTCCTCGTTCTATCATCTGCTACCATTGAGAACAGTCTAGAGCCATCCTCTTTGGAACCCCCTTTCAGGTAGTTGAAAGCAGCTATCAAATCCCCCCTCATTCTTCTGTTCCGCAGGCTAAACAATCCCAGCTCCCTCAGCCTCTCCTCATAAGTCATGTGTTCTAGACCCCTAATCATTTTTGTTGCCCTTCGCTGGACTCTCTCCAATTTATCCACATCCTTCTTGTAGTGTGCGGCCCAAAACTGGACACAGTACTCCAGATGAGGCCTCACCAATGTCGAATAGAGGGGAACGATCACGTCCCTCGATCTGCTCGCTATGCCCCTACTTATACATCCCAAAATGCCATTGGCCTTCTTGGAAACAAGGGCACACTGCTGACTCATATCCAGCTTCTCGTCCACTGTCACCCCTAGGTCCTTTTCCGCAGAACTGCTGCCTAGCCATTCGGTCCCTAGTCTGTAGCGGTGCATTGGATTCTTCCATCCTAAGTGCAGGACCCTGCACTTATCCTTATTGAACCTCATCAGATTTCTTTTGGCCCAATCCTCCAATTTGTCTAGGTCCTTCTGTATCCTATCCCTCCCCTCCAGCGTATCTACCACTCCTCCCAGTTTAGTATCATCCGCAAATTTGCTGAGAGTGCAATCCACACCATCCTCCAGATCATTTATGAAGATATTGAACAAAACCGGCCCCAGGACCGACCCTTGGGGCACTCCACTTGATACCGGCTGCCAACTAGACATGGAGCCATTGATCACTACCCGTTGAGCCCGACAATCTAGCCAGCTTTCTACCCACCTTATAGTGCATTCATTCAGCCCATACTTCCTTAACTTGCTGACAAGAATACTGTGGGAGACCGTGTCAAAAGCTTTGCTAAAGTCAAGAAACAATACATCCACTGCTTTCCCTTCATCCACAGAACCAGTAATCTCATCATAAAAGGCGATTAGATTAGTCAGGCATGACCTTCCCTTGGTGAATCCATGCTGGCAGGTAGGACTAGAGCCCAGGTTTCCTGACTCCCAGCCCAGTGCCCTAGCCACTAAACTAGACTGCCTCCTTTATATGCAAAGTTTTATGACTTTCTGTACACAAAGAGCCATACCCTTATTTAAAGAAGAAAGACATTATGAAAGACCATTGCTTGTCTCCCATGCACAGCCTACAGCAGCTGAGAGCACAAGTCTGCTACCCTCCATGCACACAGGCAGAGTATTCAGAAATTAAACCAAAGAGGCACTCAGTGTCATAGACACATATGCTACACCAGTGGTTCTCAGCCAAGAGTATGTGTGCCCCCGGGGGTAGTCAGAGGTCTTCTAGTTCTACATCAACTCATCTAGATATTTGCCTAGCTTTACAACAGGCTACACAAAAAGCACTAGGAAAGTCAGTACAAAACTAAAATTTCATAGACAAGGATTTTTTATACTGCTTTGTATACTATACACCAATATGTAAGTACAATATTTATATTCCAATTGATTTATTTTACTGTATGGTAAAAATGAGAAAATATGCAATTTTTCAGAGACAGTGTGCTGTGACAGTTTTGTGTTTTTATGTCTGATTTTGTAAGTTAAGTGAGGTGAAACTGGGGGGTCACAAGACAAATCTGACCTTTGAAAGGGATACAGTAGTCTGCAAAGGTTTCATGCTACATAAAGCGATTATTTGAAGCCCCGCTGTTGCATGACCAAATTTAAGATAGCAGATCTATAGGGGTCTCGGGGACCTACCAAAGTCAAGTTGTGCCAGTTTATATCCACAGTGACTTTGGGACAGTCAGTCATACCGAGAGCACAGAGGATTATTACGTGATTGTGGGGAGAAAGGAAAGAAGTGTATGTGATGCAGATGGGAGTTGAGATTATCTTCAAGTGTCTTCCAATACCTTGGAATAAAATTTTGGGACCCCCGATCTTGGTATTCGTATTATACACACTGTGGTGGTATCTGGTCAACTAAAATAAGTTAGGGTGGAGGATGGTGTTTTGAGAGATTTCTAGCAGATGGAAGTGAGTTGTATGTTTAATGTATACTGATAGAAGTGTGGGTTACAGACAAACCCCACTCTGCCATTAGAATCCAAAAGGAGTATTGAGTTAATGTAACATTGATGATTATATGCTAATAAGTTACATACATATTCATACTCCTATGTGAAAAAAGTCAGTATTGTATATTTTTATAAGTGATTTCTCTTAGTCTTCCCCCATTCTGGAATATTTTCTTGATTTTTAAATTGCATTCATCACTGTGGTATGATTGACTCATCCTTCCTGAATGGTCATTTAATAACAAGATCTCACCCCATTGCCAAATTCAATTTCTATATTCACTCACTAGAGGGCACTTTCCCCTCAGTCAGCACTCACCCCATTGCCCACATCACTCCTCCTTTGCCCTAAAAGATAAGTCTTCAGATAGTCTGTATTTGTGCCCATTTTCCTCAGGAAAAAAAAAAGTGTCCTTTGTTACCTCCATCTGAAAAAAGCTGGTTTTTAACAAGAGTTTAGTGGTCTTACCTTCCCCCATACTTTGTACGGATTAGCCTCCTCACACACAAAGCTCTGTGGAGAGTGGGATACAACTTGTATCTTCTCTCTGACAAGTTAGAGGGGAGATGAAACCACTGACCATTTTGGGTGGATGAATTATCTATCTTGCTCTTTATTTATTTTTAAGATTTTTCAAGCCCTGCATTCTCCACCCCCTGCTGAGTGTTGCCTTGTCATTGGAAAGAGCATATGCACCAATAGCAGTGCCAGAGGACAAAGACTGTTTGGCAGATAGAATTCAGCAAGTGGTTGCTGGCTGCCCCTTCACAAACAGAGCCATGTTGGAGGAGAAGGGGAACCCTAACCCCCACCTACAAAGAATCTAACAACCTGGGAGGGCAGGAGAGAACTCCCTACGAAATGATACGGGAGAGCAGGAGAGAAGTGGATTGGCAAGAGGGGATGGGATTAAGAAAGAGAGCACGCACACACTAGCTAGGAATCAGAAGCACTCCTCACAGCATGCACAAAGCCAGCCTTGAGCATATGTGCTGCAATCGACAACACTAAGTTTTCCTTTAGGCCATTTCCCTTTGCTCTGTTTTCAGGAGTGAGAGGAGAAATCAAAACATGGACTGTTTGTCTCTTCTGTTCCAAGTCCTGGCATGAAGCAGATTGGCTGCGTTTCACCTGGAAATAGGGAGAAGTGGGCCTCCATTTTCTCTCCCCTTGGCAATTCGAGGGGCTTAGGACAAGGTTTAGCATCTGCCATGATGACCTCCTCAGAAACACTATACTCTCAGGTAGTTGGGAACAGGACATATACCATGCCTCCCCCACCCCATGACCTCCTACTTGTTTCCTTCAATGGCAAAGGAGCCTTTAAGTGCTCACCAAACTGGTGGATATGCAGTTACATGCCACCGTGCACATCATCTCTGGCATCCTGCATCCGACTCCACTCCCATGGCTTCCAGTTCTGAGCAATATTGCTCCTCCTCATATCAGACGAAAGGCTGACACTGGCAAGTTACTGGAGAAAGTACGTGACAACTCAAGCCTGCCGCTGCACAATGACCTTTTTAAGCCACCAGCTGCACGTTTGCGGTCACGTTGCCCATTATGCTCTCATCCGCCACGCCAGGATGTTAGGGAAGAAACACTCTGGCAAGAGGAATGGATATCAGTCATAATCCCCAACCAGTCCCTCGTCGCTGACCCCACAATCTGCCGGCCTGGTTTTGACCTGACCCATCAACAATGGTCCCTGTTGAACAGTTCCGGACCGGACACGGTCTCTGTGCAGCCAACCAGTATCTCTGAGGCCTTCGTGACCTCCCTTTGTGCAACTGCGGCACAACACAGACGATGACGAACATAGTCGACAAATGCCTGCTGACTACGTTCACCGGTGGCCTAGAAGAACTGCATCACGGCACTGAAGATGCCATTGCTTGGCTAGATGACTATGCACACGCTAAATAAATAATGGTCACACAGTGTGTGGGGACAGCCAGGGGAGAAGGAGGGGCAGATGAGGAGAGCAAGCAGTTTACGCACCTACCTCTTTGCAGCATCTTTTCTTCATGTGCTACTGTCTTTTAGAATATAATTAAAATAAACTGGGACTATTTCAGTGAGCAAGGACTCCTTGTTCCAGCCCCATAACGAACATTTCTTGTTCATAGGTAGGACTAGTCAAATTTTCTATAGTTTTTTTTTAATTAATAGAAAATTGGTTTTCAGCTAAATGCAAACATTGCAGAAAGTGCCATTTTTCCCCCCATCAGAAAAGCCTAAAAAGTTTGAGTGGTTTTGATTAAAAGCTGAAGAAGTTTTCCACTAAAAAAAATTCAGTTTAAAAAAAAAAAAGTGTGTGTGGGGGGGGTCATTTTTATTGAACCTATTTTCTGGATTTCTCTACTTAGAAGGTTACTTTGTTTATTTCTGAAAAAATATTAAAACGACTAAGAATTAAGCATGGTACTTAATTAGCTGCTGGCCAGAGCCCAGATGAGATGCCAAAGGACAGAGTTATTTTCTAGTTCTACAACTTACAGATTTTATAGACATTTAAGTATTAAGCAGTTTGAAATAGGATCAACCAACCAACCATATACATTGATTTAGTTGGGGATTGGTCCTGCTTTGAGCAGGGAGTTGGACTAGATGACCTCCTGAGGTCCCTTCCAACCCTGATATTCTATGTTTCTATTACTACCGCGTCTGATCACCCACATTTTGTGACACTACTTCTTATCTCCTTCTCACTACAGTTCTTTAGTATTACCAGTGATGCAGTCTCAAATCACCCCCTTTAGTCTTCTATTTTTCTATCCAATTGTTTTCACTATTAGAGACTATTTTGGTCTCTAAGAAAAAAAATATTTAAAATAAGTGTTTGTCTAAGTAACAACTTGGCCCCCAATTGACTAGAAGGCTAAAATTGAGTGCAGGCTTTGAAGACAATACAGTAGCACCAACAGGAAGAGTTTGTGGAAACACAGAAAATCCCATGCACTAAATTACGTTTTAAACACCATTGCTAGTGAAGATTATCTGAGTGATCACAATAATTTAAACAATGAAAAACAATATTTTTTCTGTCTTGTAACAGCAGTCTGGGTTTTAAAATGGGTACACCTGACATAAGATTGACACAAGAGTTTACCTTTGAAAACAAAGACTGGCAAAGCTCTGGAGATAATTCCTGCATGTTTATCGATCAGTTCAACACCTATTATCTCTGCCTTCAGCAAACAGAGGACTGGGCATCAGAGACGTAAGCAGCTGCACGATCCATGAAATTCAGAACAAACTATCAAGAATCCTGATAGACATAGGAAAAACCTTGAAGACTTTCTAGCCAACATTAGCCATCCCACAATTGATAAATATTTGAATTTGAGATGTTGCTTTTAGAATGCAGGTTGTTTCAGTCATGTATTGTTGTACTAAATAGTCTATTAGCACTATATTTCCATTTCTTCTCAGATTTTTAGAATCTTCCCATATTTTACAATACTCTGGGCCAAATACAGCTGAGTTATAAGTCAAGTAACTCCCACTGACTAAAAGGAGTGGCGACATCTCATGTCACGGCAGAATTTGGTCCTGAAATACATAGGGAATATGATTAAGGTAGATAGTGTTGAAATCAGTTTAATCATTAATACAAAAAATGTTACTTTAAGTGTCCTGTAATGCACTAGGCAATTAACTCCCAGTGCAGATGCAAGATATGATCCCTGCCTTAAGAAGCTGACCAACTAATTTCAAAACATGACAACGGTGGTGTCATGCTGTCTGGAGTGGCTCATGACTGTGAGCGCAAACCTCAGGGCAGACTGTCAAAAAGCAAGGCAGAAACCCCAGTCTGATTGTATAACGTATATGCCATGGTATGAAAGTTATATTGAGTGTTTGCAATATAGGTCTCTCTAATTTGTGGAACTCACCAAACAGCAAAAGTAGCATTAATTAAGGTAAAGTACTCAGCCTGCATAGAAGGTGGCTCACTGATAGGCAAATTAAGTACTGTGTAGCATTAAAAGGACAGAGACCTTGTTGATTGCATTTCTCACTCCTTCTTGAAAGGGGAGGCCAGTGCATGAACTCATCCCTTCAGCTTGGTTTCCAGGGAGAAAAAGGATAAAAATTCCTGACAAGGAGACACTGGGTCTCTTTATGCGGTTTGGACTGTTGACGGGCAAAGATTCCTAAACATAAGCTACTTCGCATGGGTCAGCCTTAAAGGACATATAGAGCTGGTATTTTTATTCCCCTGCCCCCAACCCAGAATCCAAGCTGATGGGATGAGTTCAAGCACAGGCCTCCCCCTTCCTGGAGAGAGTAAGGAATGCAATCAACAGACTCTGTCTTTTGGCGGTACACAATGTCTCATTTGCCTTCAATGGGCCATCTGGTGCACAGGCCAAGCTCTTTACCTTAATTAATGCTTTTTTTCTCCTGTTTGGGGAGTTACAAAATTACAGAGGCTTGCAATGCCATCACTCCAAATAAGTTTATATCATGGGATACAGATAGTATAAATAGGATTATACAGGCAGCATCCTACAAGCATTCCACGAAGCCTAAACACTAAAACATTCTTATAAACACTAACATGCATTTTAACTATACTATCCCACAAGTAAGCCAGACCTGTTTCCAGCAATGCATTTGTCAGTGCTCAGAGAGGCACTGGGCCTTGGCACAAGCTGGCACCTGGTCTACCAGCATCACAGATGGTACCAACACAACAGAGGGAGAAGAGGAGGAGGAAAGACAGAGGCATCGCCAATATGTTTAAGACTAGTGCACAACACAAACAGGCTCAGAACACATGTTGAATAGAATGAATAAGTCTTGGCGCTGTGACAGAAGTGGATCTTTAGGGCAGATCAGTTTAGGAAGGGTGCTCTAGGCATAGAAGAAAGCATGAAGATGGTTATGGAAGAAATGGACAAACGGGGCATCAAGGCTAGCATCGTCAGAGTAGAGTGAGTGGGTGACAATAAAACACTATCCAATAAATGAGGGGAGAGGGAGGAGAGAGAGAGTTAGGAAAATAATTAATGGAGGTTTTTTCCTAAAATTGTTCGGTTAGAAACTAGCCTAATTGAATTTACCCTAATGCTACAAAGTCAAAGCAGTACACAACAACAGCAATTTAAATCGCCAATTTTGTTATACAGTGATTTTTTTATTCCTATATTGAAAGACAGAGACAAATTTAAGATATTCCTAAACTCAAGTTACCATCCTTGTGACGAGATGCTACTGCTCATATATGTGCACAAGCCTTAATTCCTTAAAGCAGCAGCCTCAGAAGAACAAGGGTTGTTTTACAAGTGTTAGATTTGTTTATAGCAGATAAAGGCTGTAGAATTTGCCTCAGGTTTTCCATTAGGACTTTTCAGAGACCAGAATCAGGACTATGGGGCACTTCAGACACTGTTTAGATCTTCTTGTTTTTAATAAATTTGGATTGAAACAACTTCTGATACAATGCAACAAAGAAAGTAGTTGGAACAGGATTACTGGTGAAATAGTCCTTCATTTTTTCCTGTTTAGTTTATGATCTGCTGCAGAAGAGTTTGGGGCAAAGCAATGAAATGTTGCTATGACTGTTCTGTTCTGACACACAGTGGTAGTATGGCGCTGGTTAGATAAACAATGCAGTGTTTCTAATCACATTAGTGAAGGCATGAGGAGGACCCTCCTCTTAACCAAAGTGAGAGTGGCCATGAAAGGATACCCAGCTTAGTTTGTATGAGTGACTGGAAGGAGAGAAAGAGAAGAGATGAATTACAGTACGTCCTACACATTTTTTGGGAGTTCAGCCTCTGAACTAGAGTTTTTGTTTAAATAGTGTTTCTTTTTCCATTAAATGGGTCTCAAAATATTTTTCAGAATTGCTTTCTGGGTCTGGCTGGTCACTATAAATCAGGGTACCAACTACTCAGGAGTTAAATATGCTGTCAGAAAAAATTAGCAGGTTTCTCAAGTAATTACATCAAGAATGTCTTCTCTGAAGGAAACCATTAATTGTATTCCATCAACCAGATGACAGGAAATCAACTTTTTCCCACAGAAACCCCAACTGTTAAGAAAGCAAGGAGCTATGATCTATTCGTCAACTTCATCTACTGATTTATAATTCAGCAAGGACTTCTGCTCTTCTAAGTGTTCTCTTACACTCATGGCACTTACAATATGTCAAACAACTGCCCAGTTTAGGAACATCATGATCCAGCACCTAGTCAGGTTGAAATACAGCCATTCAGAGATGTAAGGGAAAAGCAACAACCCTGGTTCCCTAGACACACACCCACACAAATAAACAAATGACATTAAAAAAAAAGAGAGAGAGAAGCCTGCTGTTTCGCAAGGCAGAGGACCATGCGTACGCATGTGCGCACACACACACACCTCCCCCCACCCCTCTAATGAAATAAGGCCATGTCTACACTATGAGTGCGACGGCAACACAGCTGTAGCATTGCAGCTGTGCTGCTGTAGCACCATAGTGTAGATGTTTCCGACAGCAACGGAAGGGTTCCTCCACCCCACATAATCATGGTAGCTAATCCATTTCTCCGAGCAGCAATAGCTAGATGAAAGGGAGAATTCTTCTGTCGACTGAGCCACATCTACACCAGCGGCTAGGACAGCTTAACTATGGCACTCAGGGGTGTAAGTTTTTCACAACCTGAGCACTGTAGCTAGGATCTAAAATTTTAAATGTAGTCCAGGCCTAAGTAAAATAAAAGAGGCTGTCACTCACTACTTACTGGTCTGTCCTATCACAGCTTCTGGCAGCTAGCCCAACACATATCTGGAGTATAAATCCAATTTAAAGTTTAAAAAAAAAAAAAAAAAAAAAAGTTAGAGGTCTGATCCTACTACCCTGACTCATCCACCATTGAGTAAAATGAGATTATTTCTGCTCCTAAAGATTACTCTGCCTAATTTACAGAATTAGGGCCTACAAATTGTTCTGCTTTCACAACAGGCTCTATGGAGTCTGAATTTTCTTACAAAAATACCCAGCATTTTTCCTATCAGTGTGCTTAACATTATTTATTTTTTAACATATATGCATACACAATGTTAAAACTTGCTCCTTAGCTCTCTTTTGTGTTATAAAGTGTTCCACTAGGCTATTTGGGAGATATCAACCAGTACAAACAGTGACATGTAGCAAGAATCTGCAGACACTTTGTAAATAATTCCCTTTATACACTAATTTCAATAAAGAATTATTGTAAAAGCAATGCGGTTCAGGCCACCCTCCCACCCCCATCTCTGACTGAAACCAATAGCTCAGTTTTTGTAGTCCATTACTTCGTATTCTGATGGGATTGGGTTTATTCATTTTGATGAGACAAGCAGATTGAAAGTCGAGGCAGTTTGGTTGAGTAGACCAGACAAGGGATTAAGAGACTGGGTTCTATCTTTGATTCTTGTCATTGGCCTGCCTTGGCCAACTCCTCTTTTCACCTTTCTGTACCTCTGTTCCACTCCTCCCCTGAGTCTAAACAGACAAACCTCTTTGGGACAGGGCCCCAGGGCCGGTTCTTACTATGACAATCACAGAATCATAGAAATGTAGCTAGAAGGGATCTCAAGAAGTCATCTAGTCCATTCCCCTGAGCTGAGGCAGGACCAAGTATACCTAGACAATACCTGGTTTTCTACCCCGTTATTAAAAGCCTCCAATGATGGGGATTCCACAACCTCCCTTGGTAACTCACTTCAACAGGTAGCTGTCCTCATAATTATTAGAAAGTTTTTCCTAAGTCTTCTTTGCTACAAGCCAATTATTTCTTGCCCTACCTTCAGCGGACATGGAGAACAGTTAATCACGGTCCTCTTTATAATAGTCCTTAATATATTTGAAGACTTATCAACTTCCCCCTCAATCGTCTTTTCTAAAAAGACTAAACATGCCCAGTTTTTAAAAACTCCCACTCAAAGGTCAGATTTTCAGAACTTTGAATCGCTTTTGTTTTTCTCCTCCTCTTGCCAATTTGTCTACTACTGCTTAGGTAGTTATTTCCTATTTTGTGCTTGTGCAGTTGATTTTTTCCCCGCCTTAGTGCAGTATTTTGCATTTGCATTTATCAAAGGTCATTTTGAACTCTAATCTTGTCCTCCAAAATACTTTCAATCCCTCCTATTTTAATGTCATCCGCAAATTTTATAAGCATATTCTCCACTCCATTATTAAAATCATTAACGAAAATATTGACTAGGACCAGACTGTGGACAGACTCCTGTAGGTTCACTCTAGACACATCTTGCCAGCTGGACAGCAAACCACTGATAACTACTTTTGGAGTACCTCCTTTCAACCAGTTGTGCACCCAAATAGTAGTAGATTTATCGAAACCACACTTCCTCAGTTTGCATACAAGAGTGTCATGTGGGACTTTGTGTGAAAAACTCTAGTAAAAAGCAACATATTAATTAGATCTACGAGTATGTAGAGCACCTCACACAGTTGGGTTTCTAGCTATTACTGTAATATAAAAATTAGAGTCCACCACTGAGCTGTACCCAAATATTTGCACCCACTATATCTAATAACAGTGAAAAACAAATCCGTTACTTACTGAACTGTGCACTTAAGGGTTACATTCTGGCTTTGCCATTAGCCCTGACTAGTGCACAGTGCATTGCTCTGCCTTGCATTCCCCAGTCCACAATCTAGCCCAAAAAGGAGTTACCAGAAGGGGGAGGGAGTGTGTGTATGCACTATGTATTTTATAGCACTCATTGTAAGCCTGGCAACTGGGAGAGGGAAAACACCCTCACCAAGTGGCTGCACCCTCAAAGCTATTTTTCTTGATTTACAATGCACTTAAAAAAAAGGAGCTACCAAAAGAAGGGTACGTTATATTCTGCATAATAAAATTTATGAAGTATATAAATTCAATTACATCACTGAAATTGTATTGTAATAAAGAAAAGAGCCATCATTCAAAGAACACACTGATGCATTTGACATTTTTCAGCCATGAATTACAATGTGATAAACTGATTCTTAGAAATAATAAATAAGCCTGATGATAATCACTGAAGAGGTACAAATCTTTTGAAATGTGCCATTTACGTTGCATAACACAAATGGTCACTAGTTGTTATTTTCGCTGCATTAAGAAACTTGTTTTTCAGCTCACATATTTCCTTCTCCTCCTATTATACATGCCCCCTGCAAGCAATTGATTTTGGACCCCTGGCTATATATTTTTGGCCTTTCATTTTTGATTGACAGCCAACTTTTTGCGGTCTTTTTACACTAGAATGATCTGTTCATGGCATACAGAGAAGTTAAATAAAAACAGAAAATACTCTTACTAGAAGCTTGCAATGACACTACTTTATTTCTTAGAAGTCAGAACAATAACGCACAACAGTTTCAAGTGAGTCCAGAAGTACCATCTCCAGAAAGATACATTACTACAGTGCTTCTAGGAACGGTTACTGCATAGTGCCCAACAACCTAGTGACTGTTTCATCATGCTGAGAAGTACTGCCTTTCGGAGGTACTCACAGGGATGTCAATGTTTTTATATTAATATCTTTACATTGCATAGGTTACAATTCTCAGCCAACTGGCAGAGCATGTTAAAAAAAAAAAAAACCACAACACACACAAAGTCATGATAAAGTCATTTAGACCCTTCCTTCCTTTCACCACAGACATACAGATTCTGCAGTGATTCATTCTGGACCACATCATCCTTCAGGGAAAAACAAGATGGGGCTCTCACCCCACATGAGAAAGGGTAGATATTTGTGATATGTCTACACTGGAGCTGGGACCATGGTTTCACGCTCACTGAGACACACACTAGCTCTGCTGGAGCTAGCATGTTAAATATAGCAGTGTAGCTAGGGGTAGTGGCACAGGTTAGCCACCCAAGTACGTATCCAGAGCCAGGAGGGTTTCTACTTAGGCAGTTTGAATGGGTCTGTCAGGTGTCTTCCTGGCGCCATCTCCCTGTTACAACATGCAACATACACCCCACTCCTGATCAGCAGGGAATCTGCTGAAGAATTGGTACATGGTAGAACCTCTCTCTGAGATGATTCCAGGAACCAAAAGAATATGAAGTCATCCCGGGTAGCATAGCTCCAACAGAACCACCCATTCAGGAGCCAGAGTAGGGGACAGGGGTTTTGAAGTTAGCATGGACGCAGAAGGCTTTTGCTTAAATAGCCGTAGTGTCTGGAAGGAGGTCAAAATCTTTCCACCAGTTTCATGGGCGGGCCACACCACACCATCACAATGACCTGGGGAAAATCTCTGGGATTGCCTTCCTTCTACTGTAAGTTTGTCTCCTCCCAAGGGGAGGAAATCTGACCCTTTAAGTAAAAGCAGACGTAAAATCTCTCGGTAGGCACATTTAGCCAAGGGTTAATAGAATCAGCAGGCGTGTGCAGTTGTTTGTTTGTTTTTGCATCAGTAACATCCGCATCCCCCAGACTGGATGATGGTATTTGTCAAAAGTAAAATTAGTCCATTTTAGAGTTAAAGTTGAAATGAAAGCATGCTGTTTGCAATTCACCCTTTCCCTAGTCCATTGTGGGGGAGTGGTGGAACATATTTCAGTGACTAGCAGCTAAATGCCAGTGGTCTCTTAATTATGTCATCTTAGACAGAAAGTATATTTCAACCCTAGCACTTTATACTGTCATACTTTTGCAAGATTGATTGCCACAGTAATTCTTTTCATGTAAGCATGTGCAGTGGTTCACCAAACAAAAATTATCCAATAATTCAATCAAAAATTCAGTTGGGTACTGTGTGAAATAATCACATCCCTGGAGCTTTAGACTACACAAGGCATAGTTGAGAGCTTCCTGTTCCCTGAGGTGCAATTGTCCCATATTTATATCCACTAGAGGGGCCTGGTTACTCTTTAGACTTCCTTTGCTTTTCTGTAAAATATGTTTACTCTGATCAATGACAAGTGTTGATTGTTCAAGTGAGAATCAACGGTGACGTTAGTAAAAATTAGTCTCACTCTCGAAGGCTAACCAGACAATAAAAGTGATCTTTCAAACTAGGTGTTGAGTAGCATTTACTGAAATAAAGCTTGTGAATACAGTCCGCTTTGCTATGTTACAGACGCTCATTCTGTGAATGGAGCTAGTCAATGCTGACCAAGTTAAACTAGTATATCACAAAAAATCTAATAACTATAATAAATAACCTAATAACCTCCCTTTCCTATATCAGTTTTCCCTCAGCCTACTCTCCCTTCCTAACTTTCTTCAGCTAATCTGAGTGTAAACAGCATTTAAGCACCATTGAGAAGAGCAGAGTTCAACATGATGCTAACTGTGAGTGGCCAGCCAGGGAAGACAGGACAACCTATGCTCTCCATCACGTCAACTGACTAGAGGTTAATCATTAGGCTTGGTCTACATTCATTAGTCAGCATCGTGTCATCTAATATAACTCTACTCAAACATTCACTGAAGACCCTGTGATGAGTGACAACTGGACCCCATGGAACAAGGGAGAGGGGCAGCTATCTATGATCATTATAAATGACACAGACTTCCATGAAATTTAAAGTTGCAACCAAATCCACCACGATTTCAAACTGGGTTCTTTCTTTTTAGAGAACTTTCCACAAAGCCCAAATCAAGACAAACTGATTCTAAAACTCATTGCATTTGGGTTCAGTGTGGCCTGGTCAAAGGATATATAAGCAGCCCATAACATTCCAATACTGCAGAATGCAAGCTTTCATTTAACAATCCTTAGGTTTCTCACACTTGTAGCTGTGAAAATAACCTTCCAAATGTGAGTCACTGACATGGTCTTAAACAACCTGAATCACCTCTAAAGTGGGTGTGTCATCTTGATTGGGTGTTACTGGACACCGGGTTGACAGATGACCGTTTCAAAACATAGGTATGCAACTGCACAAAATAGTTTTGGCATGCAAATCAAGCCATTAGCCATTTGTCCATGCCAATAAACGAAGGACAGAAATATCTGTGGTTGAGTTTTAAGTTCCTTGATTCATTCCCCTGCCCCCAGTAGAATGAAGCTGAATGAAATGATATTTGCTAAAGTAAGATTTTATTGCTTCACAGAGACCATATTTTAACCACAGTCATTGCCATCAGGAGGAGATCCACTGTGAACTGAGGGGGTGTGTGTGCGCACGCGCGTATCCCTAGCTTTGCCATGGTTAAAAGTATAATTTGTCCCTTTTTACTAGTTAAGTCTGACAACCCTTCTAAAGAAGACTACTTTGTGTCAACTACAAAAACTGTCCTTGAATCTATGCTATTTACAGGGCAGGGGGGAGGGGGAGAGTGTTTAGAAAGTTGTGTGCAACAAGAGGTGTGGGCTGAATCTTGTACTTTACTTTGGGTAGAATTTGAGACCAACAAATCATCAGGGATCAAACATTGGGCTTTTACTTTCAGTGTCAGCCAAACAAAAATATAATTATTTTGAGGCAGTTTGTAGAGCTGAAATTACATTTAATTAAAAGCCTCATCTAAACAGGTTTCTCTTGTTGTGTTTGGAAGTTTGTCAAAATTTAGATCTGCAGTCTCTTTCTCTACATGAGGGATGGAAATTGCTTTTGTCCACTTCATCTTCAGAAATGACCCCAAAAGGAATAGGAGAGGTATTATTAATCAAAAGTGCACTGGCAAGAGATACAGAGTTGTCATAAATATAAAGGGAAGGGTAAACACCTTTAAATCCCTCCTGGCCAGAGGAAAAACCCTTTCACCTGTAAAGGGTTAAGAAGTTAGGATAACCTCGCTGGCACCTGACCAAAATGACCAATGAGGAGACAAGATACTTTCACAGCGGGAGGGGGGAGGGGGGCAGGGGAAACAAATGTTCTCTTCTGTGTGATGCTTTTGCCGGGAACAGAAAAGGTAAGGAGTCTTAGAACTTAGTAAGTAATCTAGCTAGATATGCATCAGATTCTGTTTTGTTTAAATGGCTGATAAAATAAGTTGTGCTGAATGGAATGTATATTCCTGTTTTTGTGTCTTTTTTGTAACTTAAGGTTTTGCCTAGAGGGTTCTCTATGTTTTTAATCTAATTACCCTGTAAGGTATTTACCATCCTGATTTTACAGAGGTGATTCTTTTACTTTTTCTTCAATTAAAATTCTTCTTTTAAGAACCTGATTGCTTTTTCCTTCTTCTTAAGATCCAAGGGTTTGGGTCTGTGTTCACCTATACAAATTGGTGAGGATTTTTATCAAGCCTTCCCCAGGAAAGGGGGTGTAGGGTTTGGAGAATTTTGGAGGGGGAAAGACATTTCCAAGCGGGCTCTTTCCCAGTTATATATTTGTTAGACACTTGGTGGTGGCAGCAATAAAGTCCAAGGGCAAAAGGTAAAATAGTTTGTACCTTGGGGAAGTTTTAACCTAAGCTGGTAAAAATAAGCTTTGGGGGTTTTTTATGCAGGTCCCCACATCTGTACCCTAGAGTTCAGAGTGGGGAAGGAACCTTTACAAGAGTGCATGTGCCCACATTAACAGCAACCTTCAATAGGGTTGTGTCTCCCCAAAAGCAAAATATAGGGAAGGAGGGAATTTGAGACCTGTGCAGCTAGAAACTCAGTAAAAGCAGAGGGAACTGGCAAGGACTGAACTGAATTTATGAACTTTGTGAGTAGATGAGTTAACTTAATGGGATTACTCACCTGCATAAACATTTGCAGGATGGCAGCCCATAAATGTGTACTTGATTCTGATAGAGCTACTTAGGAAAACTAGTCTTCCCATCTCTAAGGGTACATCTACATTGCAGGTGAGATGTAATGAGAGATGTAATTCCCAGATCAGGTCAGTGTACATGCACTAGCTCTCAAGCTAGTGCCTAAAAATAGCAGTGAGCCACAGTGGCAGTGGCTGGCAGCTCAGGCTAGCTGCTTGAGTATACAGTCACCCCTGGCTAGCCCGAGGTGTCACAGCCACAGTGCTATTCTTAGGGTATGTCTACACTGCAGTTAGACACTTGCAGCTGGCTTGTGCCAGCTGACTCAGGCTCACAGGGCTGTTTAATGGTGGGATAGACAATCGGGCTCAAGCTGGAACCCAGGATCTGTGACCCCAATCCTGTGAGGTGAAAGGGTCCCAAAATCCAGGCTCCAGCCTGAGCCTGAACATCTACACCATAAACAAACAGCCCCTTAGCCCTAGCCCTATGAGTCTGAGTCAGCGGCCATGGAACGGTTGCCGGTTTTTAATTGCAGTGTAGACATACCTTTAGGAGCTAGCTTGAGCAAAGATAGTGCATGTACATCTACCTGAGCTGATAGTTACATCTCCCAACTGCAATGCTGACATATCCTAAGGTTTGGGCCAAAGCACAATGAAGTCAGTGACAGGCTTTCCATTTACTTCAATGGATTTTTAATCAGGACCTACATGCACATAACTCCTGATGACTTCATTTACGTTTTCCAAACAACCAGCACAGGATTAGGTCGAAGGACAAATTAGAACAAACATTTCAATATTAATTCCAGACTATACATTTATTTAAACAGCTGAAAGTTATTGATTAGTTTACATAATTAGAAAAAAAACCCCACCAGCATTCACAGTACTTTGATTGTTATTTTACATGGTAACATTAAGATGGTTACCAGAAGTCCTGGAAAGGATGCCACTTAATTTCCTTGTGATACATAAATAAAATTAAATCTGTTATTAAAACAATCATAGCCTGTAGAGAAAGCCAATACTGGAAATGTAAAATTCTCTCTTCCCCACTACTCTGTTATAATATAGTAATACATTGCAACAAGAGGGCTTTAAGAGCCGTAGAAAAAGATAACTTTGTTAAAGGCTATGCTGTTGCTGAAAGCATGTACATTTGGCGCTTGTATTGTGGGTGGTTTTTTTTGTTTTAAGTTCGTTTATGAACTATCTTACCTTATCCTTCAGAAGGATCTGATGTCAAAAACCCTCATTTTCTGCATGATAATGCAGTATACTTCTTTATCACCATGATAAAAATAAAAGTACACTTTTCTTTAAAGTGTCTTCAAAGCTATGTAACACTTGAATTTTGTCACCACCATAGTAATAAGTACACTGCATTATAATACAGGTAAGCAAAGAAAGTGAGGCTTTTTGAAGTAGAAGATAAGGGTTTTTTTTAAAAATTAATTTATAACACACCTTTCCCTTCTCCCCCTCACCTTTCAGCAGCAGTATGGCCTTTAACCTGGGCCAAAGCCCAGACCTTCCATTTTTACCAGTTCCCAGACACCGCTGCCCCACCCCCACCCCAGGACATGGATATTCACACTGCACCCCATCTTTCATATTCCTCCTTGATCATGTGACACCCCAAAGGGTGATATGTCAGAAGTACGTAAAACAATCTTATAATATTTGAATGTTATCACTACTGTAAAACAAAGCCCATATTAATGGAATTTCA
Organism: Eretmochelys imbricata; assembly: GCF_965152235.1. NCBI lineage: Eukaryota > Metazoa > Chordata > Testudines > Cheloniidae > Eretmochelys > Eretmochelys imbricata. The sequence continues at coordinate 40,980,814 of NC_135580.1, forward strand.
ATACCAGATATTATGCTCAGCAGTTTCATGAACCAAGCATACTTGAACATGTTTACTTTTGTTTTTGTTTTTTTAAATTAAGCAAGAACATAGCCCACCCTAAAAACCTTTACTTGCAATACAAATAAGTAATCTAAGCAAGGGATCCATCTTCCTGTATGTCAGAAATAGTTCACACACTTTGGGTGTTTAACTGTCCAATAACTAGTGAAAGAGATGGGGTAAAATGTGAATACCCACATCCTTGGCGGGGGTGTACTTGTGCTGTGGCCAGATAGCAGCATTCTAAAAGGTGGATTCTGTCCGGTACAATAAGATATTACATTAATCTGCTGAGAACCCAGACCAATGTTCTTTTACTGTTACAGACATTTATTTCTTCAGAGCTCTTTTGTTCATGAAATAACCAAGTGAACTTTTGATTACTGAGGATAAATGTGGGCTTTCCCAAAAGCATTGATGCTAGGTGAATTTGCTTGGGCACAGATTTAATGAAGTGATTTATTCTGACAAGAGATCAAAGCCCAAATAACCTGCCTTCTTCGGTTCACCCACAAGATGCTAGAGACAATAAAGCTAGACGCAAAAGAATCAGACTAGATCCTCTCTAAACTCCTAAAATGGCACATTATTGGATTATATGATGAAGGCAAAGTTGAGAGTAAGAGTATAAACCAATATAATTTACTCCTTCCAGCCCCCGTGTGAATCTGAAATAAGAGGAGGAATGTGCTTTTGAGGACCTATTGGTCACATCCCTTTTACTGGTATTTTTGATGTTTCCAAATCTACAGCCTTGCCAGGGGATGTCAGCCTCTATGGTCTCAGTAGGGTTGCTACAAGGGTCAAGAATATTAGGATTGAAAATATTTGTTTTAAATCCATCAAAAATGTTATTTGGAGCATAACACCTGGTTTAGTTTCAGACCCAAGAGAACATTACCATATTTGTCCAAAGTAAACAATCTCAAGTCAAATTATTCACTTTCTTCTTGCATATTCTGCTCTGAAGTCCATAATTATATCTGAGTGAAAAGCCTGAGAACAATATCTCCAGCTAGTTAAAATGCTTCACTGTTGACTAACTTTTCAAATCTGTTTACTAGACATTGGTAATCTTCTTCCCTAAACCCCATGTAATCCAACATCAGCACCATCTCTCAGGAGTGATGTATACACGACAAAAGCATTAAAATACAAAGAGAACAAGTTGGTTAAAACAAAGTTATTTGCGGTTAGATGGAACTGAAATAGTTGCGATGCTTCCTATTTCCTAACTAAAGCTTGGTCTACACTTAAAACTTATATCAGCATAGCTAGGTCAGTCAGAAATGTGACAAATCTAGTGATGTATCTCTGCGAACAACCCTCCTGTGTAGACACAGCTATGCTAACACAAAAATGTATCAAATAAAAAGTGCTTCTGTTGGCATAGCTAACGTTGTTCAGGGAAATGGTGTTCCTGCACCAACAGAAAAATTCCTTAATCATGGCATGCACTGCATCTATACTAGGGCTATGCCAACATAGGCTATGTAGTGTGGACATAGCCTAAGTATACATTCAGTCTGACCAATGCTACATGGAAGCAGGTTTGTTGAAACAGCCTGGAGATACATGTTAAGATTTATGATGTCCTTACCTTTTAATTTCCCAGCTTTGAAGTTCAGGAGTTTTGTAAGTGATGAGGTATGCAATCAACAGTTGACACTTAGAGAACCTAACTTTGCTTTTCCTTTAAGATTGTTCTTCATTTTTGAAATATTCTTTACGGTTCTGCAAAGGACGTCACTTTGTTCAGAGTCAAAGCTGGTTGAAAAACCATGAACAATTTCTCCAAAATGTTGACTTCTCATTTTTGTGTATGAGAGTGTGTGTAAAGATTCAAAGTTTTCATGAAGAGTGCAACTGAAAAAAATCAGAATCTTGGAAAAATTTTGCCAGCTCCATTTAGGACAGACTGATGCATGCAGTTTTCACTTTTGCAAACAGAACTCAGTAAAACAGAAAACTGTAAAATGGAGGGGCTGAGAGTCAAATAGATCCAACAGAAAGAGTCATGGTCCATTTTCTTGGATCAAAAACTGGCTAGGAGTCAGGAAACAGAGGGCATGATTAAATGGTCAATTTTGATCATGGGAAAATGTTAGCAGCAGGTTGCCCCAAGATACAGTACTAGGTCCTGTGTTAATATATTTATTAATTATATTTATTAATTATCTGAAAAATGGGAGTGATCAAGGGAGCAAGATTCACAGATAAGGTTATTTTGGTTTGTCAGGACCAAAAGGGGACTGAGAAACTTCAGAGAAACCTAAACAAGATAGGTTCCATGGGTATCACAATGACAAATGAAATTCAGCGTCAATAGAAATGAAAGAAATGCATATTGGAGAAGAGATTTAAAGTACCCGTACACCTTACAGGGTTCTAAATGAACTGAATCAAACCAAGAAAGGGACCCCGGGACAATGCACAGCTCTGGTTTAAAAAAAAAATCCAATAAGATGTTAGGATGCATAAGTAATGGGATTTGGAACACCACTGAAAACATTCTAATTGCTTTATATAAATCAGTGGGGCAATCTCACCCGGATACTGTGTGCAGTACTGGTCACCCAATCTCAAAAAAGAATATTGCAGAACTAGAAGGGGTTTGGACAAGAGCGACAAGAATAATCAAAGCTCTGGAAAAACAGATGTGTTAGGATATAGATATTCAGGCCTGTCTGTAAAGGCCTATACTCTAAGAATTTAGGTGTATTCTTATCACTTAGCTAGTTATAGAGGGATAAAAGAATCAAAATCACTGTCTGCCGGTGTAAGGGCCTTCTCTTACTGTGACAGTCTGAGGCCCTGTTCTTACGTTAAGGCTTTTGGCTAAGCAGCAGAGGCAGCCATAACCTGGGAAGCGAGCAGTCACATCCTCACATTCCAAACTGGTCACATTGAAAGAAGGTGCTAGTGGGCTGTTAGGAATACAATCCTGTCCTGATAATGCCTATCCCCTCCAGAGAAAGGGAAGTGCCTAGAAGATGTAAAAGGAAACTTAGTTTGATAGCATCCTGTCTGGCAAGAACTCACTTATCAATAGATGTAGTTGTGAAATCTTCACTTCTGTATTGTTTTGTCATTATAGTTCCCACTTTGCTATTGTTTATTTGCATGGTCTCTGTCTGGTTCTGTGATTGTTTCTGTCTGCTGTATAATTAATTTTGCTGGGTGTAAACTAATTAAGGTGGTGGGATATAATTGGTTACATAATCATGTTACAATATGTTAGGATTGGTTAGTTAAATTTCAGTAAAATGATTGGTTAAGGTATAGCTAAGCAGAACTCAAGTTTTACTATATAGTCTGCAGTCAATCAGGAAGTAAGGGGGGGAATGGGAACAGAGAATGGGGTGGGGAAATTGAAATCATGTTTTGCTAAGGGGGGGGGGAAATGGGAATAGGGACATAGGTAAGGCTCTGTGGTGTCAGAGCTGGGAAGGAGGACACTAAGGAAGGAAACTGGACCCACGCTTGCTGGAAGTTCACCCCAATAAACATTGAATTGTTTGCACCTTTGGACTTCGGGTATTGTTGCTCTCTGTTCATGCGAGAAGGACCAGGGAAGTAGGTGGGTGAAGGAATAAGCCCCCTAACAAGATGAAGAGATTAATAGATTATAAAATCATGAGGGATCATTCTGATCATCAAGCCTGGGAGGAAGACAATTTATTCCACATATGCCTACTGCAGTGTTCTTGTATCATAGTCTGAAGCATCTAGTACTTTCAGAGACTATGGTCTGGATATTGGACTAGATGAACCACTGGTCTGATCCAGTCTGGTAATTCCTACATTCCTCTGCTGGGCCCATGCAGGCTGCTGAAGCTATTCCTGCCTCAGGCCTGTTCTTACCCCTTCCATGACTGCAATAGTGAGAGAGGGAGTGGTAATGACTAATTAAAAAAAAAAAGTTACCTGTATGTTTTGGGAACACCTCTCACCACACCTGGACCTACAGAAAAGCAAATCTTGCATTCCTATTACCAGTCAGGAATGAGAGCCTTTATGCCCTTGCCTTCACCTATTCTATTGAGGAGGAGGCAGCATCTAAGAGAATGAAATGCAGACTGGGAGAAGAGAGGATCCATCAGACTGAAGCCTAGGAGCAATTTTTGAACCAAGTGGCCCTTTAACGTTTCTTTGCTGAAAGATTTTTGTCCATCAAGATGGAACTATTTCAGTGTAATAGAATTTGGGGCATACTGAGACTCTTCAACGTCATTCCCAGGACCCACAGAAAATAAATCAAGGTGAGCAAAGTATGTAACTTTGTATTTGTAAAGGGCTTAGACTGGGCAGCTGCATAATATCAACAATGGCACCCCAACATTGCTCTTCAGAAGGATGGACTGCTACATAACAAGGTGCAGGTTTCTCAGCGAGGCACCTCTGCCATTGCAAGCTAGGACAGGGAGGGAGAAAACTGTCCTAGAAAAAGCCTCAAGATTTAGATTCAAAGCTTACAATAAAACTAAAATCTGACTTTTTTTTTTCCAATTCAATAATCTGGAAGTCTTTTTTTGCCAAAGTAGAACAATCATGTATAAAAGATGAAGTACAACAGAGTGCACTCTCCCAATGTATTTAATAACAATTAGATTCTTTAAGCAGCCATTCCATTAAATAAAATGTATGAGTATCTTACATATTTGTTTAAACCACAAAAGAACAATCATCTCTCTTGCTCTTTCAGACACTGTGTGCTTTTAAGCATACTTCTAGGTTTGAACAATTCAATACTGAAGTTAAAAAAAGAATAAAGATGAATAATGCCATGAATAAGTAATTAGAGGAGGACAATTTCTTTGAAGTAATAAAAGAACCCGTATAGATAGAATTCTGCAAAATATACTAAAACTGTTACCCAAGAATGTAACTGGTGCATAGGTACAACTATTCAAAAGGAAAACGAGATGGGTGTAGAGGAGGGAGAAAAGTAATACATAGTGGAGGGGCTGGAGGCATCTTCCCCTGGGAAAAATTTGGAATGCCCGGTTAAGTTTCCTGTATTTGACAGAATTTTAGTCCATTTAAACAACAGACACAAGTGCCTATGTATTTAATACCATGCTTTTATAGTCACTACCCATCTTTATCAATTAGTTTCAATAGTTAAAAAAACACAACCTGTTTCTTCCCTCATTTTCTCTTCAGAATTTTTAAATTTGTTTTTTACTCCAGCCTTCCCACTTTAGATTCCCATCCCTGTCCTTATTGTCTTCTGGCTTCCCTTCACATGGTTTCCCCTCTCCATTTCTCCTTTCAGTATCTTCACTTTGACTTTCCCCACTGCCCATTTTACCTCTTTTCTATTTTTTTCTTCCCTAATCTCCGTTTGCCTCTCATTTAAGTCCTGAATTCTTCCTTTCCTCTCCTGCACCTCCAGTCAACCTTATTCTCTTTATTCCAGGATTGTACCCCTTTCCTCTGAATACCTAATTCTCTTAGTGGGGCTTCCCCTGCCAATACACTGTGGAAAGCCACCTCTCCAGCGTACTGTTCAAAGAACTTTCCATAGTGTCAGAAAGGAGTAGGAAGAGAGCAGCTCAAACACTATGTCCTCGTCTTCTCTAGGAAAAAAGGTTTTCCTTAACCTGCTAACATCGCAGAACTTCAGCTTCCTTTGTGAACACTAGGATTTTAACCCCTCAGCCAACATATGCTAAAAACACACACATTTTAGTGGAGACACTGCCTAACATTCCTCATTAACACAGACAGGTGGTTCCAGTTTTGGTGTGTCAGGTGGAGCTTACAGCAGAAAAAAAACAGACATCTTCCAAGTACATAGACAATTTTTTAATTTGGGGGAGGAGAGCCTACAGTTAGCAATAAAGTAGCTGTTGAATATTGCTTCAGTGTGTAGTTTCATACTATAACTAAGGCAATGTCTACACCAGCGCTTTTGTTGGTAAAACTTACATCGCTGAAGGGTGTGAAAACACACCCCTGTGCGACATAAGCTACACTGACAGAAGCATCAGTGTGGACAGCGCTATGTTGGCGGGAGACGCTCTCCTGCCAACATATCTACTGCTGCCCATTGAAGGTGGTATAATTATGTCGATGGGAGAACTCTCCCTCTCATTGGCACAGAGCGGTTACACGGGGGATCTTACAACTGTGGAGTTATAGAAGTACAGCTGTGCACACCACTAAACAAAGCGAAGACAATTCAATCAAAAGCATATTCTAAACAGCCGAACATGAAAGGAGGAGTCTGCCTAAAAACTGAAACACACACTTAGGCAGTAATTATAGTGTTTTATAACCCTCCCCTCTCCTCCTCCCCCCAACATCGTCCTATTGTAGAATCTTATAGCTCTGTTCTTTCATCTGCAGCTGTGTCTCAATTTTTGGCTTTGTTTTAATGAGATTCAAAAAATGCATCTTCTCATCATAAACTTATAAATGCTGGAAGGCATCTCCTGGATCACAGAATCCAGTCACCTGCTATCACAAGCAACCCCCTTTATATAATCTTGTTCTTAAATTTATTAAGCTCCATTTTAAGACTAGTTAGATTGTTTGCCCACACTACTCCCATTAGAAGGCTGTTCCAGAACTTTACTCCAGGCTGTTCCAGAATTCCTCTCTGATGGTTATAAAACTTCTAATTTCCAGCCTAAATTTATTCATGGTCTTTATAACAGTTTGTTCTCTTGGGCCAAAATTGTCCTTTAGTTTAAAGAGCTCTTAGAATCATAGAATATCAGGGTTGGAAGGGACCTCAGGAGGTCATCTACTCCAACCCCCTGCTCAAAGCAGGACCGATCCCCAATTAAATCATCCCAGCCAGGGCTTTGTCAAGCCCGACCTTAAAAACTTCTAAGGAAAGAGATTCCACCACCTCCCTAGGTAACGCATTCCAGTGTTTCACCACCCTCCTAGTGAAAAAGTTTTTCCTAATATCCAACCTAAATCTCCCCCACTGCAACTTGAGACCATTACTCCTTGTTCTGTCATCTGCTACCACTGAGAACAGTCTAGAGCCATCCTCTTTGGAACCCCTTTCAGGTAGTTGAAAGCAGCTATCAAATCACCCCTCATTCTTCTCTTCGGTAGACTAAACATCCCCAGTTCCCTCAGCCTCTCCTCATAACTCATGTGTTCCAGTCCCCTAATCATTTTTGTTGCCCTCCGCTAGGCATTCTCACATGACCTCAGTTTTCCTAGCTGTAAAATGGGGACAATTATGCCTCCTTTGTAGAGCACTTTGAAAACTACCGATGAAGAGTGATACATAGGAGCTAGATATTATCATCACTAGCACTGGTACCTCATGGCAATTTTTCTTTAACTTCAGGTAGCAGAGGCTTGTGTTCTCAAAATGTTGGTTCCATGGCTACCTCATACATGAGGGCAGTGTAAGTGGCAATTGTCTTTATTCCCATCTATAACATAGTTACAATACGTCCATTGCGCAGCTTGCACAGCCCACAAAACGTATTTTTGGTTGGCCCAGGACAAAAGGGATATCCAAAGAAGGATACACACACACTCCATTGTAAATTATTTACATAAAACAGAGGTATACAAAAAAAAGTAATTGTATTCCTTGTACTACCCAAATTAGATGTGTGGAGTTATTTTTTGTATTTTTTCCTGTAGCAAAAATAAATTCTCAAATTTCATTACCACTCCTGTTGCTACAAGGGTGGTACAGCTAAACCTTTTTTTTTTTTTCTCCAGTCTTTACTTAGAGCTAATAGCTTGCTTTATCTTATTCTGATCTAGTCAGAACTGATAGTAAGGTTGGCAACAATATGCAGGAAGTTTCTTATGAGCAATATAATTCCCCAGCGCTTTCGGTAATTCAACAAGATTCAGATCTTAACAGATAGGTATATCCACTATTCAAGGCTTCTTAAAAATTAAGGGGAGAAATTAGAAACTGAGTTGTTGTTTAAACATGGCAGGGATATCATCATTTTAAAAATTAGATCATGAATGGAAAACCTATTAGCTATTACCCCTTATGATAGGACATGGTAGGGGTGATCACAGTACATCAGAGGGAGGCTGCATGTGAAATCCTCATAGGAAAAATTGAGGTTTCACAAAGTATTTTAAAATAACGAGAGTAAGAGCCTGATGGAGTAGGAAGGTTATTCCATGTCTGGGAAGAAGGAATAAAAGACTAAACTCAAAGAAGGAATTTACATCTGCCAGTTTAGAATCCCACAATTGTATGCTACACTTTCTGTGCTAGTTAAACAAATCACGCCAATTTCCTTCATACAGTAACTCCTAGATTCACCTATTGCATTTAAATTTGTAAACATTTTCAAAGTAATTGAGAAAGGGTTGAGAAGCTCCATAAAGCTATACACACACAACATTTTACAGTGGTCTTTGTTATAGAAGACAAATTGGGACCACCCATATTGTCAGTTGTGATCTTAGTTTGCTATGATTTATTGGACGCTGTGGATAAGATAGAGGTAGAGCTTGAACCCCAAAAATTCAGTTTAAAAAGGTTTCTTAACTCTCATACTGGATGAGGAAATAGAGTAGAGATTTCAAGCTATAGGGTAACATGGCTTGGATGCGTCAAGATAGATATGGAGTAGAAGGAGCTGGCTACTTCATGAGCTCTTCCTATCAGCTAGCTAAACAGCAACACGGCAGTTGCTATTAAGAAGGTTCTGTGACCTGAACAGTGTCAGAAGGACAAACTGATTAGTGGCAGTTAGAGACAAAAGACACAACAAGCAAAAAGTAAAATTGAAGAGCTGAATAATGCACATTGTGGAATTTGGAAACAGGAGCGGCTGAGGAAACATTTTTTAATTTTAGAAGACGCTCAACGGGAATAATAATAATAAAAAAAGGCTTCTTTTCAGTAAAAGATAATTAACCAGGAAAATTGAATCCACCCCTCAGCTTGTTTGTTTTCTGTGCTTCAAGACACAATATATTAAAAAAAGGGGAAAGTTTTTATTGTGGTTTGAGGCATTAGATCTCCATGCTTGATAAATCCAATTGTAATAATTGAAAGTGTGTTTTGATTACATTGCTCTTCTGCCATATTAGATGCCAGAAATCATTTGCTTAATAGAAACTGGCCTCCATTTAGCTCAGCACAGCATTTGGAAAGTTTGTGTGATGAAATGTGCTTCTCTTCATTTTGATCAGTTACACCACTTTTAAAACATCAGCGTACACCTGTGAATCTCCAGCTAATGACAGCATCTTCAAAAGGTGACATGCCTCATAGTGAGCATTTTTTGGGGGGGGGGGAGGTGGCTGGTGGGGCAGGGAGAAGAGTTACTCTGTGCTGCTTCTGAAATTCCTTTCATCCATGCTCATCTCTGTTCATGGGTGATCATTACAGAGAGAGTATGAAGATAAGCAAGTCTCCAATGGCATTAGAAGGTGAGAGTGTTTAGTAGTCTAGTCTTCACATCACTACATGCAATGTACCTACATGGGAGTCTCAGGGGCTGGTCTATGCCCCAGCCTGTAACCAGTCTCCTGGGAGTGATCCCTTTACTGTTCTGGGCCCCCCGAGAACCACAGGGGCAGGCCTGTGGCTTCCAGACTGGGCCTTTGGCAACAGCAATGCCTCTCCATGCCTGCATGCAGACTCCTGTGGGAGGCTTTTCTGTGCCCCTTTCAGGGCACAATGCTCTCAGGGAGTATTTACAGTGAAACAGGCAACCTTTTCAAAACAAGGTAACCATTTATTAATCACCTGCCACACAGACTCTTATAATCCTTAGGTTAGAAGTCTCGGTCTCCCTCAGCCTCACCTCCTTAGTCAGTTCCCAGGTGAGAGAGCTTGTGGCTTCCTCTAGAAGCCAACACTTTATCCCCCACCTTACTAGTCCTTTGCTCTCAAGTTTCTGCTCAGCTTCTGTGCTTAGATTTCCCTGCCTCTATCTCTCTCTGGGTAGTTGGTTGCTAGGTGTCAGTGTCTGTTGATTCGGTTTTCCATTGTCTCCTCAGATTTTCTATCAATATAAAGTTGGCCTTGACCAGTCCTTTTAATGACCCATTTGGGCTCAGCGAGCTAGGTTTCTCTCTCTCACACACACAATGGCGATGTCTCTTATCCTGCTCTGAGAGCAAATTTAAGGCTTGTCTATATTTGAAACGCTACAGTGATGCAGCTGTGCACTACCGTAGCACTTCAGTGTAGACACTACCTACACTGACAGAAGGGGCTCTCCCGTCAGCATAGATCATCCACCTCCCTAAGAGGTGGCTGCTCTGCCAATGGAAGAATTCTTCCATCAACCTAGAGCTGTGTACACCTGGAATTAGGTGGGCTTAACTACATCACTCAGGGAGTTGGATTTTTCATATCCCTGAGAGACATAGCTATGTTAACATAACTTTTAAAGTGTAGACCAGGCCATAGTCCTTTTCCCCTCCCACACTGGCTAGCCAAAAAAAAATATATAGTGGAAACTGAGGCATACATAGGATTCATAAACATGTTACAGAAAAATCCCAATTCATCATAATATCCCTCCGGGTTGTATTGGTTTTAGTAATCTTTAATATTGGGGATAGTAGAGGAGACAAATCACTAAGTCTGAAGAGAGAAGAGGAAGAAAGGTAATGTATGCATGTGGAGAGCATCTGGTAGGGATTCCCCCCCTGCCCCCCCATGCTCCTCAAAAAATGCCAATACATCAACACAGTGTTTTTGCACAAAAGGATCAGTTTCAACAAGACTTTCTTCTGGAAGGGTTCTCAGGTCCAGGATGGAATTTCTGTTCAAAACTAGAGACACTGACCCCAGAATAGCCAATAGCCCATCAATTAGGATGCTTACCCAGGCTGTGGGAGACCAGTGTTTGAGTCCTTCATATGCCTGATCTAGCACAGGGACTCTAACCCAGGTCTCCCACATTCCTGGTGAGTGCCCTAACCACTGGGCTATGGTTAATCTGGGGGAACTCTCTTGATTTGGGGGGCCAGGGAGGAGACAAGGGAGATTTCAGATGTGTCACATTATAGAATAGGAACATTTTTAAAAGTTTTCACAGGAGTGAAAAACCATTTCCCACCCAGCTCTACCCAGGACTTTAAAATGAGTGAGGCTAACCATTCAGACAGTGGTCCTCCCTTTGTTGTTTAAAGTTTGGAGATGACTGAGCAAACATCATCATAGAGATAACAGATCCATTTAAATAGAGAATAAATGCAGCTGAGAGACATAGGAAACTATGACCAAATTGTCTCCTGACTGAGAAACTACTCTCTAGAGAAGTTTGTATCTGTTGATTTTAATGAGAAAAACATTTTTTAAGTTCATAGCCCATGTGATAAACAGCATATATCATAAAACACATCAAGAGTAAACAGAGTACACAAAGGGGTTGAACACTCATTTTATCATTTACCACAGGTTTCTAAGATGTCCCCAATTCCAAATCCATTCCATATTTGCTATGGTGACAGAAGTAAAAGCTTTTCAGCGTTGTCTAACATTACATCACAGCAGCACAAGTTCCCTGGCTTGTCAGAGACTTAAAAACAAGTGGAATCCCTTACCTGCCACAGCTACCATTTAAACATCCTGCTGGTTTGTTCCAGCTAACAAGAAGCAAACAGAGAAGGTGTAAGCCAAGTATGTCAAGAGGAGTCCCAAATAACCTTTCTTATGTACTCCACTCGGAGAGGATTTACTTATTTTGTGTGTGAGGGCACGCAAAATAAGTAAATTAGCAAAACTATAGGATAGCTTTAAGGGTTGGATAATACACCAGAAGTCTTAGTTATTGTTTTTTGCTCAGAACTTAAAAACAAAAAAGTTACCTATAACTAGAAACCAAGCAAACATAAACAATTTCCAGTTTGAGACACAAGTGAAAACACAGGATAAAATGGAAACCTTACCTATGAAGATTTCTTAAGGTGACCAGACAGCAAATGTGAAAAATCAGGACAGGGGGTGGAAGGTAGTAGGAGATCATATAAGAGAAAGACCCAAAAATCAGGACTATCCCTATAAAATCTGGTCACCCTAAGATCTCTACAAAAAGCATTATCACCAGAGCTCCTTATCATGATTTCTATCAGAAAAACAATTCATATTCAGAGGTTACCTAGAGAGCACCCAGTTTATTTGCTAAGGCTCTCATCTTACTTAGGCTCAGCTGCATCCAGTTACTCAGGGGCAAGTACAATGCATAATTTCCCCCTCATTACTCACAGCTACAAGCGACACTCCCATATGGAACTCTAAAATCCTAGTTCAGACCACAGCTGGGATTTAATCCCAAATCCCTCTGGCATTGTCTCATTTAACAGGGCTTTGGTCAGGGGTTGCACTGGGGCAGGGTTTTACAAATTACTGCAGTGACTCACAGTGCTGTAAAGTACCAGCACGCCCCAGCACCTGGTGCTTACATTAGGCAAGGGCTTAAATCCTTCCAAAGAACCAGAAGATTATACTTCATTTCCAGTATCTGTGGACAGACCTGCAGGTTCTACATTTTCAAAACATATGCACTGAGTCCTGCAGTATTTTCAAAGCTTCTCTCTCTAATTATGGGTTTTGCTGGTTTAATGAGACATGTAAAGCTTCACCATTATGCTGATTGGGTTTTTTTTTTTAATAAATCTCATTCATTTACGTACAGAAAGACCTAAAGCCTGACCCCACTAAGATTCTCTTCTTGTGGGCTTTGATTTTTAAGGTAAGGCAGAGCAACTCCATTTTTCCCCCTGACACAGCAACATGTACTAGAGGTATATGAGGTACATAAGGTATCCTCCTTAGACATGATGGGAATGTAGTATTGAAACCATAACAAGCACCTGGGGAGTCCTGCACCAAGCAGTTGTCCCAAAATGATTCAACAGGCATCAGACACAAACAGTATTAAACAACTGGTGAACATTTCAGGAGCTACATCAGTCAACCCATGCTTCTAAAATTGCCCCCACATCCTAAAATACCTCATAAGGTTGTCCCATCTATTCCCTAATCTCCATCATCCAAGGAAGCTATGATTTTGTACAACATTTTTTGGAACAAAAAACAGAGCTCTAGTTATAGTTATTATTATACTATGTCAACTTGTCAGACTCTAAACTACAATAATCATGCATATATCTACCAAGATACAAATGTCTTGGATACTAGCATTTGGCATGGAGCTCAGCTGTGTAGTGAATTATGTAACTGTATTTCTAAATTTTAAAAGCCTTCCAATTTATTTCAGGCCTTCTATATTCACTTTTTCACAGTCGCATAACCTCTGGTAGTGGTGCCATTCATTATCATTTAAATCTTCAGGATGATTTTGGTCACCACTGCCTGTCAACTCCCTGGAGGTCACTCACTGACCCGAAGAAACGGCATTCTTGAATTATGCAGCAATGCACAAAGGTGCAATTCTAACATTCTGGCTGGTAGGGAACCAAGGTCTTACGCTTTAAACCACATAAATCAATGGAGCATTTTGAAATGCAATGCAAGAGATTTATTATCCAATTTGCAAGGCTCAGATATGTTGCTTCCAAACAGTAGTTTAACAGTGGCAGATAAAATCCAGTTTTTGAAAATAATTAATCATTTTCTGAAAAGGCATTGGTTTGTGTTCCAGTATGACTGAAGTCTCATGTTCTACAAAAACACAACCCAGTGTAAACACCATCCTGATCCTCTTCAATCCATTTAATATATTTTATTTTGTAGGCCTTCTTGAAAATATATTTTCATACAACAAGTGCTCTCAGCTCAACAAGTACCCTCTGCAAGCTGTTTACAGAAAGCTGTCAACAATACCCTGGCTGACAAACCACTAGGACTGATAGCATCCACAATACCCTAGAAGTGACGTGCAAGATCCCACTTGTTTTAATAATTGTTGACATCTCTCAACAAGGGTTTTTTAGTGACCAATATTGTTTCCTTCCATCCAGACATGCTGTACATCCAAATAAGCTGCTCCTTGTAATCTTTTGCATCAAAAGGGCAATAGCTATTATTTTTCTATGTATACTTGAATTGAAAGCATCAAAACAGTCTAACAGGGGAATCTTTAGCAATCATCAAATATATAACCCTGCAGCACTCAAATGATCTATCAATCATTCAAAATCAATTCAAAAGATGCACCAGCTTTTTAAATGTGGTTCAAAAAGCCTCACAGAGGAGTTGCATTAGGCTTCAGGTAAATACGTGAAATAGATTGGATTTTCTACAACAAAGCCCTTGGCCTATTATTTTTTCCTGACTTCCTCTCTATTAACAGATCAATTTACCTGTGCATACAAAAAAAATAACTGTCTCTCACTGTTATTACTCTGTTTGGTAGATTTGATCTTAACTCCTTTATTTGGAATAATAATGATGTACTTTGCACTTTGGTAGCCCTTCTCATCAGAGACTCTCAATGCACTTTCCAGGCATTAATAAACTAAGCCTCACTAACCCACTGAGAGGGACCTCCTGGTTATTATTCATCTTTTACAGAGAGACACAAAAGACTTGGTTATGCCACAACCCACTGTAGGAAGTAGGGTGACCAGACAGCAAATGTGAAAAATCGGGACGGGGGTGGGGGGTGATAGGAGCCTATATAAGAAAAAGACCCAAAAATCAGGACTGTCCCTATAAAATTGGGACATCTTGTCCCTTTAGTAGGAAGGGGAGTGTCAGTATGGGGCTATTGTTTTCCTGAGGCACAATACCACTATGAATTTTGATGAGCCATTCCCTAGAAAGCAGGCCCAGCTCTACTACTTTGGAGCAGACCCTGATTGCAAAGACTGTCTTGGTGTCTATCCTGTGTGGACACGGAAGGGGAAGAAGGCTCTGGTCCTCAGGCCACATGAGATGTCTGCGCAGACCTGGGAGCAGAACCCAGATCTCTCCTGACTCCCAGTTCTGTGCTTTGACTAGAACAGCATTCTTCTTTCCTATACATGGTATTTTAATATAAATATCATGCTATGCACTTACATATATTTTTGACTCAAAAAAAAATAACTAAGAGGTAGACTTGCTTTGTACTGTTTAAGAACAGCAAAACTCCATCTGCACCCTAAAATGTTTTTATATATCTAGATAAAGTACTCCCAAAGCCTTTGCAATCATAGTCTCCGAGCACCTCACCATCCTTTATGTATTTATCCTCACAACACCCCATTTTCCATACAGGGAACTGGAGCACAGAGAGACTAGGGGATCTGCCCAAGATCACACAGAAAGTCTGTTGTAGAGTGAGCAATTGAATATGGGTCTCCTAAATCCCAGGCTAGCACCCTAACCATGGGACCATCTTTCTATACTTCTCTAAATGACTTCTTCTTTCTATTTTCCCGGTAACTCTCTCCTTCCTCTGAAAGATGAGTAAAATAAATATACTATATGATGTCGTTAGGTAAAAGTCTAACTACTTTGTATACTTTTTAAACATAAGCCATCAAACCCTACTGGTATCTTACCACATGAGTATAGCAGTAATCAGGTACATTATTCTATTTATTCTTTTTCTTTCTTTTTTTTTTCTGTTTGTATGTGTGTTGCCTTATATAATTTTGTTAAAATACATCTAAAAAAACAATAAGGGAATTTCCCATTTATTTGATATTCAAAATCACTTTTTTAAAATTAAAAAAAGGCCAAATTCTTCCCTCAGATTTGCATGAAGGGCTTCCATGAAGGTAAACAGGAAATCTGCAAGCAGATTTTAGTTCAGCATTTGTCCTAAAGAAAATGTGTTTCGACAAAAAGCTTCAGGTAGGGAGCACTATATCATGATTATATCTAGGAATTCTATTTTCAGGAAGTGCTTAAGGAGAGAGAGAACAGTATATGTAGAAGGTATAAAGCCTGAATGTTGCATTTTTATGACTGAACATTGAACATGGCGTCAGCGGTAGGATTTGAACCCATGTCTCTACTGGGATGGCTATGGAGACAAATGCTTCTAAGAAGATGGAAAGCACATGTCTTGATCATTATAAAAATATTTACAAGTGTTGAAATAATGCACATTACTAAAAAAAAAAAGTAGAGTAAATCTGTTATAAAGCTCACTGGTATTCTTAGAACACACCAAGGGCCCAATTCTGCAATCACTAAGGCCCCAATTTACCAAGGTATTAAAGCACATACCGACTTTTAACCATCAATGTAGTCCCATTGTTTTTGAGATACTACACTTGCTTAAAGTTAGCCACGTGCTTAAGTACTTTCCTAAATTTGGCCTCACTATTGAGTGTGATATTGCTTACTGCCATGATTTTAATCCCATTTTCTTCTACTTGCAGTAATAAGAACAATACGTAGTAGTACTTCGTTGAAGGATTGGGGCATACCTTAGGCCTTGTCTACATTAGGAGGGTTTGTAACTATAACTATGTTGGTAAACCTTCTGAGGGCAGACACAGGTTATACTGGCAAATAAGTTATTTTGGCAAAATAAATTACACTAGTTTTCTGACTATACCGGCCAAAGAATTATTTTTCTGGTATAAGTACATCTACATTAATACGTTTGCCAGCACAGCTATATTGGTTAGGGGTGTGATTTTTTTTCCCACCTCTTAACTGACAAAACTATGCTGGCAAAACTTTTAAGTGTAGACGAGACACATTTATGTTTTTGAAAGATGTGAAAATTTAACTTCTGATATGCTAGATTCCCAAAGCTATCATTATGGAAAGAAGATGCCGTGCTTCAGGTCAACTTACTTTATTTTTCTTTCCATACCTTTTGAGATATGCATGAACTTGTAATACACTGGACAAGTCATAAAAGACCTGATGGTACATTATCACACTCTTTTGTATACTATTTCTTTTAACTAGTGAAATATTTCAATCTGGAAAAGATATTGAATATGGTTTGCTTTTATACCTTCAGCACTTTTGCCCAACAAAACCCTTTCCTATAACTCTGTGTTCCACTGCCTGACTTTTGAAAACACTCTATTACCGTACTTCATAATATCAGTATTTTTACAGCGACACATTGTAATGTCACAAATACCAAAGATGTGAGCCCTCAACTCATCAGTATAGAGTCTTTGACTGGAAAACTAATTTAGTTCAGGCATCAGCCAAATACTAATGGAAGAAAATAGTTCACGTGTGTGAATGGGCCTTTTATTTTCTTGTACATAAGAAATTAGAGTAACACTTCTAATTCTAACTGGCTACTATTGTGCATTCCTCTGCTTAGGTTCTGAATAAATATCTTGTCAGTGCATTCCCTCCATTTCTCTCCCCTTCCCCAGTGACTCTTTCAGATCAAAATATATTGTAGCTCTCATAACTAATCTACTTAATCCACCAGATACAGTCATTGTTTGTTAAGATCCGTTCCCTATACTTCCACAAATCTTATTTACGCCAATGACAATTATTTTCCTTTCAACAGATAGGATTGAAGGGCACCAGAATTCTGCATTATGGAAAATGATAGCCATTCCATAGAATATGGTCCAATGACCCTCATGTCACAGTGAGGCAACAGAGATGTTTGAATTATTTAGTCTGTGCCGGTCACTTTCTGCACCCATGAGCCTTAGTGGATACTTCATTGCCCAATAGGTTTGTGAAAGGCTTCCTGGAGACTGACTCCTTCCCCACATTGCTCCTGTCCTCCTGCTAGGAGAGTCTGGGCAACTTAACTGCTCATTTCCATACTTTCAAATGTTTAGATTTCTTGTAAATGGAACCTGAAGTCTGAATTTCTGGGTTTCTATTTTATTTTCCTTTTAACTTTTGCAGTGTTCTTGAAAGGTAATAAACACTCAAACCACTGATGTATACTAGCAACCTTAACTTCACCCCAGCAAAGTTTTTTATGTGACAGTATTTTATATAGAGCCTACCCCCCAACTCCATTTGCTAATTTCAAGCATAAAAACTAGACCCTATGGGACAGATCCTCAGTCAGTGACAACAACAGAGCTGCACTCATATACTAAGCTCCATATTTGATCACTGTGTTCTGTGGTTCAAAGCTTATAATTATGTTACAAGCAGGTTTTACAGAAAGAAGGAAAAGAATATAATGTTAGAGGGAGAGAAACAAAGGCCATTATAATGTGGTATAAAGATGCCCACAATCACATTAGGTAAATTATTTTAAGAACTAAAGCCACAGGGTATGCATGGAGAGTGCCACAGCATGAGGTAATCGATACTTGAGACCAAATCACTTGGGAAACACTAGGGCGGCTCTTTCATTTGAGGCAGTCTTTCCACCTAAATAAACGTGACTGATTCGGTTAATCAGGCTCACCTGAGGCCAAGCTTTGGCAGGTAGAGCAGTGCTCTTGTGTTTCTACTTGATCTTGTTAAGTGGCACTTTAACATAGACAGAACAATAGGATTAATGGTTATTTTTCTCTTGCATGTCTCAGGGCAATACACGCAAAATACACATAACATAATTATTTTCGAATAACAGCAAAAGCTGCATCATATGTTGGAGTAAGACTAGGGTTTGAGACACATAGCGATAAAGGTTATCATAACATTTACATCGAACTAAGGTGTAAGTAATTCCCATAGATTTTATTCTCCAGTAATTATTTTGAGTAAATCAGCCTCAGTAAGCAGATGTTGGTTCACAGCATTATGAAGCCCCAAAGAATTTACACTTAAAACTCTGAATGAACATTCTGGCACTCATGTTTTTCCTCATTTGTCAATTTTATATTCCCATCAGTAACATTTTATATTAAATAAATCTTAAAATGCAAAGTGAAGACCAAAGATTCAGAAAGAAAGTTTTCATTTGGGAAGCATGTTTCATATCATATATCTTAAACTTGTCTTGGAATCCTGTGCTTGCTCTGTATCCAGGTCGCACAGGAAATTACAGTAATCTGTCTTCCTTTCTAAATGGCAAATCACTGTAAGAACCAATTTTATAGTTTTAATTGTCTGTAGTGACTAATTTACCATAGCTTTATATTACAGTAATGTATAAATGTACCTATCAAGCAAGACTATAACTGCTGGTAGAAATTTTTCATAGCTAAAATACAGTCTCTCAGGGATAACAAAATAAAATCAAAGCTTGATATTGGGCCAAAGGGAAAACTTATCATGGTTATTTTATCAGTGACTCTTTGCAAAAATGTTAAGCAAGTCAAAGGTAATATATTGCTGAAGCAAGATTTATTCACAAAAGCAATTCAGAAATGTATTACCCATTAAAGATGAAATGTGATTTTGCATTTTGTTGCTTAAAATCCATTCCCCTTCCTTCATCATGTAATTTCCTCAAGCTTTCTTTCCTTTGTCAACTAGTCAGTATCTGTGTCTGGTGGTACCAAATAGTATTGGTGATCTCTGATACCCACAGAGGGTTATTTTTTTTTTATTTTCTCTCCCCAGCAAGCATCCTGAAATGCATATGACTCAGCTTGCTGGCTCAGTAAAACAGGGGAGTTTAAATACTTTGCTTTCTGATATTTCCATTTCCCCCAAAATACCTCCCCAAACCCACCTGTGGCTGCTTGTACTGGAATTCAGAAAATTTCCTGCTCATTACCACAGCTGCTAGACCTAATTTGTGTGGTAGGCACAGCCTTAGTAGCATTTGTATTAATTCTACACCTTGATCCCTTGGTATTTTGAGCAGATAAGCTCTAAAAATCACTGCGCTTTTGCCCTACATTAAAAAGAGCAGAATTAACATCATGATAAATAATTGGCATTTTCTAATGAAGCTATGCACTAGTTAATATGCCATCATCAAACATTGCCTACCACATTTTGTCAATTATTCTTGTCTGTTTAAAACTATATTTTTCTTGTCTCATGGGGCACAAATAATTTTTTAATCAGCTACAGCGGAAGAGTGTTTCCAGTTACATTTTTCAGCAATTCCATTAGGGTGAAAAATCACATCTTTTGTACATAGCCTGAGTAATGAGCTTTGTGCAAGGGACCTCTGGAATTCTCTCCCATCCTCCACCTCAGCTGAGAGCTAGCAATACCGGGCATGAGCACAATTACTTCAATGGCAATTGATGGCACTTGTGGGATTTAGCCTTTAATAAGTCATTTACTAGAAGCTGCAACAAATGCCATGAATTCAGAATATTTTGCCTTTTGAGAGCCTGTTCAGGGAAACCACCAACCATACACACACAGAGCAGTACCAATAATGACTTCATTTGTGTTTTCTCCACAGTCAGCCTGACTGAGATAACTTAACAATTGCCATTTATATCGGAGTACAAGGAAGTCACCTTCTTGTTTCAGGTTATTTCTGCACATAGTCTAGAAATAGCTAATCTAGTCATGCCAACTTGAAGCAGCACTTTGAGATCCAACTTTATGCACTTAGGGTTGCCAACTTCGTAATATTTAAAAAATGGACACTCCAACAGAAGTGTCGGAACCTTCCCTTCCCTGCCCCTATCCTCCCCAAGGACCTGCCCTAGCCCCGTCCCTTCCCCTGGGCCTCATCCTCCGCCCCTTCTCCTGAGGCTGTGCTCCTGCCCTGCCCCTGCCCCTGCCCCTTCCCGCTGAGGCCCCACCCCCCATTTGCTCCTCTTTACCTGTCTATACATCACTTACTGCTTTTCCCCTCTCCCACCATCTTTGCATTGCTCAGGAGGGACTGCAAAGCCAGGGCTAGGAGCTGCAGCCTCGCGCTGCAGGTAAGAAGTGGCTCTGGCTGAGTAGGGGCTTTCATGGGTGATGACTCAGCACCTCTCCCACCTTCAGTAATCAGACTTTAGGTGTCCGGTCAGTAGATCTCAGGTCTCATTTTCAACCAGACCTTCCGGTCAAAAACTAGACACTTGGCAACCCTATAATGCACTCCCTCTCAATATATGGCTATACTCCTAACATTGCTACCAAGCCATTTAAAAAAAAAAAAAAAAAGACAAAACAGATATATTTTTAAAAGCCCAATTTTCTTTGGCACATACTTTTTAAAAAGTTATAGGATTTCCCAATGAAATACACTAGACAGCAATGGTATGCAAAGATATCCTTTACCTTGCTTTTCTAAATTTACAGCTTTGTCTCCAGGACATTTTGAAATGTTGTGTAACAAATGGTCCCTGACTAAATGATATTTTAGCCTATCACCGGGGTTGAAGCTGAAGAGTCTAAGTTTTGCTGAGCCAGCCCATGGCTGCACTGAAGATTTAGTAATTCGGAGGTGTAAACCAAAGTTTAGTGTCATCTTTTAGTTTTAATTTGACTACAGCTGCTTGAGCTCTGGAGTGAAATACTGAGGCTAAGGAATTTTATTTTAAAGTTTGATTTGTGTATCTGTTAAAAATGCAAGTCAAGATTGCTTCAGAATGTTAAAGGAGATATATTGAGACAGTGCTGAATGGTCTGCATTTTAGGAGAGTTTGAAAATCAGCATGTTTTCCATGGGAGCTACAGTCCCTTAACCTTTCGAAGGAAGTGTGTTTTGCATTGTTTCAAGACCATTCATTTATTTTCTGTTTGAGCAAACTGAAAAATATGGAGACAGCTAACAAGGACAAGCACTCACTGCACTGTAATGATACTGTGATCAGAGTGCCAGACACTATTATCCAGGTGCAGCAAGAGGTGGTTTTTTTCTTGCTATCTACACATTATGCAGTTTGTTGAAACAGAAAACAAATGAATGGTGTGGGAGCAATGCACACTATACTTATTGCAAGTGGTTAAAGAACTGAAACTCCATGCAGAGCTGGCAATATCCCATTTTGGCTAGGTTTTAGATACTCAAGGTGAGTGTACAGATTCAGCCAGTACCCCAAAGTCTAGGACAGACATTCCATCACTGGGGACTAAAAGCAAGAGCCTGGCTGGTGAGGGCTTCCCACTGTCCTCTGTGCTCCCAATGGATCACAACCACCACCACCAGCAGCAGCAGCAGCCTTTGCTTAGTTCTGCAGTGTGAGGGATGAGATGCAGAGAGAGGGCTGTGTGGTGACCCCCTGGAGAGGAAAGCTGGTTCTACGGTGAGGGCACTAGTCTAGGACTTTGGAGACAGGCTATGGCTACACTACAGCTTAAGTCAACATAAGTTATGTCACTCAAGGGTGTGAGTGACATAACTTATGCCGACTTAAACACCGGTATGGACAGCGCAGTGTCAGTAAGAGAGTTTCTCCTGCCAACATAGCTACCACCGCTTGCCAGGGCTGGAATAATTAAGCCAAGGGAAGAGCTCTCTCCCGTTAGCTTAGAGCGGCTACACAGAGAGCTGACAGCAGTGCAGCCACAGCAATGCAGCTGTGCCTCTGCAAGCCCAATAGTGCAGCCACTGCCCAAGGTGCAATTCCCTGCTCCGCTACAGACTTGCCAGGTGACCTTGGGCAAGTCATTTAGCGTCTCTATGCCCTAGTTCCCCATCTGTAAAACAGGAATAATAGCACTTCTTTATCTCCCAGAGTGTTGTGAGTCTAAATATATTAAAGACTGTGAGGTTCTCAGATTCTATGGTAATAGGGCCATAAAAGTACCTTAGATAGACATATCACCTTTCCCATATCCTTAATGACCTGGTGAGACGGGCCACTGGGAATTTTATTAAATACAGTTTGAGAAAATGTGTGTATGCCAGAGTTGCTCACGTAAATTTGGTAGGTTCCATTAATTAACCAGTTTTCAAAATCTGGCCTTATGTATAGAAAAAAAAATCAAATGTGAGAAAGAGATTGACATGGGAAAAAAAATAAAAGGCAGAGTTTGTAAAGCTACAAATGTGAACGGATAGGAAGAGGTGTTTGGAGATCATTTAAATATGGTTTTTCTTTAAAGATATGTAAATACACAAGATTTAACTAGCACCAACTAGTGCTGACAACAGAGGAAAGAGGTATTTGAAAAGGTATTAATTCTGGGTGCCACCTTGTACTCTAAATATCTGTAGGTATAAACCCTAGTGAAAACAATGTACTGTAGCCAGCTAAAAAGAATAAGCACGTTCCATACTGCGATAATACTACAATAATAGCACCAAGCTCTGTTATCACTGTGCAGTGAGTGCTCAGTCTTGCTACACCTGCCTACTTATTTTGTACCTTCTTCAAGCAGAAAATAAATGAATGGTTTGGAAGCAATGCTATTTTATGTAAGAAAGGTCAGCTTGGATTTGGTGCACTGCTTATATTGAAGATAAGCCTATTATACTGGGTTATATTGTTTTTACTTTTTCCACTGAAAATGGAGTTCCTCTTTCCCTATCCTTAAACCAACTCATCTGTCAACATTATCTATTCATAACTCTATGGTAACTGTTTGTAGGTTCCCAGGAATCGAATGCACAGTACAGCTATCATGGAGTCAGTGGGACTACTCATATAAAGTAAGACAAACCAGATTTGACATCATGACACCTTATAAATACTTTATTTCTCACGCCAGCGAGACCATAGTTCTGTCAGAATTTTCTGTTTAACAGGGTCTGTACCTCAGTGTCTCACTGTTTTTCAGAATCCTTTTTTGTAAACATGCCATGAGGAATTTAACTTGCCCCTAATTAATATGTGCAGAATTGGTTTCCCCATGACAACATACAAAAATTGTTTTTTAAATGTATCTCTGTTTAACATATGCCCAGCATTCCATACATATTAACTTTCAGAAAAGGACTATGCCATGAAAGTTATGCCTTTACTGTCAAAAGGTCTGGATAAATGAGATTTATTTTTTAAAAAAGCATCTATTTTGATTAAAGAATTGCACTAACAAATATATCAAAACACAAAGCAAAATAAAGAATACATGACTTCAAATATTTACCTACTTTAGATAAACCTAAATGTACTTATCCAATAAAAACAAATAGGAACAGGATCCACATATTGAAACTGACAACGAACATCAGAGCCAATATGCTCTGAGTTTAAAACCAGCTCAGTAATACTAAATAGCTTATCATATAAGCTATTACAGTAAGTGTACATGAAACTCTTTAAGTTGAAGTCAGTTACATAAAAAATGTACCTTAGTTAAGTAGGGTCACTTATGCATTTCGGAACTGGTTAAAACGCCATTGAAGTCAATGGAAAGACTACTAATGGCTTTGAATTATGCCTACAATATGGGAGTCCCTGAAATACAAGAAAATTGGCAAACCACCATAAAAGTATTGCTAGATATTGTAAACGCTGAAATACTCTTTACCTGTGCAATAAATATTCTGAATTTACTTACTGACAATCATGATATAAACTGTTTTGCATCATCAACATTATCACAGGCAAGATGAAGAATCACAGTGAAGCATAAGAGAAAATCTGTTTTGAAATTCAAGCTTCAGATAAAAGCCTTAATGGAGGCAACAATGATGGAATAAGCAATACATCAAAAATAGGCTAAGATACATAAATGTTACATACCTGGTCACATTGGACTATCTGGAAAGTGAAGCTCTAGCAGGGATTTTGTAGATTTATTCAAATTAAACCATGACAGATATTAGAAAAAGCAGTATAACTTGGAAACGAAATCTCCCTTGTTACAGTTTATTGCCCCATTCGGTAATGTACTTAAGCACTTAAATAGCTGCATTGCCTTCAGTGGAAGTATTTATGTGCTTCAAGTTAGGTGTGTGCTTAAGTGGCACATGCTTGCTGAATTATGTGTTGTAGTTTAACACATTTTGTATTTTTACTTTCATTTCTAATGAAGAATATGTAGTGGTACAATCTGAACATATTGCTTTCATACCCATATTAAACCATATAGTTTTTTGCTATTAAAGAGACTTGAGCATTTAGTAAGTGCAGATTATTTTAATAAATGAACTCATGCAAAGCCTGGGCACATTCTGTTTAGCAGTCCACCTCCACCACCAGTAAGACATATATACCCAGCCCTACCAAACTAGGATTTTCCTACCACCCACTATAACCCTCTCAGTCTACTTTCCCAGCAAAAGCCACCGAAAAGGTGAGTTATGTAGCATGATCTGAAATTCAACAAATTTGGGTTCCAGTAGATCAAGTGAGTTGCAGAGTCACAAACCATTCCTGAAAACATTCAGCCTCCTTACAATTTAAGTAGAGGGCTGCTCTCGTGAGCACCTCTGCTGATCTCAAGTATTGCTGTATTAAATGAAGGGGAGAAAAAGCTGTCTCTGAAGCACCTACGAACTAAATCATTCAAGCTTAAGGTCACTGGTTCAAATTCAAGACCAGTTAGCACTAATTACACTTTGTTTCTCGTCAATTGTTTGATGACTTGGATGAAGCCACTTAGCAATCTCATTCGAGTCCACATCATAAAAAAGACCTTCACAACTGCACCAGTTGCCAACATCTTGGCAGTCTCAGAAGAGAAGCCCAGGACTGAATAGGCCTTGAGACTGAATTAGTCTAGAGAACCAACCAACCTCACATCCTTATTATTATTATTATTTGTATTGCATAGCACCTAGAAGCCCAGTTATGGACCAAGACCCCTCTGTTCAAGGACCCATACAGAACAAAACAAAAAGATAGTCCCTAGATGTGGTCCCTACAAAACAAGTCAGATTTGTGGAAGTCTCTGGAAACCTGCAGTGATGCTGTACCTGTTCTGTGGATAAATAAAGGGCTGTATTTTTCAATACTATCATTGTGGGGCCTTTCCTTTACCACTAAGTTCATTTTATTTAAGAAACATGCCCCTTCCGAGGCAGATACGAGATAAACAGAATGAGTCAAGATATTGAAATGCAAAGGATCAAAGGATGGCACCAAAGTTTCAGTTGCTTCTACATAATTCTAATGTTGCTTTCAAGTTCCTTCTGTATAATATATGACAGGCAAATAAAAGACCATTCCCTGTGCCAACTTACCTGACCAATAAATATAAGTTAGGATGTCCTAACCGACTGAGATTGTTTAACACTACTATATCAGATGGGGCAGACTCATCATCTGTTCATGTCCTTCTTCACTTATTATTTAGCATCATATGTGAGAAGACAGATTTGCTTTTTTTAAAAATCATTAGTTTCAAATGATAAAATTATTCCTAGTTAATAGGCAACACTGTTAAATACAAAAAACACTACACTTGGTTCATTTAAAATTTCTTTTTAGCCCAAACAGACTTTTACAAAGTAGAGTGACAAGCCTACCTTCTAATCTAATCATTTTTGTTATTGCTTAAACAACACAATCTTCTTCTTAGCATACGCACAACATGCCTCAAGTGGCATGTGACCATGATTCATCATCGAATTTGGTCCGCTGGTTGGATCATTAGTTTCCCTGGGACAGGTACGGACAGGGAGTGCGACATGAATGGTGATCAACACAATGAACATACTAAGCCATGGTTTGGAATGTGCTTTAAGTAAACTCATTTCATTCACACTGCCCTTTACAATACAGATTTAGAGCCGCACATAAATGTAGCACTGCTAAAGCATGTCTGCATGTATATTTCTGCATGGTAAAAAACAAAATAATGGCTGTAAATCTGGTGTCGGAGCATTTGATGCAATTTCTATATGAATGTGGTAATTTAAAATGGCATATCCATTTTCTTTCATATCTTGTCTGCATGTTGAAATGCCTTCAGAATGACATTACCAGCTGGCATGTTGGCAATTCAATTTTGTACACGTGTTGTCTTTGGAAAATTGAAATGCAAGTGTTGAACTCTATCTTAGGATAAAGTTTGATTAGAATATTAAACTTGGCCTAAATTTCCAGAGGATTAGTGATTTTGGGAGCCCAACTTGAGAAACCTTATAGAAGTGTGATTTTCAGAAAGTGCTTGCCACCTGCTCTCTGGAAAGCAATCCCCTTTATGAACGTAAACTGAAATTATGACTGAAATGTGGCCACCGGATACGATTGCCAAGCCTCCAGGATTGTCCTGGAGTCTCCAGGAATTTAAGATTAATCTTTAATTAAATATTGTCATATGATGAAGCCTCCAGGAATACGTCCAACCAAAATTGGCAGCTCTACCATCAGATAAGTTTAGGGAGTGGGATAAACCTGTTCCTCCAAAACAAAAGACAAGCTGACACCTCTAGCCAGGTGTCATCAAAGATAATGGGCAAACAGCTGTCAAGTGGCCACTCTCTGGCAAAGACTGGGTAGGGGGCAGAAACAGATCGATCTACATTTTAGGAAACATCAGCATGAATCCTCTTTCACTGCAAGACTCCAGGACTCCAACCTCACAGCAGGAAGGCACTTTATTTAGGGGTAACCCACGGGAAAATCCATTTCACTGGGTGACCGGACTAAGTGAGGAGCAAAACCACTCCAAGGTATCTCTCCCTGTTTCTCTCTCTTTCTCTTTCGCCTAAGACAACAAAAGAAGCAGCCATCTGAGTTTGGAAGAGATCCTAACCTTAAATAGTCAGAAGCCGGGGAAAGAATTCTCTGTAGTACTGACTTCAGCTGTTGCAGGATCATGGCCTAAATTTGGAGTTTCTGGAATTTTGTAAATATGAGCTAGAAACAAGCTAGGAATATTTTAAAAAGTGAACAGGAAATTTTTCAACAAATCATAACTATAAAACTCCTCTTCTGATTGTTTCTGCACTTCTCAGAAAACCTCTAACCTGAAATAAGATGCTTTATGAAAAGTTTTTGTGAAATTGGCTCCTTTGGGGGGCAGTTCTGTGTGGGGAAGAAGGGCCATTAAAAATTGGGTTCATAATGGTAATTTGCTTGAACCTTAACTGTGGAACAAATGAGAGATTTCGTCCTGGCATTAAAATTGAAACAACATGGAAAATCTGTGCATCCCTTTGATATTAAACCTCTTGTGATATGTTGTTCAACATTGCAGAAGGTTCATAAAATGATTTCTGATTTATTTAATAGCTACAGAGTCAGAGGACAAGTCAGCTGATTTGTGTGACCTAGGGCTAGTCATGTAATCTTTCTGTGCCTCAGTCCCCCTTCTGTAAAATGGAATGATAATAATACTCCCTTTGTCTGTCTTGTCACCTTAGGCTAAGCTCTTCAGGATAGCAACTGACTCTTAATATCTATATGTACAGCATCTAACACAATGACACCCTGATGTCAGATGAGTCCCTCTAGACCAGGGGTTCTCAGACTTTTGTATTGGTGACCCCTTTCACACAGGAAGCCTCTCTGCGCCCCCCCCCATACATTAAAAACACTTTTTTTATATATTTAACACCATTATATATGCTGGAGGCAAAGTGGGGTTTGGTGTGGAGGCTGACAGCTCGTGACTCCCCCCATGTAATAACCTCACGGCCCCCTGAGGGGTCCCAACCCACAGTTTGAGAACCCCTGCTCTAGACAGTACTGAAATAAAAATAATCATCAAATATGGAAGGCATCAGTTCCTGAGTTGTGTCCAGCAACAAGATAAGATAATAAATCAGAAGTAACAGAGTTTATAATATAAAATATTAGTTTGCAGAATAGAGGACAGAAACTATGCTTTTGTTGTTCATTTAAAAGTTTTCAGTTTGATGGTTCGGCAATAGTTTAGAGCACCAGACTTACCTACTTTACCTACAGTTAGCCATTGAAATTATTAAATCATAAACAAAATCCCTGACAATATAGGAACAAAACTGAGCAACAGCTGTGGATGATAGGGGGAAAAAAGCTCCCAAAAGACCCAACATTCATTAAATATTAGCAGAAACAAATGAGCTAACTGGGAAGGTAGGCAGCAAGAGATGAGGTACTGAACACCTTGGAAATAAAGGGTATGATATTTGGGAAACTGAATAAACTATGCATAGCAAG
Organism: Eretmochelys imbricata; assembly: GCF_965152235.1. Taxonomy (NCBI): domain Eukaryota; kingdom Metazoa; phylum Chordata; order Testudines; family Cheloniidae; genus Eretmochelys; species Eretmochelys imbricata. The sequence continues at coordinate 41,009,515 of NC_135580.1, forward strand.
TAACACGCATGCTTTTACAGAAACTAATGATGCAAATGCAGCACTATATGAACTGGGTGTGGGAAGGAGTTGTATCACAGTATCATGTCAATGTTAGGAAAAATAGGGGACAAAAATTAACTTTGGAACCAAGTACAAAAGTTAAAACTTGGTAACAGCCCAAGCCCATCCATGGCCAGAAATAGTGTACCAGAAAATCAAGAATAAAACTGGAACAGGAAAAAAAAACCCTACATAGAATTAGCTACATACAGTGGAAAGAATTACCAGCAATTGGATGTCAGTACTGATGTGCATGTGTGTTTGTATGTGTGTGTATATATACACACACACACACACATATATTAGGGCTGTCAAGCAATTAAAAAAATTAATCACAATTAACCGCACTGTTAAACAATAATAGAATACCATTTATTTAAATATTTTTGGATGTTTTTTACATTTTCAAATATATTGATTTCTGTTGCAACACACAATACAAAAATGTTTTTACAGTGCTCGCTTTGTTTTTGTTTTGAGTGCAGCTATGTAACCAAAATATCTACACTTGTAAGTTGCACTTTAATGACTAAGAGATTGCATTACAGAACTTTTATGAGGTAAATTGAAAAATACTATTTCTTGTTTATCATTTTTACAGTGCAAATATTTGTAATAAAAAATAATGTATACTTTGATTTCAATTACAACACAGAATATAGTATATATGAAAATGTAAAAAAACATCCAAAATATTTAATAAATTTCAATTGGTATTCTGTTTTTTAACAGTAAGATTAAAATTTAATTGTGATTCTTTTTTTTTTTTAGTTACTCACATGAGTTAACTGTGATTAATTGACAGCCCTAATAGATATACACACATGCATATAGAAAACACATATACACCATATACATATGGGTCTAAATACCTTTCAAAATAGGATCTTAAAATCAAATGTGTGGGCTTATCCAATTGTAATAATACAAAAGTCAAATAATATCCCCATGATGACACATGCATTGGTGTAGGGACAAGGGAAAGGTAGCTTGAGCCTTCTCTTCTATGCAGGGAAGAGTACACTCAGGGCCACCTGAATTAGCAACCCTACTTCAGTGGTCTCCATTGGCCCCTGAAAAGGTGCAGAATGGTTGCAGCACAAATCAGTCCCAGCTACATCTTCTCCCACTCTCACTCTCCCACCTATGTCCATAACACCTGGGGCTGCTGCAGAAATGCCACAAAGCTGGCAGAGCCAGTTCTCCTCCTGTGGCATTGGAGGAATCATGCCTGGACAGTAGCACAGCTAATTTGTCCCCAAATTTCAGTGAACTTAAAGCCATAAAGTGAGAGCATGTGTGAGAAAGTAGCAGAGATATTAGAGGAACAGATATCACTACCACTTACACTGATTAAGTCCTCGTCTGGAGCATAACCAGAGAGCAATGGGATATTAGACTAAGAACAGTTGTGAGTGTGGCTTGGCGAGAGGGCTTGAAATCTAACAATTACAAATGCAGAATAGCAACCCTTGTGCTAACAGTTTCAGAAAGTACATTGTGTGAAAAAGGCAGTCGACCAGCTAATATTGGAATAGATTTTATCCTGAAAATGCTACCACCTCAAAACAAACAGGAATTACAGAGATCCCAAGACATTGTAACATACAGTACTTTTTAAAAAATCCCTGACATCAGGTCCACTATAATTCTGCCACTTAAGAAAGTTACTGCAAAAGACTGATAAATTGTAGGAAGTGAAACACACTAAAACATTACAGAACTCAAGGAACTCTTTTTTGTATTATTTTGATCGTAACATGCTGGTGTTAGGAAGGAATTAAAATTTAGCCAGCAGAAAAGACAGAAACTGCTGAAAATCAAGGACACTAACAACTATAAACAATTAATAAGCTTATATGGTCAATGCCCGCCTAGTAACTTGGTTTTTAAAACAAAATAAACCCTCCCTTCAGAGCCCACCAGATATTTGTAAGCACTTATCCCTACCTCCCCCCACCCCGCCTCCTTCCCCAGCAAGGTAAATAAATGCTTAATGCAATAGAATGACCTCTATACGTATGTACTGTTCCTATTTTTATTTGGAGGGTTTTTTTAAATTTGTAACAATGTTTGGTTTTGTATGTACAAATACAAGCAAATAAGAATGTATATAATTGGCCACTATGGCACCATGTTTTTGAAACTGCTTGTCAGTCTTCCTGGTACCGTCAATAAACCCCGTTCAGTATTGTCTGTGCTTTCCTGATTCCTGGGGAAAAGAATCTTTTTGCCTAACACTGGTTAAGCAGAATGCCTCACAAAGGGGATTGGGTGCTGTTTTATTACAGGATGGTTCTCCAATTACCTTTGATTGCAGAGACATCACTCACAACGGAAAGTACTAAGCCCGAAACAGAAGAAGAGGCACTTGCTGCAGTCTTTGGATATGACAACCTTCACCAACATGTATCCATTGTTAAACAGTATTTTGTTAAACCACCCAGAGAATACAAGACACATTCTGTCATCTTTACTGACACTGGGGCTAGTTATGAAGTAAGATACCAGTCAACATGACTGAAGGTGGCACAATCGGGCCCAGAGATTGTTGAAGATATTACAGAGGCACCAGCATAGCCTCAAGCATGTGATAGGCAAGACCTTAACTGTAGCAAATGCGGTATCTAGGCCACATTTGCAAGAAGCTGAATAGCATGGAACTGAATTACACAGACATAGAAGCACATATACAAATACTTGCTGAGAACCCGATCAGTGCAGTTTCTACTGGCAAACTACAGGATTTGAGTGAACTATAAATTTGAAAGGCCTCCATAATAGCTTTGAATACCTCCCTTGGGACAAGTGTCAAATTCATAGCTGTACTACGGCACCTTTGTCCCATAATTCCTCTAGTGCCACGGGGGTCCCAAAATCTGTAAAGATTTAAACTGGTTTTGTTTTGAGAACTTTTTTCAAAGATATCTCTGTAAACGCCATGCTCTTCAGTTTACATTACTTCCTATTTACACAGAAGTTGAGCTTGTAGAAAGGATATTTGCACTTTGTCATTTCAATGAGTCTGCCAAAAAGTCACCTTTTGTTAACTGGTAGCTTTATATAACATGTCTGTATCTATTTTGGTCCTAGATGTAGTTTCACTACCGACCTTCATTTGATGGATTCTAGGTGACAATGGAAAAAACTCTGATTCATTTTTTTTTTTTTAACTTCATCATGAACTTTTGATCATTCTTTTCTGCATGCTTTCCTCATCTGGAAATAGACGTATTTTATGTCTATTGCCAGAAATCACTATTTGAGATATAGCTGAATTGTTTTTCACTAGTAGTAGGATTATTACTGTGTCTGTATGTTACCTTCCCTTCGATCCCATGAAAGACAAGTATAAGGAAATGACTGGGGATCCTAGAGCCACACAAAGCTGTCAGTGTTGAAAAGCTGTGTTATTAACTAAGCTAATCTATTAAAATGCTTCCTTGATTTTAACAAGGTGCAAAATATATGTCCATCGATACACTCTGGGCCATTTACAGTCATTTCAAAGCATAGAACTAAATAATGAAAGTTGACATAGGTTGACCTCTAAAGCAGACCTGCCCCACCATACAAGAGAAATTCACTCCCCTCACTATTTGCTCAGGAAATGCCAAAGTAAATAAATATCTTGCTGCTTGTGCTGATATTCAGTAATATCTAACTTTGTAGCATCAAGGGGAAAGTGATTTCAGAGCCAAGGCCTACCTCTTACTCACATTGAGACACACTACCTAACACTCCTTCCCTTTACATTTCAAGTCTGGTGAATGATAATGAATGTCCTAGCAGATCTCAAATGCCAGGATGCACAGAGGAACAGGAAGTCTTTATAGTAACCAGGATCCACAACATATAGGGATTTATATATTAAAAGCAACTAATTGAATTGCACCCAAAACCAAAAACAGGTAGCTAGTGCAATGTATGGAACACAGGTGTTAAAAGTGGTCTTTATATGGAACAAGTAAGTAAGTGGGTCAGCACATTCTGCACTAGTTGAAATTTCAGAGTAGCCTTCAAGGATAGCTTCAACTGGAGTCTACCACTGTAGTCCAGTCTGGATGATAGGAGGACATAGTTAAATGTGGTGTAGTCCTCATTTGAGAGGAGAGGTCACATAACCTCCTAGCTAAATGCCAATAAAAAAATAAGCATTCCTGGTTACTACTAATGAATATAGGAGCAGCAGATGATCCAAAAGAACCCTCAGATTGAGCATTTGCTTAAAGCAATTCTAATCCAAATGATGGTTGAAATACCAATCCACTTCTGGAAGCACTGTTATGTGTGGACAAAAAGTGTGTTCCAGATTTGCCACTTAGTGGTAGCTCACCAAATTTCTCTAGCACACACAGAGTTATAAAGAGACTTTTTTTTAATGAAGTATTACATTCTGAAGCACAATTATGTGGGAATTTAAAAATAATCCATATTTATTCTGCAATTTACACAGCCACAAAACGACAGTATGTATATGGCCAAGCCAAGATTTTAGCCCTCAGAAACAAGGTCCCCAACACAAAAATACCCCAGTTCCTCACTTGTGTAACCCATTTGCAACAAATCCAGAAGGACAAAGTACATCATACTGCCTACCTACTGTGTGTGCTTTTCTGGCAAGTAGGTAAACTCTTTAAAATTCTTCCTACTCACAACACGAGGTAGCTGAAGGAACAACGTGTGGGCTGAGGATTCTTGGTTTATCACTGGGGCACAGATTATGAATTGTAGCCCTCATCCTGAAGGCACAATTTTTTAATGTATCTTAACATTTCATTTTTAAGTGGTGATGGCCCATTCTCCTCTTGTTGCATGGAGGATTTACATGGACAATGTGAACGCTGATAGGTATTTAAAAATAAATTACCCACATCAAAAGGAAAAAACAAAGTCCCCAAAGTTTCCATGTATTTTTGCAGCTTCTGCTGTAGCTGAAAGACTAAACTTTCAGCATCAAGGCATGTAAATTAGGCAGTAGTTTTATTTACCAGTGTTTTACCAGGACATATTTTGCATTTTCAACACTCTAGTGACCTTTGTCAAAGCCACTGAATAATTAGTGGGAACTATTGATTCCTAGTCTAATAATCTCATTAATAGCTCTGGCCAGAAAGAAGATATTTGTTCATTGCTTGTACAAAGAAGAAAATTGTTTCTTTCATAAGTTATACTGTAGTTTTAATTTATAAAAAAGGGCCTTTATTTTTCCCTCACCTGTTTTAATGAGGCTTCCATTAGCTGATTCAATCTCAGGATTTTTCAATGGAGGGTTGAGAATCTGACTTCATATTCTTAATGCCACAATCTTTTTTTTTAAGCCATGTAAGTTCTTGTTAGTCACGTAAATCTAAGATATGTTTGTAAGTCTTTTCTATTAGTTTACAAATATTTCTTCAGTGTCACCTGCATTATGCCAAGGCTATGTAATTAACTTTCTGCCAACAAGTAAAGACTGGGATAAAAACATAGACCCATTAGCCATAAATACATGGCTCTTCCTTACTCTTATATCTGTTTCACCAGCAGAAATACTCATGAATTTCCATGTTACTGTTTACAGATTTCTGTGGTTGTTTGTATTCTCAAGCCCAGGTCTCCCACATAGACAGTCGCAATTTAGAACTGAGCTAACTCTGACTATTGTCAATATTGCAATGGCTTGTTTTGGTTGCAAACAACTTGCTAGACTATAAGTCTACTGTAGCTGAAAGCAGGATGGAAAGGAAATGCTTTGAGTTGCAATGCAGCTTCTGCCCCCTTTCTGACAGAAAATTTAAATGGTGCCTTCTCAACTTAAATGGCAGTGCCATACAGCGAGCACACGTGGTACTATCTCAAAGGGCGACGCCCAACCTGTGGTCCCCTAGAGGAGCATGAGGAATTCCTTTCACAATGCAGCTCCTCCTCCACCGCATTTCCAAAGCAGGCCATACTTTAAAGCCACAGTATGACCCACATACTGGGCTGGATCCTCACATATGTTCCGGCTCCTTTATGTTTCCTGAGTAGTGCAAAGACAATGGACTTCAGACACCACTGCCAAGATGAGAATTCCCACAGTGCAGGAAGCATGCTGTGGTGGGAAGAGCAGGGCACAGCTCCACACTGCCTTGGAATGTCACAGCTACTGCACAGTCCCTTAGAGAACATAATTAAGGCTACATTTTAGTAAAAGTCATGGACAGGTCACAGGCAGTAAACAAAAATTAACAGCCCATGGCCTGTCCATGACTTTTACTATATATCCCTAATTAAAACTTGGGCAGGGGGCTACAGATCCTCTGGAGGGCAGTCTGGGGGCGCCACGGGTACTGGGGAGGGCAGCAGCCCACTCAGGGACCCCTGCTGGTGCTGGGGGGAGGTTGGCAGGACTGGCAGGCTCCCTACCCGGCTCCAGCTGTCCCTGCAGCTCCTAGGTGGCGGAGGGGCCAGGGGACTCCGCACGCTGCTCCTGCCAGAAGCGCCAGCTGCACAGCTCCCATTGACTGTATCGCAGGGGTGGGGCCTGCAGGAATGGGCAGCGTGCGGAGCTCCTTTACCCCTCCTCCTAGGAGCTTCAGGGCCATGCCAGGGGAGCTCCACACCCTGATGTAAGCACACACACACACACCCCCCCCAGCACCCACTGTCCCTTTCCTGAGCCTCCCCTCCCTCCCCACACACACACATACACACACACAAACTGCTGCTGGTGGCCCAGGTGACTTCGGTGACCTCCATGACAGACTCGCAGCCTTAAACATAATCAATTATCAAAATTACAACAATGTTGGTGCTGCTAGAATTGACCGTGCAGCCTTGTTCTCAAGCTGCCCTGAAGTCAGAACCAATAGCCTGATTTCCTTCTCTTCCCATTTCTCCTGTGCTGAGCAATATGTAATCTTTAAAATGGGGCTTGGCACAGCAGTGGGTTCTTACCACTTTGTATTCCATTTTCCCTATTACTGTTTTCAGTCTTGAATCTAAGGCTCTGTTTACTATATCTGAGCAGTAGCATATATACTTACCCGTTTCTACCATTTCATTCGATTCAGCAGTTTAAGCAGATGACGCTCTCTTGCTCCGTTGTTTATGTGGCAGTGCAAAAACTGTCTGTTGAGTTTTGTTTACATCAAGGGCCATGGTCCTTGTGATACCCTGACTGAGTTAAGCTTTGATTTTTATTCCCCTGAATAAACTCAAGGCTGGCTATCCTAACTGACTTCCATCATTCAGTCAGTAATACTGAGGGACATTACTCAGTGTGAGACAGGGGCTTTCATTTTCAAAATACACTTACTTTGACTTTTTTGAAACATTTAGGCTGAATAGAATTGGCCTCGTCTACCTGCCCTAACTCCCTTCACATACTCAGGTTATCTTTCCTTTGAGACTCATACACTAATGCTAATCTCAAGAGTCAGGCCACAATACATTTTATTGCTTTAGCTGTGGTTGGGACAGAGTGACAACCTTCAAGCAATTCTTACCTGAGGTTTTATATATATTATTTAGACAAAATGGGCACATTATTGTTAAAAAATAAATGACAATGGTTCAGATAAGCAATCAGATTATATCATAATTTGTAGCTTTGAAGTCAAGAGGCTTGTTCAGGCTGGGAAGTCCTGGCATCTGCTTATTTAAATGAGGTACTCCTCTCCATGTCCTTATGCTGGTTTAATGGATGCTCTTCTTAGAATATGAAGAACGTTCTTTGCAATTTACAAGCCTGCTGTTCGATTTGTCTGTTGCTCAGAGGATTCCAGTGTTACTGATGGTACTGTGGGCAGCACTCAATATTTATCAGCTGTGGGTCAATCCAGCTGGGGTTCAGTTAGCTGCAAGGATTTGTTTGTGGACTTTTTCTTCACTACTACTTGGCAGGCACTTCTTTCTCTCATAACTTTTGCATATATTGTCATCTCAAACACTAATAATGACCCATGCATAAGTGTCACTGAATTAAAAAGCTAGTTTCTAGAATATTTCTAAGGCTAGTAATGCAATTACAAATTAAAACCTTCTACCAGGCAAACTAGATGCTACCTTGTATGTTCAAAAATTTACAAATGGAGAAGCATTATATTAGGAATTCATGCATATTTATTGCTACCCACTATGCAGCATGAATTATGGGCATGCAATCTACTTGCTACTGGTATACAACCTTCACTGCGAAGCTGATCTGGCCAGCAGAAAATATAGAAAATTATTTTAATCACTTGTGAGATTCTTTGACAATTAAGAATACCTGATATAAAACCATTTCTTATTAGTATGTTGCAAAAGCTTGATACTCACCATTTTTGCAACATACTAATAAACGTCATTATTTCTAAAAAAAAGGACACTTATAGATTCATAGATACTAAGGTCAGAAGGGACCATTATAATCATCTAATCCGACCTCATGCACAACGCAGGCCACAGAATCTCACCCACTCACCCCTGTGAAAAATCTCTCACCTATGTCTGAGCTACTGAAGTCCTCAAATCGTGATTTAAAGACTTCAAGGAGCAGAGAATCCTCCAGCAAAATACCCATGCCCCATGCTACAGAGGAAGGCGAAAAACCTCCAGGGCCTCTTCCAATGTGCCCTGGAGGAAAATTCCTTCCCGACCCCAAATATGGCGATCAGCTAAACCCTGAGCATATGGGCAAGATTCACCAGCCAGATACTACAGAAAATTCTTTCCTGGGTAACTCAGATCCCACCCCATCTAACATCCCATCATAGGCCATTAGGCCTATTTACCATGAATATTTAAAGATCAATTAATTACCAAAATCATGTTATCCCACCATCCCATCGTCTCCATAAATTTATCGAGTTTAATCTTAAAGCCAGATAGACCTTTTTCCCCACCGCTTCCCTTGGAAGGCTATTCCAAAACTTCACTCCTCTGATGGTTAGAAACCTTCGTCTAATTTCAAGTCTAAACTTCTCAATGACCAGTTTATATCCATTTGTTCTTGTGTCCACATTGGTGCTGAGCTTAAAAAATTCCTCTCCCTCTCCAGTATTTATCTCCCTCTGATATATTTATAGAGAGCAATCATATCTCCCCTCAACCTTCTTTTAGTTAGGCTAAACAAGCCAAGCTCCTTGAGTCTCCTTTCATAAGACAAGTTTTCCATTCCTCGGATCATCCTAGTAGCCCTTCTCTGTACCTGTTCCAGTTTGAATTCATCCTTCCTAAACATGGGAGACCAGAACTGCGCACAATATTCCAGGTGAGGTCGCACCAGTGCCTTGTATAACGGTACTAAAACCTCCTTATCTCTACTGGAAATACCTCGCCTGATGCATCCCAAGCCCCATTAGCTTTTTTCACGGCCATATCACATTGGCAGCTCATAGTCATCCTATGATCAACCAATACTCCAAGGTCCTTCTCCTCCTCCATTACTTCTAATTGATGCGTCCCCAGCTTATAACTAAAATTCTTGTTATTAATCCCTAAATGCATAACCTTACACTTCTCACTATTACATTTCATCCTATTACTATTACTCCAGTTTACAAGGTCATCCAGATCCTCCTGTAGGACATCCCGGTCCTTCTCTAAATTGGCATACCTCCCAGCTTTGTATCATCCGCAAACTTTATTAGCACACTCCCACTTTTTGTGCCGAGGTCAGTAATAAAAAAGATTAAATAAGATTGGTCCCAAAACTGATCCTTGAGGAACTCCACTGGTAACCTCCCTCCAGCCTGACAGTTCACCTTTCAGTAGGACCCATTGTAGTCTCCCTGTTAACCAATTTCTTATCCACCTTTCAATTTTCATATTGATCCCCATCTTTTCCAATTTAACTAATAATTCCCCATGTGGCACGGTATCAGACGCCTTACTGAAATCTAGGTAAATTAGATCCACTGCGTTTCCTTTGTCTAAAAAATCTGTTACTTTCTCAAAGAAGGAGATCAGGTTGGTTTGGCATGATCTACCTTTTGTAAAACCATGTTGTATTTTGTCCCAATTACCATTGACCTCAATGTCCTTAACTACTTTCTCCTTCAAATTTTTTTCCAAGACCTTGCATACTATAGATGTCAAACTAACAGGGCCTGTAGTTACCCGGATCACATTTTTTTCCTTTCTTAAAAATAGGAACTATGTTAGCAATTCTCCAATCATAAGGTACACACCCTGAGTTTACAGATTCATTAAAAATTCTTGCTAATGGGCTTGCAATTTCGTGTGCCAATTCGTTTAATATTCTTGGATGAAGCTTATCTGGGCCCCCCGATTTAGTCCCATTAAGATGTTTGAGTTTCGCTTCTACCTCAGATATGGTAATATCTACCTCCATATTCTCATTTCCATTTGTCATGCTACCATTATCCCTAAGATCCTCTTTAGCCTTATTAAAGGCTGAGGCAAAGTATTTGTTTAGATATTGGACCATGCCTAGATTATCCTTGACCTCCACTCCATCCTCAGTATTTAGCGGTCTCACTTCTTCTTTCTTTGTTTTCTTCTTATTTATATGGCTATAAAACCTTTTACTATTGGTTTTAATTCCCTTTGCAAGGTCCAACTCTACTTGACTTTTAGCCTGTCTCACTTTATCCCTACATGTTCTGACCTCAATAAGGTAGCTTTCCTTGCTGATCCCTCCCATCTTCCATTCCCTATATGCTTTCTGCTTTTTCTTAATCACCTCTCTGAGATGCTTGCTCATCTAGCTTGGTCTACAACTCCTGCCTATGAATTTTTTCCCCTTTCTTGGGATGCAGGCTTCCGATAGCTTCTGCAACTTTGATTTAAAGTAATCCCAGGCTTCCTCTGCCTTTAGATTCATAAGTTCTTCAGTCCAATCCACTTCCCTAACTAATTTCCTTAATTTTTGAAAGTCAGCCCTTTTGAAATCAAAAACCCCAGTTGCAGATTTATTTTTGTTAATCCTTCCATGCAAAACCAACATAAATTGTTTAATACATTGTGGTTTGGTAGCTTTGACCAGTAAACACCAAATTAAGGTGCTGAAATTTTTAAAAACTGTTGCAGTGTTCCTGGAACTGTGCAAAAAATGAAACATCCATTGTACCATTTTTTCACCTTGCCTACAAGCTTATGGTGTGTCTTGACAGCTCCACATCATTCCTAATCTAAATGTACATAAAAAAAAGCTTTAAAATTATATATGATGTAGAAGTTTGTAGGGTGGGTACATGAAACTCTAAACACTTAATAGTTTCTAAGTTCTTTGTTTAAGGTTTTCCACCTGAAAGGTCCCAGCCCTGTCCCACCTTGAGCAGAGACAAAACTTCAAAGGCCTTAACACCTGTAAATTTGATGCCCCCTTTGAGCTTGAGGCCCAGGCCAAATGGCTCTCCTGCCCCTCCACCCCTCACCTGATTGGCTCTGCTTCTCTGTCATTTCTGAGTGTGGTGAACCCAGCTGCTAGGTTCTAGATTCTGTGTGTGTGAGAATATATTATGTGACACTTTGCCATAAGAAGGAGATACTTGGGGATGCCAGACCTTTAAACTTGGGATTTCCACTGGAAAATATGGACACACTTTATATTAAGGTACAATTAATAAGTGGTTAATACATTATTAATAGATGTTATAAACATTTTACAGATCTGAATAGTACATACTGTAGGTGGTTATATGTACATCAGTGGACAGTGTAAAGGATCTATTTGGCCTATTGGATTCTATAACAATAGATTAATTATTCAATTAAACATCTGCTAAGCTGTTTACAAGCTGAACCTTAATATGAAATAGGTTACCAAACTATGATAGTAACACAGTTAGGCATAAAGAAAAGGAGTACTTGTGGCACCTTAGAGACTAACCAATTTATTTGAGCATAAGCTTTCGTGAGCTACAGCTCACTTCAGCTGTAGCTCACGAAAGCTTATGCTCAAATAAATTGGGTAGTCTCTAAGGTGCCACAAGTACTCCTTTTCTTTTTGCGAATACAGACTAACACGGCTGTTACTCTGAAACAGTTAGGCATAATCATTTAGGTTATCAGATGTTACCACAGTTCCTTCTCTATTATCCTCTTGCTCCAGGGTTGGGTTGCGAGAGTAAAGGGAAAAGTAACTGCAGCCCCTTACAAGTGCAATTTACTTCTCCCATCATGCTGGCTCAGCTTTACTAACCGGCATTTAAGAGAAGGCAGGAGGAGTGTAGTTAAAGCTCTGTTATGATAAATGGGCCTACAAATTTACCGTAATTGTGAGCAAAGTGTGTGAAAGTGGATAAAAGTTTATAAAGTGTCACGATAACCTATAACAATAAATGTTTATGGGAAAAGGTGCAAAAGCAAGCAAGATAGACTGAATTAGTTGAAGCAAAAAGGCTGACTTATGTACCTCCAAGACTGTGTTAAAATCATACTTGGTAAACAAGAAAATGTGGGACCAGAAATAAATGAACCAAAATTGACGTATCAGATATTATGCCTAATTGGTGGACAAAATAATGAAGGGATAGGCTATTCCACTTATCTCTCTATTTTGGGGTCCTTAAAGATAGAGACTCAGAGAAAAATTGGCCACTAGAGCAAACTTCACCATCATGGCTGCCACCCACTTTTCCTGGGACCCTGGGTCCTTCTTTGTCCCAATCCTGAAAGATGTCCTGAACAGACTGGGCCACAGAGTGGGACCCAGATGACATCACCACCTCCAGCTAAATCCTAAACAGCACTTGGGATGCAAGACTTCATCTTCTTCCCTCTCTGCCCCAATGTGTCCTTTTTTCCCCCCCACTTTGTTTCTTTCCTTTCCTGTCTCTCTCCTTTTACCTTCTGTTTACTAAAAGACTCAGGCTTGGCCAGCCAGGCTGCATGTTTTGCAACATTGCTGTAAGGCTGGGATAAGAGGGGGGCATATAAAAGCAATGTCCTAAACAACCTTTTGCTGGTATGAGTTTGCCAGGTGTTGAAGTGGTTATTAGGACCCTGTAGTGCCTGTGTGTCTTCAGCAGTGAGGTTGCAAGTTGGAGTCAACACCCGAGACAAGCTGCATTTTCTATCCTTCCAGTTCTTTTCTCTCCCCTATTGGGTGTTTGTCTTTTTTTTTTTTCTTCTTAGGAAACAGGATCGGACTTTAACAACAAGAGCAACAATGACAGCTCCAGCCCATCTCTACTAACTTATTCTCTTTTCTCCAAAAAGACAGTTATTACCATCTTTGATACCATCCAGGAGACTGTCAGACAATGGGGTTTTCCTTCTAAAGACTCTCCCCAGCTGAAGGGAAAGGAAACAAGGGATGCTGTTAAAATGAAAGTCTTATTTAATACTTTACATTTCAGATACTTTAATTGTTTTTTCTCTTCCTTTCTGTATCTTTAATAAAAGATTTTTTAAAAATGTAATGGTGTTATCCAGGGTATTAAACAAACTGAGGCCTTGTGGATATGTCTACACAGGAATTAAACCCCCAGCTGGCCCATGTCTGCTGACTTGTGGGGTCCCAGAGTTCAGGCTCCAGCCCATTCCTGAACTAGCCTTTAGTTACTTCAAGTGCACAGGACTCTACCAAAAGAAATAGGGGGATTTTCTGACCTAAGTATTTTTATTTTTAGTAGATGGTTTCCCTACACACTCCATTTCTGACTGTAAGCTCTTTGGGGCACTGATTATAATTTATTTTGTTTGTACAGTGCTTAGCACAATAGGACCTAATCTGACGGAGATATTTATGTACTATGGCAATATAAATGATAGATGATGATGGATGATTAGTCATAGGGAATGTTAATATTCTGCCTAACATTTAAATCCATCTTACCTCCAGAAGAACTTTCAGACCAAAGGAAGGGTGTCAGAAATCAATCTACGCTCAGGATCTGAGTGCCAGATGTACGAAGATGCAGATAGATGCCTAATGGGATTTTCAAAAGTCTTAAGTGAATTAAGTGCCTATTGCCCATTGATTTCAATGGGCGTTAGGCACCTAACTGCATAGGCAGGTTTGAAAATCCCACTAAGTGCTATCTGCAGCTTTAGGTGCCTAAATACCTTTGTACATCTGGCAAATCAAAGGAACCTCCATTGACTTCACTGGGCTTTGGCTCGCATCCCACATTTTTACTCTTCCCTCCAGCAGTTGATTAGAAAGGTAACCATATAAGCCAGCTCTGGCACTAAGGAAATACTGGAAAACCAATTTTTTCTTTCTTTTTTCTTAAGCTACTATTGAAGTATTTGTTATTAATATGACAGATGCTTTCACTTTTTATGTTTATGTGACACAGAGGCCCATTGGTGCCAGCTGGCAAAAGGCTCACTACTCTGCATCAGCAACTCCTAGCAGGCTTGACAAATGCATTACACCCAGCACACTGATGTCATAGTATTTATCTATAAAGAATGTTGTGTGAGCTCTTAAATGAAAGCCAGAATCATGCTGGTCATTAATATTGCTATGAAACGTACATACTGATGTTATTTTAAAAGTTATGTCTATATACTGAAAATAAGTTTGTATAGGTAGTATCACAGTGTTTGCATAGTTTGTACACCAGCAGAGATGAAAAACCAGTTTCCTGCCAGAGTAGAGGTGTTTATCTGTTGAAATGTAAGTTGCGTATTGTCTCATTCGCAATCATCAGTCTGAGCTAAATGTGGATGGAGAACTGTAAGATTTAACAGGCAGAGAAGAACAGGAGGGGGGAAAGAGCCTTGTTTGGGGATGCACTGCAAAGGTTTATTGGACCATAACTAGGGGACAGAGACAGAACCCTGGTGTCCATCCCTAAGGGAGAAAATCTGACAGCATCTTTTGCATCTGTGAACAGTGGATCCTACCCATGTTGGTTGCTGACATTGGAAGAAAGCCGTAGGGGAGACACTACTTTAGACAAGGATTTTAGCCTGTTAAAGTTAAGTTTAAATTCTAAGAAGCATGTTATACCTTTTGTTTTATTTGTATCCATTTCTGCTTCCATCATGTTTACTCAGCATCTCTTAAATCTTAATATTTGATAATAAAAACTTATGATTGTTTCACTATAACCATATCTCCGTGCTGTGGTGTTATGAAGGACTTGATCCTGAGTTGCACCAATCAAGCTGTGTGCATACTGGTCCCTTGATAATAGTGAATCTGGTAGTTACTGTGAGAGTCCAGTGACAGAGGCTAGATACTACAGGGAGACACTTCAGAGGAGCTCAGGGTTTGGGGTACAACATGTAAGGCAAAGAAAGGGCTGGCAGTCTTGAGGATATTATTTGGGGTGGGTGTCAGGGAGCTGACACACAGTTAAGCACCAGTAAGTCTCTCTCTCTGACTGAGATGGGGGGGACGGGAACATGATGACTCACAGTCCTGTAAACCCCCAAGTAAGTTTACAGCTTATACGATATGAAAAACTATCTGCCAATATGGAGATATGTCAGGATGCAAGGAAAATAACATTATCGTCAGATCACTGATTATTTATGCTGTTATAGACTATTATACTATTATTTGTCTAACATGTGAATGTAACATATGAAGATGATTATTGCCGTATCGCTGCAGGAAAGTCAGCATGAAGATTTTTATACTTCTGTGGCAACCATTTATATGCAGTGTAAGTTGTGGCTCGAAAACTTGTATCTCTCACCAGAAGAGGTTGGTCCAATAAAAGATATTACCTCATCCACCTTGTCTTTCTAAACACCTGTACAGTATCTTTGCTCTTTTGAAGCAGACAGATTTGAATCCATAATTTTTGTCTTTTGGGCACTCTCTTTTTTCAGCTAGCTAAAAGTATAAAAAAAGTTAGAATTTCCAATTTCAGGTGATTGATACATCCTTTCCAAACAAGCCTTCAAAAGAGAGCATTTAATCTAGTCAATTATTTTTTATATTTATATAATCAATTGAAAAGGCTCTCTCAGTACCATAGCTGTGCTTCTCACTTGTACAGCTAGGTATTTCAGTTTTATAAATCCAGGGAATAGCAGTTTTTACTGCAATCATAACAGAGAGAGTGCTCTGAGTTTTCCAGTGTGTTTGCTTAATTATAATAAGAAATTCATATGAACATGGAGGCCAGCAGAGTTGAATAAGCTAAAAGCTTGTCATTTTTAAGGATGATAGCACAGGTTTAGAAGTAATTTTATAGTCTCATTACTCTTGCAATCATGTATGTTATTGAAGAACCAGTACAACCTTATGGGAAGCATTGACTAATAGGGAAGATATAAATTTTCTGTTATAAAATATGTGCTTGCTATTGCATGCTTTATGAAGGACATGTATTATTTCTGTTCAGTATTTTTCAGATATCCTGTAATTCTTTAATCAATAT
This sequence comes from Eretmochelys imbricata, assembly GCF_965152235.1. NCBI lineage: Eukaryota > Metazoa > Chordata > Testudines > Cheloniidae > Eretmochelys > Eretmochelys imbricata. The sequence goes on from NC_135580.1 coordinate 41,025,819, forward strand.
TAGTATATTCAAGTTAAAACTCTTAAGGCTATGAAGATCCAGAAACTAATTCACCTCTTTCTCACTGATAGAATTAACAAAAATCTCTAACTCCATTCAAAACCAGTGATGCATCTTTCCTAAGCTTTAGAATTCGATTGTGACAGAGGGCTAGCTGTAGCACCCTGGTCACTGAGATTGCTGCAGTTGCAAGAAAGAAGTTGCTGCAGTTGCAGAAAGTTGCAAGCTTAAATGGAGCCCATTAACCTGTTTCTAGTGGAGATTGCTGACACTTTGTAGCAATTGTTGTGCTAATGACATCATTGGCTCAGTAATTGGGAGGCTACATACTTGAGAGGAACTTCCTGCTATATACCTGTGTCATGTCCTGTCCTGTTTGGAAACAGAGGATTAAAGGTGCAGGTGGTAGAAAAGAAAGGGTGTGTGTTTGTGGACTGAGAAACCACAAAAACGGGCTAGGCAGCACTGCTCATCAGGTAGCTGAAGAAGTGTCCTGTGACATATGGAGGCTTTTCTGGGATTTTAACCCTCTTGGTTGAGAGAAGGTGACTAGAGAGGTGACCTGTATGAGGCCAGAGTATCCAAATGCAATGGGTGAGATGCTGCGCAGGACCATCAAGCAACAGACAAACATGCAGAAGATGCAGCAGGTGGAAAGATAAGCATTTCTGGGATGGCAGGAGGAGTACCAGCAGGCATTGCAGGAGTTTATTAAGGAACAGTCTCAGGTACACCAACAATCCTGCAGAGGTTGGTGAGTTCCAGTGTGGGAACTGAAATCTGGCAGTGGGTCTGGGTGTTTGTAAGATGGCCCCAAAAGATAAGCCTGATGCCTTTTTTGCTGATTTTTGAGTGGATGGTTATCAGTGCCAGATGAGAGCTAGCCCCTCACCTAACAGGCACAGCTCAGGTGGTTTATATGGTCTTGAGCAAGCACCAAGACCAAGACTAAGATACCCTGAAGGCTGCTAATTGGAGCCTGTCAACAGAGAAATACCATCAAAAATTTAGAACAACCAGATGAAATGTTGGGATACATCCCAGGGCATTTGCACAGAAACTGTCAGACTGTGCCACTCAGTTCTTGAGACCAGATAGACAGGAGAGAGAGGCTATTATGGACTCAATTATTCTACAGGAGTTTTCACTGAGCCTCCTTGAGGCTGTGAGAGTCTGGGTCCAGAAGCATTGGCCAGAATCACTGGAGGCCATTGTAAAACCAGAGGAGTATGTGGAAGCGGACATGCCACAGAAGGACTTTCATCGCTCTACAATGAGGGCAGAGGGAAGGAAGATTAAGGAACAGATTTTATCAAATCCCTGGAAGGGGATGCAAGAGGCACACAAGGGTGCCTCAGGACCTGTTTGGTGGTTAGTTACCAATGCGGTAGCAAAAGACGTATAAAAAAAAGACAGCCCATGCACAGACTATGAGCTTGTAGAGTTCTGTGAGTGGCCGGCATAAAAGGAGGGAATAGGATAAAGACTGTTCCTGTCAAAGTAGGCTGGAGAACCACCAGGGGTATGGTAGATTCAGCAGCCATGTATTTCCTTGCATGGAGCACTTTGGTTAGACTGCAGTGAGAACAGAAAGGGGTGATGATAACAACTGACTGTGTACGTGGGGAAAAAAAACAATTTACCACATGGCTGTTGTCCCATCGGAAGCAGGAAGAAAATCTAAGTGATAGAGGGTGGGTGTGATGAAGTCATTGCCCCATGTAGTGATGACAGAAGCTGACTGGACTCCATTACCCTCACATTAAAAGTGCACAAGACAGAGAGAGAGACCACAACAGTTGGGTCCGCGTAAAGAAATCTCAGGGGTTGGCCCTCCAGGTAGCCCTCTGGGTGCAGTGTTTAATAACAAGCTTGGAAAGAACTGACATGCTAAAGGAATTGGGAAGGAAAGTGAAATTCAAGAAGGGGGCAATGGATCTGGGAGTGATAGATCAGAGACACCTATCAGAGAAGAGGGACAGAGGCTCCATCAACTCCCAGGAAGAGCAAACCCCGGGCAAAGTCCAAGATGAAAGACATACCGAGGAGGGAGAGAATGTTCCCGATAATGAGACTAGGGCAGGGGAAGTTACCCAGGGCAAGAAAGGGGTAAGCCCAGGGCAAGAAAGGGATCCAGATATTGAAGCTTTGGAGGGACAACTTACTCAAGTAGATACAAGCCAGGGACAAAAGAGAAAAAGTCCAAGGGATAAGATGTGATGATGTATGGGCCAAGATGAAATTGTAGGAAAACCTCCACACTCTGAGTGTACTTTTTGTCACTAGAAGGCACGAGACCCTCATCGGTGGCCCATGTCAGGCCAGGTCAGTCTGAAAGGGCCCAGGAAACCCCAATAGAACCCCAACCCTATTAAAAAGGCAGGGCTCGGACTGGGAAGAAGGCTTCCCCAGGAGGCCAGAGAAGACCTCAGTTGAAATAAGGGGGTGGGGACAGAAGTATGTGACAGAGTGTGAACTGTAGCACCCAGAGAAGGCTGCAGGGTTACCTGTAGCCAGTTAACCTCTTTGTCATGGGAATTGAGGACACTTCATAGTAATTGTTGGGCTAATGAGGTCATTGGCTCAGTAACTGGGAAGATCCATATTTTGAAGGAACAGGAACCAGGGAAAAGCTTAGAAGATGAGCGGGGTGTAAGAGAGGTGCTGTGTTCCTACATTATGTCCTGTCCTGTTCGAAAAATTTGTGTTTGTGACTGAGAGACCACAAAACCAGGCTAGGCTGTGCTACTCACTGGGTAGCTGAAGAAGCCCCCCGTGCCTGTGATATTATGAACAAGTTTAGCTAGCTGACAATGGTGGGCCAGACCATCAGTTGAGTGTAAACTGCTATATTTACACTGATTTACACCAGCTGAGGGTCTGGCCCATATTATGGAGGAGGAACAGCAACTTCCTTGATTAAGGTTCAGCAGAACTTAGTGTTTAAGAGCTGATTTTTCAAAGTACTCCAAAATTCACATGCATAGGTCTATTTGTCTTGAAATTCTCTATGCAACATCAGAGGCAGGGGTTGAATTAGTGTGGGGATTTGGAACTTGTGCTGAACAGACACGAAAAAGAAAAAGATTAGCCAAAAAGGTCTTTCTTGAAGAATGGATAAGTTAGTGTGGGATACTCTGAGTTATTGTTTCAGTCTTATTTATTTTCTTCATTAAAAATCCAGATCTCTTCTATGTATTTTCATGGAACGAATGAGAGCTTGCTCCAAATATTTTTCTTTCCCTCTCTAGTAGTCCTAAACAGAAGCAGCATGATACTACATTTTGACCTTCTGTCTACCAGAAACAGTGAAAGTTTAACTAGATTAGGACTCTAATCCTGCAAATGAATCCACATGAGTGGACTCCTGTATCCACAAAGAGCTTCACTGACTTCAGTGTAGACAATGAAGTCAGTGTGAAACTCTGTGTGGATACAGTGCCTACAGGGGGACACGGATGAGCGTTCATGTCATGCTCCTCATCAGTACCCGGCCTGCACTGTGGAAGCTAATGATCCAACTAGCAGACCAAATCCGGTGATGAATTCTGGTCATGTGCCACCTGAGATACATTGTGCATACACTAAGGAGTGCCAACGGGCATCTATGCACATAGAGCAGTTTGCAGGTTTTCTTTAGGTTTTATGCACATTTTCAACATATTCTGGGCCAAGGCTGGCCATGTTAGAATTGGGATGTTCGTTGTCTTTCAAATTGTTCTAGTTCTGGAGAGAAGATGAGTGTGGTCCAATATTACATTTTACACTGTGCAAAATGTAATGCCGGACTAAAATACCAAGTTACAATCTCTTCACCAAAATGCATATTAGACCGTTTTTATTTTCAGTTAAGTAGAAGGAACAACGTTTGGGCATCTCTTCTAGGAGAAAATTTGCACATGCTCTCACCTTCAACACTTTCATACCATATAAATCAATAAATTCCTCCACTAAGGAACGTTCATACCTTATTCTCTGAAACCTCTGCCATACTCCCAGCCCCCTACTGGCTCTGCGAACAAGACTTTTTAACATAAAAGTATGCAGTAATGAGCACATGCATACACTTCAGCATAACAAATAATTGCACAGTCTGACAAATCTTGATTGTAGTTACCCAGGCATCTCTACAAATAATTATAGAACAGGAGCCTAATCCTGCAAGCTCTCTATGTATTGTGGCTCGCATATAAATCAATAGGAGGTCTGCACACTAAGGACTTAAAGGATCACAGTCTTGTTATAACTCTAGGTGAATGCTATTATAGATATAAACAGTTCTTAGACTTTTTCGATTACATGGTACCATCTCAAGTGGACTGGAAGTGTACAAAAGAGTAAGATAACTTTGTTTTGCACCATATTAAAATTTACTCATTGTTTCTAAGTCTTGCAAATTCTTTCTGCATAACATCTCTAAGATACAGTACCCTTTCCTACCTATCCACACAGCTAAAACTCTCATCCTGGCTCTCATCTTCGTACATCTCAATTAATACTGCAACATCCTTTTCTATGGCCTTGATAAATGCAATCTTTCCCCGCTCATATACATTCACAGTGCTGCTGCAAAGATCATTTTCCTAGATCATATCTGGATCTCATATTTAGTTTTGGTTCATCTCCAATTTTTAAAGTCAAGTCATATTTTTATACCATTTCCTGGCCGCTTTCCACTTTTTTTTTTTTTTTTTTTTTTTTTATGAAATCAGCACTTTCAACCAAGTTTTAAATCCTCATGGCTGATGTATAACTGGAGTTTTCTCACGTTTCACACTAATGACCCTGCAGTTATATAGGAGGAATCATTCCGATAGCCACACTGCTGCCAAACTACTTTCAAATAATGACCCAGATGAATAATAGCTCTCAGTCAAGAGGCTGACATCTCTCTAAAGTGCCATTTTAGGAACCAGGGAAATGTTCGCTTGAATGGCAGAGAAAGTGAGAGTGAACAAATAAAGGCAATTGCTTGAAAAACATTTTTTTAAATAACTGACAGAATCATGAAAAGGGGTAATTTCTGACCTGAAATTTTGTTTCTAGAAATATTTTCTATAACAATCCACCTAAGCTTGGAACATTTTTCCAGTCTTCTCACTGCAAACAGTGATGTCATTGTCAGAAACATCAGTACATGACATACACTTTACAGTACTGTTTCCTCCATTATAAATTCATCTGAGGATTTTTATTACTCAGACTCAGACTTTAAGGCCAGAAGAGACCATCATGATTACCTAGTCTGACCTCCTGCAAATTGCAGGCCACAGAACTTCATCCACCCACTCCTGAAATAGACCCCTAACTTCTGGCTGAGTTACTGAAGTCCTCAAATCTTGATTTAAAAAGACTTTGAGTTACAGAAAATCCACCGTTTACGCTAGTTCAAACCAGCAAGTGACCAATATCCCACATTGCAGAGGAAGACAAAAAACCCCAAAGTCTCAAAACCCCAGTCGGACCTGAGAGAAAATGTCTTCCCAACCCAAATATGGCAATCAGTTGCCCACATGCTCAGAGTTTAAGACCCACCAGACAGGCACCCGGGAAAGAATTTTCTGTAGTAATGTAGACCTTTCCTCCTCTAGGGTCCCATCTCTAGCCATTGCAGATTTGCTGAAAGGCGTCTCAGATGGTCCCCATGCCATTGTAGGCAATCTCATCATACCATCCCCTCCATAAACATACTGAGCTCAGTCTTAAAACAAGTTCTGGTTTTTGCCTCCCACTACTCGTCTTGGAAAGCTGGCCCAGAACTTCACTCCTCTGATGGTAGAAACTATTATCTAATTTCAAGTTGAATTTATTAATTGCCAATTTATATACAATGATGGTGGTGGGGAAATTGGATCATCAGATTTATAGGAAGTATTTTCAGCAGCCAAATTTCAGACAGGAAACTATACCCTTTTTGCAATATTTCTGTATTCATATTCCTGGTTTCACATAAGCTGTTTGCTAGGAAGCAATATCCTAAAAATACAAATACGCTGAAATAGTACAATATATAGAGAATAAATCAGAATATATACATATAAGAATTATATCAACAAATCACAGATAATACCTTTTCATCCCAAAAGGACCCTAAGGTGCTTTATAAACAATACACACATACAACGCTACTGAAATACAGTTATCTCTGGAGGACAACCACCAATTCTACATGGTACGTAGCACAATATTTGGGAGCAAGAAGTAATTTTGCCTAAGGTCATCTGGGCAACTCCCACTCTTACATAAGCATATAGAATCCTTAGTTTCCCACAGAGCAGACAAGAGCTCTGGGTTTTTTTTAAGTTCTGGGTGAAATTGACCAAAGTGCCTCAGTGACTTAGGAACCTAAGTTCTATTTTCAAAATGACTAAAGAGCCCAAATCCCCAGTGAGATTTAGGGCATGTCTAATGCATTCTACAGGAGTATGATTTCTAAAGTGCACTAACATGTTGCCTATTAATTAGTCTGTGTAGACTGGGCTGGTGCACTTCAGGTGCACATAGCGCTGTTTGAAATAACATTTTGTTAAAGCGCGCTAAGGAAACTTTACTTTTTTTTCAGCCCCAGACAAATGAGCTCAAGAGGATAATTAATTCTCTGTGATAAAGAAAAAAAACCCCACAATGTGATTAATTCCACAAATCCTCCAAATCCATCAGTCAGCTGAAGAGATGGTGGGAGAGAACTGACTCTAGTTCAGAAAAAGAGAGAGAGAGAGAGAGGTGCCACAGATTCTCCCAAATAAGAATTTTAGGTAAAGCTTTAAAAATATCTTCTTCTGACACTAGTAGACATTTAGAGGGTTTAGAAATAGTTCCTGAAAAGGATACTGAAGGAAGTGATATAAGTATGCTCCCAGTAGACTCTACTGTGTTCCCTTCATTCAATCCCTCTGACACTAAACAAAAATTCTCATTTGCCTCCAAACGTGTCCAACTTCCACAAGGTAAGACTTCTCTCTGCTGATATTTCCCCAAAATAAATTTATCAGACACCTCTGGACCTAGCATATGCAGCCTGCCCCATAAGTCTAATAATGCAACACTTAAGGACATCATAGACCAGAGGTGTGCAACCTGAGGCCCACACGTGGCCAGACAGGGTAATCCATTGGTGGCCCACCAGACAGTTTGTTTACATTGGCACGGCCACCCGCAGCTCCCAGTGGCCTCGGTTCGCCATTCCCGGTCAATGGGAGCTGCAGGAAACAGCATGCACCGCAAATAAGTCCCAAATAAGTCTGGGGTTGGAATCACAATTTAAAAGGCTTTTTAAACTGTGTAAACATTTTATGTGGTTTAGAAATGCATTATTCTTAGTTTTCTTCTGATTTTTAATAGCTATACATTATCACAGCACAGATCTTTTTTTAACTGATTTAAGCTTTTGCTTTGTCTCAGTTCAAAGACTGGGTTTTGTTTAGAATTGTTTCTATAGTATGATGCTACTTTAACTTTACTTGTTAAGCTGTAAACAATAAATGAAAAGTAAAATGGAGAATACTTGGAAAGGTGTTTCACATTTTGCTGAAAATATTGGAGTAGCGTATTTTTTCAAAGATGCTTTATGCCTACATTGACATTAGTGACATACAAAGTAGCTGTTATATTGTCACCAATGTATGAACTCCAAGAATTCCAAGATATAAAGACTGGAATCTCAAATTTCTTCTCACAGGTTCGATTGCTGTATTTCCCAGACACTCAGAAGTCCCATGGTAGACAGTAGAGGCAAAATTGGACAAATGATGGGCCATTAAAAAAACAGGAAAGTATTTTGATGAGTAATTCTGTTTATTACACATAATGACTGAAACTTATGACAGAGTGATTGAAATAAAATGACTGAAACTTTAGTGCAGGGCCCAGCTAAGGCCCCAATCCTGCACACACATCTGAATGTCTTCTACTTTATGCATGCAAGTATTTCCATTGACTTCAATCAGACTTTTCATCACTATAAAACTAAGCATGTGCAGAAGCGTCTGCAGTATCAGGGCTCTAAGTGGCATGAATGTGTGTGGTGCAGTGGAGGCAATGACATGGTTCCCACACTGTAGTGGTCCTGCACAGACCAGCACAGAGTGTGGCAATGGAGGCAGTCAATGCCTTAGCCACGATGCACCAGGGCTAAGAGGCAATTCATCTCAGGCAGAGAAAGGGGAGTGGAAGGGCTTGCAGTGAAACTCCATGCTTATTGAAATGCATATCTGAAGGTGAATTGTGCCTCCCCCAAACCCGAGAGCTTCACCCAAATAAAAGCTTAATAATAAATAATAATAATTCTTTATGCAGGTGACGAGATTTCACCCTACATGTCTTTATAGAGGCCCGAGTGGTGCAACTGCTATTCTCTCAAAGAAACCTTTAGGTAATTAGGCAAAGCACAACAGTTTGCAAAATCTCAGAAATATGACAAACTATCTTCCCCAGTTTTTAACCAGGGCTGCTTGAAAATTTTTCATCAACATTGTTTTTTGGATGGAGAATTGGGTTTTTGATTGAATGAAAAATTTCATAGAAATTAGTTGCTTTGCACAGAAAACGTACTTTTTAACTGAAAAAGCCAAAACCAAAAAAAGTTTTGGATTTTAGCTGAAGACTTTTTAGTTTTGCACAAAGTGGTCTAAACTGTTCATGGAAAACATCAACAAAACTGGTTTGTTTGTTTTTTACATTGTTAATGAAATTTTCTATGGAAAAAAATACATTTTCCAAGCAGATCTATTTCAAACCCGCTTCCACAGCCCTGATTACAAAGTCCCACCTTTTCCTTCAGCAGCTGCTTTTACAATTCAGGTCTTCCTGGATTGTTATTACCCCAGTCTACCATTTGCCAGGCACAAATTAGTGCTTCTGCATCTTCCCATAGGGTATGTTAATGAGGCTGCAGTGTGACCTTAGATCATCACAGGAGTTGAGTACAGAGGCACTGGGAATCAGACACACCTCAGGGTCACAATTCCTCCCACTTCCTTCTGGCTCGTGGGAGGTAGTGAGTTATCGCTGCTCTGTATTAACAGAGCTGCCAGTCCCACGGTAGTGTAGTGGGTCTGGCCAATGAAAAATAGGGATAGAGACAAGGCTCCACCCATTCCTTCTTGTTCACTCACTCCAGGGAGGGTATAACCATACAAGTAGCCCAACTTATTCCTGCATGTCTAGACCCAAGATCTGGGTATCCACATAAGGCTGCAAAGGGGAATTCTTACTCCCCTTGCTTCTTTGCATGGGTATGTAGTCCAAGTCACAATGTAGCCCATAGTGAATATTGCAGTATGAAGGTAACCAGCAAGTCTGAATTCCCTGTTCCAAATAGAATTCTGAAGAAAACAACTATTCCACCTATTCGTACTTCCAGTGTGCATGAACAAAATGATCAAATTTGCCCATAATTAAGCGGTGTGTGTGTGCCACAGAAGGAGAAATAATCTGAAGAAAAGCTAATTATTGTGACTTGGAAAATGATGCTGAATAATAATTACAGCACAGCACCTTTAACATGATTTCTCTCTCTCTCTCTCTCTCACACACACACACACACACACACACACACAAAAGCTGGACCACAGGAAGGAAAATGAAGTTGTATTTTATTCAGAGAGGGAAAAGACGACAGGATAATGTGAAATAAGTAAAATGGCACGTAGACAGCATTTTGATAAGGATTCTGCCAGGATCATAGTTCATATAAATTTCAAACCTATACTGCACATCTGCAAATTCAATTTTTAAAATAGTTCCACAAGGCTTCTTCCATTAGCACCATCAGAATAGTGATTTTAATTTGGAGCTGAAGAGACTGGCGTAGAACAAAAGCATTCGAATTCTATTCCAGAAAAAAATAGAACATAAACAGTTAAAAATAGTCTGTCAAGAAATAATTACCTATAATTTTCGTCTGTCACTGCTAAATAATTAGTCTTTTCTTGTGCAATAAAGTTATCATTAATGAAGGACTTTCAGAACTTCTTTGCAGCAACGGTTCTGTCAAGCTTGCTTTATCCGCTGTCCTTGATTTCTGCGTCTGATTTCTTCCCATTTTTCTGTCAGGGTCCAGATGGTTACAGGGACCAATTTGTTATGATTCAATGACATTCTCAATAAGCACAGCCCATTCCAATCACTGTGTGTACTGTTAACAGCAGTACGTTCCTTGGATGGGAACTGTCATACGTTGACACCAAGGGTCTTATCAGACATCTGTTTAAATTAAGAGATCCAAATTCCTGCTGATTAATGACCTTTTTCTGTGAATAAACAGGAGGATCAGGAGTTAATTAAGGTACATGTTCAATTACTCTAATTGGTGTCAGGTGTACTATTTCATATCAGATACAAAGAGAACTGCTTTGCTGCTTTTGGACACATACAGTGCTACCTACTACACATACAGACAGGCTACAGTTTTGTCAACCCATTAATAACCTTTGGGAAAACACTATGAGGTTTACTTTCTTGCAAATCACAAAGCTAAGTGGTGGACAAACTGAACCACAATCTTCCTGGTGTAACTCCAAAGATTTCCCCAACGATGAATTTGGCCTGGAATCCTAGCATTCTAGTCGGTGTCGTATATTTCATGTACAAAATGCTGACCAGAAATAAAATGCTATGTAGCTTCCTGGTCAAAATTTTCAAGGAATTTTTAAATACAGGATTTGAAAACTGAATATAGTGACCTTGATCTATTGACCTCTAAGGATGAAAACTTTCCACCTCCATCCATGGACATGCAGGGTCTGAACCACAACGAATAGCCTCTCTGTACTAGACCCTGGAAGTTCCATGAAGGATTTTCTGCAATCCTCTACATGTCATAGAGTTGAGCAAGTGGCAAGAATCCTCCCACAATGTACACCCACTGGCTCCAAATGCTGCTTCCAAGAGTCAAACATCTGCTGCCTGCTTCTCTGACCGCGTTTGAGCTCTGCCACATTGGTCTAAATTTCCACCCCCACCAATAGCAGGTAGGTGATATAAATTTCACCCCAAGTTATTCTTTATCATTCTCCATCTATTCTATATATAGACACAATGAAAAATGACAGATTTGCTGTTTGCTCAAGTTTATCCTCAAGTTTGTATTCTGAACAAAAATTAATTGATTAAATTAATTTAATTAATTTATTAAAAAGTTTTTTTCTTAAATGTCTTTTTATTTGATTGTTATCAAATATACAATGAAGCTTTGAGAAAGCTGCATTTGCCATCTGACGATTTGATCAAGAACTGCATTTCCAGAAATATTTATTGGATACATCAGAAATGTAATATGCAACCCCAGTGGGTTATGTCAATGTCCTCTGAGTGAAATAGCAGCAACTTGTAAAACAGGTCTACATTTTTTGTACAAGACTTAAACTCGATAGTGGAAGTTGATATATTTATTCACAGCTAGGAGAGCCATGAATGTCAGAGCAAGGAAGTCAGTCTGCTAAATGAAGTTTAGAGTTATGAGAGCTCGTGTGATAGTTTATGAAACTAGTGTGCAAGTTTAATAAAAGTTCACTTTACATCATCTCAGTATCATCAGAATGATTCTGGACTTGCAAGTCATCACAAGCATAAGCCTGGTGCTGCTGTGAAACATAGGATGTCACTGCTCTGCCTGTACCATCAATGAAACTAGCAGCAAATACTGAAGGATAACAAAAGGAAAGTATGATTGATCTCCATGAAAAAACGGCAAATAAAAATCAAATGATTGAACCCCAAGTTAGAGGTAAATACATTTCTTTGAATGTCATGTTTGCATCAGTGACAGACTCCATCTAGTTTGCGTCAAAACATATTAGTAAATATTTTATATCCCATCATATCTTGTATTGTACTGTATTTATCCAAGGATTATAAAATATTTCTCTCTAAAAATACTGCCTGTGCAGAATACTCACTCTTTGAGTCTTAACACTTGTGCACACCTCTAGCTCTGTAGGTTTCCAGACTAGGGGAAGCGCATGAGCCAGGTCTACCATTTGTCACTCTCTGCTACTCCCTGCCAAACATAAATGCTGCTGTTTGAACATTCCAGTCAATCAGTTTCTTCTTGCCTGTGGATCACACTTTCATTGACTATTGCTGCAGACCTGGAGTTTTCCCTGGATCCCTTCAGTGCCTTGCTGGGTGCCTGTTTCTACACCATGTCTTCCAGTCAGTTATCTTAAATAATTGAAACCTTTGCCTCAGTCACTTTGGCACACTGTTGCAGTGTTTTCACACCTGTTTCTTCCTAGTTTTTTGACATACTCCTCAGTGCTCAGGCACCACTAGTCTTTGGCTTGATTTTGGCACTCCTACCCCCATTTCTCTTTTGGCTAACACTTCAGCATTCTTACAACATTTGTGTACTGATGTGCTGAGGACAATCTAGATGGTCTGGCACCAACGTTTGTTAGAGTCTGTGTTTGATCTTCGCACCTCACTGTTCACACTTGGCATTAAGTTTGTTGATTCTCATTGAAACTTGATGGTAGTTTTATTTTGGGGAAATCCCTTGAGAGTCTGACTCTCGGAGAGTGAGAATGCTGCACAAGTGATATTTTTAGGAAAGGGGAGCAATTACTTGCAATTCTTCATTACTGAAGATATCATTTTGCACAACTGCCACTCACTCATCTCCTCTCATAGTCTGCAGGCTACCTTTTCTTAGCTGTCTCTCCTGCACTTTGTTTTCCATTTTTTTTTTTTTAACTGAGGCACTTTTTAAAAAAAAAAAGTCATATGTTGATCACCTAGAACTGGCTGTTACTTCTGGGAGATTTGCATCCAACGCAGTTACTGATTGGGATGCTGAGACTGCAGTCGGAGGCAGTGGACAACAGTAGAAGATCCAACTGAAGAAGTGCACACAGAAAGTCATCAGCAGTGCGCAACAACACATTTTATTGATCTGACAAAACCCAAGAATTATGTGAGATATTCTTGAGTGCCATCTACTGGCTCCTCAACAATTTACATATATACAGACGAGGAGCCCTCCTGCTAGTCAGCAGACAGTCTTACTCACCCACAAACCCATTGCCACTGTCATCAAAGATCAAAATACCTTATTACACAGTTTTAAGCTAAACGGCTTGGAGCCAAAAGTGAGAATCCTGCAAGATATCTTCAGACAAGCCGAATAAAAGAAAAGTAATGTTCCCCTCTTTATATATAGTATTTTCCTTACTGAAATTTAGAACTATAGAAAATAAATGCGTTGGGGGTTTGTGTTTTTTTTAAGGGTGGCATTATTCTGCCGAAGTTTCTTGACTTTGTACTTATGTTGCTTCTCATAAAATAATGGCTTGTTGGAAAAACACCATGTTTCTGGCCTTACAGATGTCTTTTAGCTACTTTTCTGTATCTTTTGTTCACATTATGATAAACATATGGTGAAGTTGTGTTTACTCATGTTGTCATTTTCTCCCCAATAAACAATAGGAGACATAATACAATCATCTGCTACATGCTGAGGCAGAATGAGTTTTGCATTGTGTTCATGAAAACCAGAAAGTATTTTTCCGTTCTTAAAAGAACATTAAACAATGCTACTTTATTGGATTTAATTAGGTGAGAAGCATTCGTGGTTTCTATATTTGTATACAACTATTTTAAAATGCAGATGTATTTTAACATAACCTTTAAAAAGTAACTATTTTAATACCATCTTGTTACCATCATGCTTTCTTTATCTCACAGAGATATTCACGTATCGTCATTCTCACTTTTATATTACTGGACTGCAGGGTGGATTTGATTTAAATCACTAGTCAGGAAGACTCGATTTAATCATGAATTTCTACATACAAGTGCCTTCTTGTTGGTTGTAATAACCTTAATACATATTCTTCATAACTCAGAGATAGTTGCAGGTTTTATTTTTAGAAGGCACACATTATACATTTTTAAGTGATTTATTTTGAAAACTTTTCAGATTAGTTTTACAGCTACATCAGAAAATGAATGATTGTTTGGTTATTTCATTTACCAAAGGTAATTGAAGCAGATATTTATGAAGTCATTGGGAGGTGATCTATCTCCAATTCAACAAGGACTACTTCCCACCATCAGGTCTGTTACCTGTTACACCTTGCCTTCTATGGAAAGGGTTGGATAAGGGGTGGGAGGCCAGGGCTGTGGAAACGGGTTTGAAATAGATCTGGTTGGAAAATGTATTTTTTTCTGTAGAAAATTTCATTAACAATGTAAAAAACAAACAAACCAGTTTTGTTGATGTTTTCCATGGACAGTATAGGTTTGAAATTTATATGCCTTCTATGGAACCTAGAAACAGAGCAACCTTGCTCCATACATAGCATTGCTTCAAGTGATGTGCTATAGAGAGGTCAGCTACACTACCACCATATGCAAGCAGCTACTGATCTGACCCAGCATGTGCCTTTATCTGTGCTCAATCTCTCCTGTACCACAAGCAAGCACTGGATTCTGGCAAGGCATGGGACTGTGGTAAACAAAAGAGAGCAAAACTTAGAACCCATGCTGCTGAGTGCAGAATATAAATTCAGACCAGAAACTGACAGCAGATATGATGGAGAAAGAATGAATATATGAGGAACTGAGTGAAAGGGAGGAGTGGGAACCCTTTTTGCTGTTCTCCAACAACTGCCAAAACCCTCCCATACATACTTCCTTGCCCATCATCCTGTATGAACCCCTCCACTGTGCTTGTTTTTTCCACACTGAAAATCTGGAAAACTTTTCCCCCCAAAACTACTTCCTTTCCTCTCCCTTTACCCAAGTCACAAGCATGCTTCACTCTTCTGTGTCCTACCCAAATAAGATCTGGTTTCCTTGACCTCTCAGAAACCCCTTTCATGGGAGAATTTTGGAAAGGTTGCACAGCCCCTGTCCATGCCGCACCTGGGGAAATAGACGATTCTGTCTCTAAAGCCATCAACCACCCATATTTTTCAAGGCCTAAATACACTAACAAAATAAAACAACAATCAGTAGGTTATATTGCTCTTTCCAATTTTGTGTTTGTTTGTTTTACGTATGAAGAAATATGATATGTCTTGAGTGTGTTGCCTGCAATTTTTAAACTACTGCTTGGTTTTTCAAGCAGTAGTAAAGATTATAAATACTATTAATTTACTACATTTCAGCATACCGTGAATTGAGGCAAAAACAGAAATATATACATATTTCTCATGCAGCTACCAGAGCCATTTTTATTAGTAGTAAAAGCTCAAACCTTTAATGCAACAACTCAAAATTGGGCTTCTCCTCAATAAATCCATATTTCATATTAAAGAAGCAGGTTGCCTGTGCATTTAAGGTCTGGCTCTCATCAGGCTGCAATACTGAGTTGTAAAATCTCCATCTGGATGAAGGTTGAATGTTGTGGTCACTGGGGCACAAAAAACAAAAAAATGAAGAATTATCTTTAACGAGTATTAGTGCTTTCTAAATCCTAGTTTGGGCTAATAAATCCTTCTCATTTCAAATGTGGGATGGATAAATAGTTTATGAAATAATATCTGCAACCATTAGAATATTTTTTTTCTTATTTGTAAAGCACAGTTCAAAAATATCTGCTTTTATCCTTAAAATCTTATTGGCATTTATTCCAACAGAGGAAAAGGAACCAAACATCATATGTTTCCATCGTCCTTGTAGCATAAATGACCTTTTCAGTTACTTTGACTATAATAAATTCAACATACAGCAAAGGAAAAAATAAGAAAAGCCACAAGGACTGAATTAGTGATACAATGATGCATATACTAATTCAGTCAAAATTACTCTGGAGGTAAGTAGGGCTACACATCAACAGCTGGTCAATAGAAGATACAGGTGGTGAGCACCTCTGGAAATCCAGACACTTATCCAGATGCCCATATACTATGTGTTAGTCCAGAGGTGGGCAAACTACGGCCCATGGGCCACATCCAGCCCACGGGACCGTCCTGCCCGGCCCCTGAGCTCCTGGCCCAGGAGGCTAGTCCCCCCGTAGCCACGCCGCCTCGTGGGCAGCGTTCTGGGCATCAGGGCTGCATGCTCATGCAGGGCAGCATGTCTGGCTCTGGCCGGGCGGCACGGCTGCCAGACATGCTGCTCTGAGCAGCATAGTAAGAGGGCTGGGGCCGGTGGTTTGGATAAGGGGCAAGGAGTTCCAGGGGGCAGTCAGGGGACAGGGGGCGGTTGGATAGGATGGAGGTTCGGGGAGGGGCAGTCACGGAACAGGGAGCAGAGGGGTTTTGGATAGGGGCAGGGGTCCTGGGAGGGGGCGGTCAGGGGACAAGGAGCAGGGGTGGGTTGGATGGGTGGGGAGGTCTGAGGGGGGCAGTCAAGGGGTGGGAAGTGGGAGGAGTTGGCTAGGGCGTGGGGGGGCCAGGCTGTTTGGTGAGGCACAGACTTCCCTACCCGGCCCTCCATACAGTTTCGCACCCCAATGTGGTCCTCGGGCCAAAAAGTTTAACCACCCCTGTGTTAGTCATATTACCCCATTGTGCTAGGCATCGTTCAAACAAAGAACAAAAAAAAAAGACAGTCTCCTGCTCCAAAGAGCTTGCAGCAATCTAAATTGCTTTAGGTATCTGGTTTAGGTGCCTGAATTTGAAAATTTGGGCCTGGTCTCATGAATCTTAATAGAAATACAGAAGTAGACAAGCTCTGCATACACTGTAAGGGTGTCTCAGTCAATGGAACTTTTCCATTTCTTATACTGTTTTATTTCTTGCTTCTGTTTCTAACAATCAGAAGGAATTTCTGCTTTAGCACCATTTTCTTTGACTCTTCTAAAAATTCATTACTTAGGGGTGATCACGAAGGATCCTAGAAGTACATTTGCCACAGAAAAATGCAACATTTGCATTTTTTACAGAGCATTTTTAGTTTTTATATTATACAGCTGCGGTTTGCTGCTCCAGGCCAATGGTGGCTGCGGGGAAGCGGCACAGGCCAAGGGATGTGCTGGCCACCCTTCCCGCAGCCCACATTGGCCTGGAGCGGTGAACCACAGCCAGTGGGAGCCGCGATTGGCCGAACCTGCGGATGCGGCAGGTAAACAAACTGGCCCAGCCCGCCAGGGGCTTTCCCTGAACAAGCGGCGGCCTGGCTTTGAGAACCCCTGGACTAGATGAAGGAAGTCCACAGCCTGATTATTAACCAAACAAATCTTTAAAATGCACTTCTACTCTGAACAGTTACTGTTTACATTGCACCTTCCTACTGCCTGTGCTTATTTAAAGTCTTATCTGATATGATATAGTGACAAAGATAGTTTACTTACTATTTTTCACGCCTTTTATCAGTTTTGTAGTATCAACTTCACTCTGGAAAAATGACCTGGATTCCATTCTGCCTCATGTGCAGACAGAGTTGTTAGCCAAGTTCCAATTACAGGGCCAAATTCTGTTCTTATTTTATACCTATTCAAATCTACTGAATATGCAGTTGCACAGGTACAAATTGAAGGCAGAATATTTGAAGGTAATAGAACAGAACAGCTCAGAGTATGACTTGCAAAGTCTTTACTATCTGTCATTAGAGTAATGATGAGTGATGATGAGCAAGCTAGGAAGAATGCAGTGTCATGTCCATATATCTCAGGTTGAGTTTGTCAGGTTGACAGAAATAACACAACCTTTTAACTTGTAAGTTGAGAAAATTTGTTGTGGAAATCACTGAGAACAATACACAATGTATCCCATTTCAGAGCCATTTCAAGAGTGGCACTCTAAATCTGCTGATGTTTTTATTCTCATGGTGCTGACTCTGTCACTCTAAAATGCCAGTTTATTCCAGAGAATGTTAAAAATGCTTTTGGAAAATCTGATTGAATATGTGAATAAGAGTGAGAAGAAGTGTGAGCCAACAGAGCTGAAATTTTTCTTGAAGATAAAAGGCATCTGATTCAAGCAGGACAGGCTATCAGGATACCAAAACGGGTCATAACTATCATGAGCCATGAAGAAGTGTAATTATTCTCCAAAGGCAAGAACCAGGTCATTATGTATAGAAGGAAAAGAGCTTGACAATAGAGAAGCATATACAAGAGTCCTAGCCCTCCACACAGCCAACCTCTCATTAATGTTTTTGATGAAATCTGAGATTATTGTTCAATATGAAATCCATTATTTTATTTAGACTCCCGAAGAAGCTGGCAGGGTCCCTTTCTTTCTCTCTCTTTCCCTCACACACAACACACAAAGGTGGTTTTTTTTTTATTTATTGGGGGGGGGGGTTTGCTGTTCCTTATATTACAAGGATTTATGGCTCTCTTCTCCCTTTGAGAAGTTTCATGCACCTCTGTGAAAAATGTTCATGGCTTTCATGTGCATCTGGAATGTATAGGTTCAAAATACAAAAGAAAAACTTGATTAGGAGGGCACTTGCTTGAGATGGCAACTTTATCTCTCATATCTGAGTTGGCAGCTGCAATATCTACTTCCATCAGAACCCCTATCTTGCTATCTAAGTTGAAGAGTCACCTGGAGGTGTCACACAATCTGTACAGAAGATGGCAAACTAACTTCTAATTTCCTCAATGCCCACACACTAATCCTCATCAATTAAGGGCTCCCATATAATTAAACCATAACTTTCTGTCAAAAATGTATTAATTAGACAAGGGAGACCTTTTTTTCCCTGTGGATCCTGCTGGGAAAAATAAAAATGCCAAATGACCCAAGCTCAACTTTCCAAAGAAAAACAAGGCGGAGGAAACCCAGAAGTCTCTCACATAGGACTTCACAGCTATGAAGGACTTTCTAACTACCAAGGACTTTCTAACTGAAGGTGATTAAAATGGAGAATGCTCCTTAAATAAACGAGATTACCTCACCCACCTTGTGTCTCTAATATCCCGTGACTAGCAGGGCTACAACTACAGTCCTTAAGGCAAAGACTAACTTACTCTTGAGGAGAAACAAAAAGATCTTCAGAACAGATCACACAGGAATAATTTGTAGCTACTGGGGGTCCCTGAAGCACTGGAAGGAAAAAAACATGATTAACCTTCTCCAGAACATATTCTCTGAGGTCCCAGGATTGGGTCTGGTTTGCCTCCCTGGAAACTGAAAGGGCTCATCAAGTAGCAGGGGCCAAAAGGAGAGAGAACAACAACTCTAAATTTCAATGGCCAGGATTTAATGACAAAGTTAAGCTGATGTCTGCTGCTAGGCAAAAAGGAACTCTTAAGTATATGGATTTTAAACTCTCTTTGTATCCAGACTTCTCTGTAAATTTAAGCAAGAAGAGAACAGCATTTAATGGCATCAAACAAACTCTCAGGGGATTAGACATTAAATATAGCTTCATATATCCTGTGATCTTCATAATGAAGCTTACAGACTCTGAAATACTACAATACCCCATCAGATGCTTGGCATACACTACAGGAATGAAGATTATAACCCCTGAAGAAAAGCAATTATGATTGGAAAAACCAGGCAACTCACATACATATATTTGAAATATAGGATATATTTAAGAGTTAGAGGATATAATTAGTACTGTTAGACAAGATATTTAATATAGTTTGATAATCAATATTTTCAATATATTGATAGCCAGCATGAGTATATGTATATATTCAACACAACTATATTACTCTTCTCTCCTTATTTTTACCTATATTTGTAAGTCTATGTATATATTATATTCATGACGCTTATATATTCATGAATATTTTCTTGCATGTTATTTGTGACTCCCTATATAAACTATATGTGTGAACTTGTATATTTATTTTTACATTTCTACCCATACTTAAACCTTATCTATTTATAATAAGCATATGGTAATATATTCATATTCATTTATTTGGACACGTCATTTGTGTCACTTCATGTTTACCTTTCTTTATTAGTCTGTGAGTATGGATATGTATATACAATATTAGTATTTATATACCACCATATACTTTTGCATTCATATCTATGAAGCAATAGATTTAATTCATTTATATACCTTGGCACATGTAGGTATTTTGGTAAATTAAGGTATATTTCCGGCAAATTCCTAATTAATTCATATTGTGCGTGGGAAGGAGGGGGAAGGAGGAGGATGAAGGCATACACCGTTCAGGATTGGAACATGCCCAAACTGAAAGTTTGGGAAATGAAGGGTAAGGTGGGTGATGTATGGGGGCAGTGGGAGGTTGTTTCTTTGTTTAATGGGCAGCAGGTTGTTTTATTTTCTATGGAGCAGTGGTGCAAGTACGCTGGTATGGTATGCTGTACCAGTAAGCTATTTATAGCTGGTACGGCATACTGGAAAGACCGAGGAGCCTGCCCCCTGCCCCGTCCCCTGACCTTCCATGGAGCTGTCTCTCCTCTGTCTGTACAGCAACCCCACTGGAGGATAGGGCTGGGGGGAAGGGGGCAGGGCTGCGGGTGGTACAGCTGTCAGAGGAGCTGCCGGTGGGAACGGCAGCGGGTAAAGGAGCAGAATGCTGACAGCTCCTCCAGCACAGCTTCTGTACCACCCCCCAAGCCCTGTCCTCCGGTGGGGCTCCTGTACAGAGTCCATGCAGAAGGACTCAGGAAACGGGGCTGTGTGGAAGGGCTCGGGGAGGCCCTGATCTCCTGGGAACCACAGCAGTGAAAGGAGCAGAATGTGTGGCGGCCTGGTGGCCCCACACTGGCATCTCCTCCAGCACTGCTGTACTGCCCCCAGCCTGGCCCCCAGCCCTTCCACGCAGCTGCATCTCCTGAGTCCTCCTGCCTGGGGTCTGTACATCAGAAGTCTCCAGCGCAGCGGAAAGAGGACAGTGTCTCCCCTCCCTGCCAGGTAACATGGAATGGATGTGGATCATGGGGAGGGGATGGGGAGAGTGTGGGGGCCCCGGGCTGAGTAGGAGGAGTCACATGAGGGGGGTCACGTGCCCCCCTCCTTTGTGTCCCTCCCATGAGTGCAGCATACCAGCAAGAAATGATTTCTACTTGCACCACTGGTACGGACAGGCACTTGGAGTAATATCATCATTTCTCATCATGGTCATAGTGCTACAAGATCCTCGAAATAGAAGTTAAATACACTTCTACTTAGAGACTCTAAATTTCTTCGGATGGCTGAAACATCCATTACCAACTTCTTGAAGGAAAATACAAATACTGTCTCCTCTAATATAACTATATGGGACACACTAAAGGCTGCCCTAAGGGGAGAATGTATAAAAATTGCATCTGAAAAGAAGAAAGGAACAAATTACATAATTCTTTGGCACAAGCAGCTGCTAAGTTGGGGGGGGGGGGAGGACATAAAGATCCTTACAATAATGAGCTGTTGCACTCTCTCATTACCACAAAATACAAATACAATGAATGTATGTCCACCCAGATTTAATTGATACTTACATAACTTAACAAAGGCATTATGAATGGAGGGATAAGTGGGCAAACTCCTAGTGAGGAGAATTAAAATGGCTTCATCCAGTAACACTATCCTCTTTACTGCAGGACAATGGTCATTTTGTACAAGAACCTGATAAAATTAAGAGGCAATTTAAAGACTTCTATGAATCCCTTTACACATCACATTGTGAGTTCAATTTCAATCTATTGGACCAATTTGGGGAAGGACTACCCTAAATATATTGTTGATAACTCCAACTGATTATATGAAGGAAGATATATCTCTACTATAAATTAAGCAGGAAATTGGCTTGCTCAGTTATGGCAAAGCACTTGGATGTGATGGCTTTCCAGCAGAATTTTATAAGACATTTATAAATCCATTAGCACGGATACTGTCTGAAGTCTATGAAATATTTACAAAGGAAATAATCTCATGGGACATGAAGACAGTGATGATTATCCGCATTCTTCAAAAAGGCAAGAACATTCTTCATTGTAGGGATTACTGCTCCGTATTTCTTTTGAATACAGATGACAGAATTCTGACAAAGATTCTCAGTTCATGGTTAAACAACATAGCTCTACCAATAATTCCCACAAACCAGGTAAATTTTATTTGAAGCAGATTAGCAGCAGACAATACTCAGAAGATATTCTACCGAATCCTTAGGGCCCTACCAATTCATGGCCATGAAAAACATCACGGACTGTGAAATCTGGCCTCCCACCATGAAAGCTGGTCTTTTGCGTGCTTTTACCCTGTACCAGTAGTGGGCAACTTGCAGCCCACAGGCTGCATGCAGTCCATCAGGGTAATCTGATTGCGGGCCACGAGACATTTTGCTGACGTTGACCGTCTGTTGGCATGGCCCCCTACAGCTCCCAGTGGCCACTATTCACCATTCCTGGCAAACAGGAGCTGCGGGAAGCGGTGGGCCGCAGGGATGTGCTGGCTGCCACTTCCTGCAGCTCCCATTGGCTGGGAATGGCGAACCCCAGCCACTGGGAGCTGCGGGAGCCGTGCCTGCAGATGGTCAACGTCAGCAAAATGTCTTGCAGCCCACAATCAGATTACCTTAATGGGCCACATACT
The DNA here is from genome assembly GCF_965152235.1 of Eretmochelys imbricata. NCBI lineage: Eukaryota > Metazoa > Chordata > Testudines > Cheloniidae > Eretmochelys > Eretmochelys imbricata. Next base: position 41,048,220 of record NC_135580.1, read on the forward strand.
GCCTGTGGGCCGCAGGTTACCTACCACTGCCCTATGGTATGCAGATTTCTCAGGGGGGACCAGCGTTTCTCAAATTGGGGTCCTGATCCAAAAGGGAGTTGCGGGCAGGGGGGTTGCAAGGTTATTTTAGGGGGGCTGCAGTATTGTCACCTTACTGCTGCGCTGCCTTCAGAGCTGGGCGACCGGAGAGTGGCGGCTGCTGACTGAGGGCCCAGCTGTGGAGGCAGCAGCGCAGAAGTAAGGGTGGCAATACCATACCAGGCCATCCTTCTCTGCTGCTGCTGGCAGCGACTCCGCCTTCAGAGCTGGGCTCCCAGCCAGCAGCTGCCGCTCTCCAGCTGCCCAGCTCTGAAGGCAGCGCCGCCACCAGCAGCAGCACAGAAATAAGGTTAGCAATACCGCATCACCCCCCTACAATAATCTTGTGACCCCCCCACAACTCCTTTTGGGGTCAGGACCTCTCAGTTACAACACTGTGAAATTGTAGATTTAAATATCTGAAATCACGACATTTAGGATTTTTTAAATCATCTGACCATGAAATTGACCAAAATGGACCGTGAATTTGATAGGGCCCTACTAAGCCATCAGGCACAAACAACTTATGTTCCAGCTGTTATCCCATCATTAGATGCTAAAAAGGCCTTCAGCTGAGTGGAATGGCTTCAAGCGATCCTGGGAAAATTAGGATTTGGACCTAAATTTCTGACTTCAATTTATATTATTTACAAATCACCTCTTACCTCTGTTCTGACTAATGGTATTTTCTCCCCTACTTTTCACTTAAATCAAGGAATGCATTAGGGTACCCTCTATCCCTTCTACTATTTGATATAGACATGGAACTGCTAGCAGCATATAGCAGACAGACATCCTCCATTGAAGGAATTATTATCCGGAATGATGTGCACAAGATTAGTTTATATGCAAATAATATTCTGTTCACTCTAAAAAAAATCCCTTCTTTTTGATTACACCACCACTCACTGCAGTAAACCACTTACATAAGAACGGCCATACTGGGTCACACCAAAGGTCCATCTAGCCCAGTATAAGGTCTTCCGACAGTGGCCAATGCCAGATGCTTCAGAGGGAATGAACAGAACAGATTATCAACAAGTGATCCATCCCCTGTCATCCATCCCGTCACCCATTCCCAGCATTCCCAGTGAGATAACAGGATTTTGGATAAATTGGAACAAGTCTCTGTGACACGCTAGCGTACAATCCAGACTGTGTCTACCCTGCCCTGCAATCTTGGTGCCATGCAATGCTTTGCTGAAGGAGTTCCCACCTAGGCCACTCACAAAGAGTCTTCCAGCATGCAAGCCACACCTTGAGGTGTTTGGGTGTAACTGCAACCTGCCAGCCACACTTGGGTTATATTCTGGCTCTCACCAGACTTGGTTATATTGCAGGGTGACCCCAAAACACCCCCAGTCCTAGATTTCCCCCCAGAAATGTATGTCCTGTACTACCCAGCCCACTCCTGGACAATACAAGCTATATTAGGTCAGTTTTTTTCTTTAAGAGGAACAGTATGCATATAACTTGCCACCTCAAATGGAGTTTTACATCAATTTAAACATGCTGTTTTAGGTAAACAATTAAATAAATTTATTAACTACAAAGGGATACATTTCAAGTGAGTACAAGTAATGAGTCATAAAAGTCAGAAATGGTTACAAGAAAAATAATGATAAAACGCGACTGGTGCCTAACTTTACAAATTTATGTTAAATTCAAAGCAAAGCAGTCCAAGTGAGTAAACTTCTTAGGTCAGGACCTCTCCCCCAGTCCAATGGCTGCTTCCTTCAGATGCAGTGAATTGATGGGCAGAGAGAGAGAGAGAAGGCTGCCTTGAGGTGTCTGTCCCTTTTTATAGGTTTCAGAGTGGTAGCCGTGTTAGTCTGTATCAGCAAAAACAACGAGGAGTCCTTGTGGCATCTCAGAGACTAACAAATTTATTTGGGCTTAAGCTTTCATGGGCTTATCACTTCATCAGATGCATGGAGTAGAAAATACAGTAGCAGGTATAAATACCCAGCGCATGAAAGGATGGGAGTTGCCTTACCAAGTGGGAGGTCAGTCTAACGAGACAATTCAATTAACAGTAGGATACCAAGGGAGGAAAAATCACTTTTGTAGTGGTAATGAGAGCGGCCCATTTCAAACAGTTGACAAGAAGGTGTGAGTAACAGTAGGGGAAAAATTAGGTTTAGGTTCTGTAATGACCCAACCACCCCCAGTCTTTATTCAGGCCTAATTTGTCCCTTTTTTATAGTCTCAGTCCCCTTCTTGAAAAACATTTCCATCTGGGTACCAGGAGACAAAAAGTCTAGGTGAAAGGATGTTCCCTGCTGCTTTTTCCTTATCTGTTTGAGCTTCCTTTGTTTCCCTTCCTGCTTGATGACTCTGTTTACTATTTAAATATAATTTAAGCACAGCATACTTTCCTTTGTTTAAGACAGACCTGTTTGCCAACTTCAGTTTGGAATATGTGTTAACACCACCATGAAGTGGAATCTTATAACTTCACATACAATGTCTCCACACGTATTTATCAGGACGACACTGATCAGCAAATTAGGACTTTTCAAATGATACCTTACATGGCATAATTTGAACAAAGATTATTACAATAATGCGTAGGGTGTGAATACAGGGGTATGTTCTGTCAAAGTCTCAAGAGATGGTTGTTTCTTACAGACCAAATCCATCATAAATACAATCATTCAATCAAAGAGAATTTATTTAGGCACTCGGATATGCTCTGATTTATTAAAGATAGTATCTGTAAACATGGAGGTCATACTCAGAGAAGTGACAAAAGACATGGAGAAAGGGCGGTCCCTACCAACATCTTATTTTGGAAAAGTAAAGGCTATTAAAATGAATGTTGGACCAAGATTACTGTATATGTTTAGCTTTATTCCACTTAAATTTCCTCCTTCAACTTTCAGAAGTATAAATAGAGTTCTACAAGATCTACCCTGTTCGAGTAATGCCAGGAAACGGATGCCAGAAGAGTCATTTTACAAAAATGGAAATCTGCTATTCCCCCTCACCCCCCTTCCTTGACTGGCTAACTGAACTAACCAACATCACCTTCATGGAAAAACGGACATTAATCTATCCACAAGTTCCTATTTGAAGGCACTTAGTTTCCAATGCCCTCAGGAAAGACCAACTCCAGGTAGACTGGGCTTCTGATGCTTCTCTCTCCTTCTTCCTTTTTTTTTTTTTTTTTTTTTTTTTTTTTAAAAAGAGTGCGAGAGAGGATTGTTAGGGAATTATCTGTCTTAGAACACATAGGAGTATTTAACTATGAATATATCATACAACGTTATTGTTAAACTGTGTTTCTGCTCTGTCTTCTTTGTTATTTTATTTGAATATGTGTAGATGGATATGTTAAAACTTGAAACTTAAAAATTTAAAAAAGAGCCATAGCCAGGACCTATTTCCAAAAGAAAATAAAGAAAAATGGCATTCTGACAGCTCACAGGGATTCGTGTCACCTCCTTGAAGTAGACAAGATGGCAGCCAAGCATCTAAAGCAGAGAAAGGGAATAGGTTTCCTTCTTCTTGATCCAAAGCTGATACAAAAGAGCTCTAAGGCACTCAGGACAGAACTCCATTCCAGGCTACTAACTATAACAAACAGACATGGCTAACCTAGATGAGAGGGTCAGCACCACTGGAACTGGAATAGGACAGAATGCAGATGGAGTATTAAATCTGCAGGCCAGAATCAAGTTTGAAGAAACAGAAGCAAGATAGGATCTTTAAAGTTGATATGGAGAACAGGAAATAAGCAGGAATAAAGGTGAGAATAACATGACACTCTGAGAACTTGGAGAAAGATAATCTGACTATTAGCGCAGAATATCATTAAGGCGATTTTAAATCTGAAGAGAGCAGATGAGGTAGTTATAGACAGGAATGTCAGAGCCCTTATTCTCTCTCTCTTTCTCACACATTATATATATATATATGAAAATCACTCCAGGGATATAACTAAAATCACATCATTATCACCAACATTATCACCTGATAAAAAACCGAGAGAGCAAAAGATCTGCTGCCAAGCTACGAAACCCAGATATTTCAAGGTTTATAAGCTACAACCCTGAGGTTGTGCAGAAAAATGGGAGAGGTAACCTAAGAAAAAGCAAAACGATACAGATTTGGCTTCCCATTTAAATGTATATACTTCTATCTCAATAAAGCTTTTGTTACTAAGGGTCTGAAATAAAGGAAAAAAGTTCTTAAAATCCCTGGGGCTGTTTCTGGAAAGACAAATTGAGTGTCAGTGGGACAATACAGAAGAGAAGCAAAAGAAAAATACATGGAAGGCTGCCAAGGAAAGGAAGCACAAAGAACTTTAGTGTCACTTTAGAACACTGAAAGGAATGAGGATTAGGAATGGGTTGGCTGTAATCACTGGGCATATGAATCACATGAACCTTAATTGTTCAAATCAAGAGACAATTAAAATATTAATGTAAAGGATACTAGATTATCTATTGTAAACAAACATGAATCAATTAAATGTTAAACAGTAAAGTTGGGGGGGAGGGGCAGGTAGGAAAGCATATAGGAGAGCACCCTCCTAAAAGGTGGGAAGGCGAGGGGCAGTTAACTAGTTTAGTTGGATAGAGTAGCTATGGGGAACAGTAAAATCCCTCACCTCTGGTCCACAGAAAGATAACAGACCTGCCTTTAATGGCTGTGGGTTCAGTGTTCCTAGTAGTGGTTAATGCCTCCCATGGCACTATGACCGATTCAATGGATTTGGGTGAGCATACCCCCTCATAAAAATCCTGGGTGGGAAGCTGGGAAGTGAAGAAGGGGTGTTTCTTTTTTCGTCTTGTTGTATTGGATCAAGATGAATCAGAATTTAAAACAAGCTTGGTATTGAGGAATACACCAGAATTGAAAACACCAAGTAATATAAAAACTAGTTGTGTCAAGAAAACAAATCATAGTCTGTAAGATTTCTTATGTTCAGTAACACATGTTCAGTAAAACAGTGTCTCCCATTCATGGATATTATATGGCAAATGTCTTGATTGTTTAACCAAAATAGTAGCAATATAAAAACTGAATTGTTAAATTCAATTATAGTTAATAATGTACAATGACAGAAGGCCTTACATACAATTAAGAAAATGCAATGACATATTATCCTCTTGCAAAAAATGTTAAAAAAAAAAAGAGGTGTTGGGACACTTTTCCCCGTCACAGATAGGAGTTTAAATAAAAGAGCAATGAAAAGACAAGGAAGGCCCCTGAATGCTTTTAAAAAGAACCTTAGTGGCAAAAATGTTTGCCATATTATCCATACTTGTTCATAACCCAGTGTAGAAAAAAATTCTCCTACAGCTTCTTCTCGATGAGATGAACTTGTTATAGTCCTACACTGAAACAAAAATGTCATAGGTTTGATGACAACATTTCTGAGGGCAAAGGAATAAGTGCTATTTCAGTCAAATATATTAATCGGTCTTAGAAAGATGGCTAGAGTCCTAATGATAAAAAAATACACTTTTCTCCTGCCTGCAAATAAATAAATGTGCAATGACATGTTTTCATCACATATTCTCTTACAGTTAGTTGAGAGTAGCACCTCTGGAAACAACAAATTGTCAGATCTCATACCGTTCCCATCTTACCTAACAAACTGACTTCAACCACTCACCATTTATTCATGGCAATCACACTTTGCCCTTTTACAGAATCTCCTAAAAGAAGACGTTAGTCAATAAAGAGACAACCTTAAGTACTTTAAATGTAACAATCAAGCTAACATTGAATGAGGCCTACTGTGGAATGCAGGCAAGATTGTAATAAAACATCAGTTAAAAATTAGCAGAGCTTTCCAATTAAAAAAAAGAGAGAGAGAGAGAAGGAAAACAGAATAGTTCTTAAGGAGGAAACAAATAGGCTAAAACGGTTATAAAATAGAATCAAAGAATATTTTTCAACAATTGCAAAATGCAAGAGGAAAGTTAAATAGCCCAAAAAAATCAAACTGGAAAACTACTTAGATATAGGGAGCAGAAATGATATGAGAAAGAAAATAAAAGGGACAAACATCTGGCCCAGAAATTAAATGTTTCCTGAGGAAAAAAAATACTCTTCCCACATAGCAAGTGACCAGCATCAGATATCATGCACCCAAAAGAAGCAAGTACTATATATTTGTAGTACTATCACAATGTGTACAAGTCTCACCAGCCATAAGTAAGGCTACGAGTTTGTCACGGAGCTCACAGAAATATCGGATTCCGTGACTTTCTGGGACCTCCAGGACTTCTGCAGTGGCCGATGCAGCTAGCCTGGGAGCCAGCCACACCAGCCGCTGCTGGGGCAGTCTCGGGCCACCACCCACCCCTCTCCTCAGCAGCAACAGGAGGAGTTTGGGTGTGGGAGGAGGCTCAGAGCTGGGCATTGGGGCGCTTACCTTTGTCGGCTCCCTGGAAGCAGCGACATGTCCCTCCCTTAGCTCCTAGCAGATGGCTCCATGCGCTGCCCCACAGCTCCCATTGGCCATGGGTTCCTGCCTAATGGGAGCTGCGGAGCTGGCGCTTAGGGCAGAGGCAGCACACGGAGCCGTCTGGCCGCATCTCTGCCTAGGGTGGAGCCAGGTAGAGAGCCTGCCAGCCCTGCCAACCCCTCCCCCCAGAGCACCCACGGCACACCCAGGCCTCGCCCCCCCCCCCCCCCCCCAGCACACACAATGCCACCAATCCACCCCCCAAGATTTAGTCGGGGTATTTAGTACAAGTCATGGACTGGTCACAGAGCTGTGAATTTTTGTTTATTGCCCATGAACTGTCCATGACTTTTACTAAAAATACCCATTACTATACATAGCCGTATCCATAAGTAGCCAGAAGGTGGAATTTTCAAAAGCATTGACTGGTCTCTGCTCCCATTGGCGTCAGTGGCAATTGGCTGCAATAGGAGCACAGTTTGATAATTACTGAGCACTTTTGAAAATCCCACCAAAAAATCTATAACTATACAGACTGTTCATCTTTCAATATAGACTCAGATTAGAAAACCTTGAAGAAGACATCATGGAAGAAAAGGTAGAGGCTATTGCAGATTTAAATAGTCAGGTGAAGGCCTCAGTTTAGACAGGCTTCCTGCAAAATTTCATGAAGCATCTCAAGGATGTGCCCACTGAGAAAAATGTTCAATGTTACACTTATGAGACTTTCTAAATCAGAGTAAAAGAAGGTTTTCTAATATGCTCCTCCTACCAACCCATTTTGCTTATGAAACCACAATGTACAAATATTGGCAAAGGTTTTGGCTAACAGATTAAAAAAAAATACTGCCCTCTTAAGATGATACAGGTTTCTTTCATGACAGACAGTGAAAACATGACAAGTGTTGGGGGATTATTCATTCTGCCTGATCAGAGGAAGACCCATGTATGTTATTACCATTAGATACAGAGAAAACCTTTGATCAAGTAGAGTAGAATTATTTCATGGAAGTCTTAGAACAATACAGAAGAGGGGTGTAACAGTCTTAGATGGATAAAAGCACTTTCATAACAGGAAATGAGGTTTAATGGATACACTCTGTTTTCACTCTCTCTAGAGGCATATGACAGGGATGTCCTCTGTCCCGGAAGCTTTTTGCATTGGACATGGAACCATTCACCCAAATAATCCATTGCAATAAAAATATTAAAGGAATAGGCGCAGCAGATAATCAAGTGAAACCAGAGTCTATGCTCTATTATTTTGATCTTTGCTAACTCCCAAAATTCCTGTAAGGAAGTAACTAAGAGTTTTGGAATTGCATTAGTGTACAGAGTTAATCCAACTGGGTGTGAAATATTGGGTACACATTTTTCAGTGACAGAAAAACAATGGGTACACGCGGAATTTGGGTTCAATATGGTCAAAAATTCTATTAGATTCCATGGGGGACAGGTATAAAGTAACATATCTATCTATAAGATCTTTATTTGATCTTGTTATGGAAATTGATTTAAAACAATATGAAGAGTCTGAGAGTCTGTCTATACCACAGTCACGGGATGTGACTGTCAAAGATGAAGGCATTCCTAAGCTAGTGTCAATCTAGTTAGCCAGGGTTCTAATAGCAGTGAAACCATGGCTCCCCAGAAATGCCTTGTAAAAGTACCAGACCTTGCTTAGTGTGTGAATTCTCACTCATTTAAAGAAAGATTTACACAAAAATGGTACTCTGTTACACAAGACATTGAGTCTAAACCCAGAGGCAACACACCGGCCCATGGAATGAGCCAGATGCTCCTGTAAAGAAAAAATATCTTCCACAAGTTGGCAAATTGGCATCAGCTTCTCCTTGGGCCCCACCTGTGAGATCAGAGAGGGGGTCAGCAGAGCCTCTGGGAAAGAGTGCAGCTACCTTGCTCAGCCAGAAAAAGTAGACAGAGCTAAATGCAGCTCTTTTCCCTCTCATCTAGTCATTTCCATTTCACAAGAAACAGATCAAAGGTCAGATTTTCCTTTTGTGTCTGGTTTGTGGTTTAGATCAGTTTGTTTTGTTTTTCTTAAGAGTTACTTTGGAGGAGAAAAATATAGTACATCAGCTCCCTTGCCTCACTTAGGCCAGAACATTCACGATAACGTACATTTCCTCTGGCTCCCAAGAGAAGTGTTAGAGTTAAGATCCCCTGAATTAAGGAAGTGCCAGTTTTGTAGTCTGTCTTTAATATTAATAAAGTTAATTAAGCAGAAAAGAGAGGGACTTAGCACACATTAAATAAAGGGCTTTTACTGGTATATTCGCAAAAAGAAAAGGAGTACTTGTGGCACCTTAGAGACTAACCAATTTATTTGAGCATGAGCTTTCGTGAGGTACAGCATCCGATGAAGTGAGCTGTAGCTCACGAAAGCTCATGCTCAAATAAATTGGTTAGTCTCTAAGGTGCCACAAGTACTCCTTTTCTTTTTGCGAATACAGACTAACACGGCTGTTACTCTGAATACTGGTATATTGTCTCTGGAAATCCAGATTAACATCTCTCATTCTGTGCGACAATCTTCTTGTCATGTGTATAGCTGGAACACTTTAATGGAAAACACTGCAAATGTGGTAAAGATGGTGATAACTTTACAGGGACACATCAAAAGCAGCCAAAATTATATTATTTCAGCTAAAGGCAGCTCAGTGATTGAACTTTCTAGGAGGTTAGAATAATCTACCTATTGCTTTCAAAGATGGCAGTTCAGTTTCTGGTACTGATAGTCACCTAAGGAAATCTCAAATGAAATATCTAAGCAAGTTTCCTCAATTCTGGAGGTATTGGGTAGGGAGAATAGGGGCTTTGTCCTGTGCCCTGAAGAAAGATAAATTCTAATCTTTGAGATTCAATTACAATAGCACTGCATTGATCTTGTTTAATTTTTTTTTTAATGGGGAGGTTAAAGAGGTGAAGGTTTTTGTGTTTGGTTCCTTTTTAAAACGTTTCTTTTTAATGTACTGGTGTAAATTAAGGCTTGTCTACACTGACTTAGTGTACTGGGGTGTAAATCTACCTTGATACCACACATTAAAAATTCCAGTGTTCCAAACAACAGCTCATCAAAGCACACTACCAAGCTTGTAGTGCACAACAGCAGGGTCCACAATGCATTACGATCAGTAGAACTGGAGTCAGGGAAGATAACATTGTTGATGGTTGACACCAGTTGTAAGTTAAATTGCATTCAGCGTCACACTTTGTGGATGAAACATACATGACCAGTTAGTACATGGCAGGGTATTGGGCTGTAGATTGACCTCATCTTGCTGTGCAATAAATCTCAGTGTGTCTCTGAAGACAAGCCCTTTGACTGGCATACTGAAACTGGAACTGGACCTAAACTAGATCCTCAAGTTCAAATGCCTTTCAGAAGTTAAGCATTTATGTCTATTGCCTCCTCATCACTGAGTCTGACCTAGGCCATACAGTTTGGGGTCTGAATCATATTCAAAACTGGAAAAGGCCTATTTTCCAGTTACAAAAGAGTTCAATCTTGTGAAAACAGGTGTTCTCATGAAATACTGGCACAAGAAAGTGAAAATCTTGTGAGTAGAACTGTTATCATAAGATTTCTACCATTTGAGACATTTCTATAACACTGAAACTGAGAACTAGTCTAGAGTGGGCTGGATCCATCTCTAATCGAAGAAAACATACAAATTCCTTTTTAAGTTACACAGACTCTTAGAGGGCACAGCTTCATAATTCAAAACAGGGTAAGGTAGGAAGCTGTTTGTTTTATTCTTAAGGAGTTAAAATCCAGTCTTGGTTTTTTACATTCCCCCCTTTGCCCCTACAGCCACCCCCAAGAAATGGTTCGGGGTATAGTAATCAATTGTATATGTTTATGTAGTGCTGTGATTGGCGATTTGGAGTTATAAAAAATGCTAAAAAGGGCAATTATTCACATGTTTCAGGCGATATAACAAATACACCTTGGTGCAACAATTTAAAATATTCTACCACAAGTCTCCCTTCCACTTGAATAATTCCGCACCCTATCCTACATTTGGAAATGACTGGGAGGGGCTGGGGGGAGGGGCAGGGAGCCTGAAGGTCATCGGATTCATGCCATGGGGCCCCCACTCACAAAAAGTACTCAGCTGGCAGCCCCTCTCTTGTATGTACCAACAGGACTCCAGTTGGAGTGCCACTGCTGATCTCACCTTTGGCAGTATGGCACAGGGAGAGAAGCAACCCCTAAGGTAGGTAGCTCCTAAGCCATCTTGTGCTTGAAAAAGATATAAAAGCTCATTACTAGTATAGCAATCTCTCACAGCAATGCTATGTTCTACCCTACAGGTGATTATAACAGTTCCACATTAACAACAGTATCAAACAGTTTTTGAGAAGTGAAGAATAACTTCACTGCTTAAGCTTAGAGGGGGATTTTCCAGGAAGGCACACTTCATTAACTTCTCTACTCTTGTTAAAGGGGCTGTGAATTCTGTAATGAGATACTAATTTTTGATCTCATGTAAAGGACAGCATTTTCCACAGCACTGTACAGACTCAGACATTAGAGTACATCTACTGAATCACCAATATTACTTCCTATGGCGTCTTGCGTTTTCCTTAAAAGTCTTCAATCCAAATCCCAATCAGGACAGACTACACATATTCCAGAATGGTATGGCTTTCAAGACATGATGTCCTTCACATATATTTGGTTTAATGCCATAAAGTAATGAAACTGTAGAAAAATAAAGCCCCCACTGTATAAGAAAGGGAATTTGTTTGCCACGTATAATTGCCCATTATAAATGTGTATAGTGTGTTGGTTAAGTTAAGTAGTTTTTAAAAGAGATTTCCTGCTGGTCTTTATTCCATGACTAATCCAGCTAGTGGGGGTTGCAATATAATTATAATCACCATCGTGTGCGGGATGATTTTACCCAGAATGTGGATATTTTTGTTTTTAGAAGATATTCATTTATATAGCCCAATAGATTATATGAATGGGTTTAACAGTGCTAGCTCAGTAAGGCATGACTCCTATACACCTTACAAAGAACATGTGATCTCTCATTCTCTCCAGCACCTTCCTTTCCTTGGTGAGCAGATTCCCTTGCGATGCTTGATACGTGGGCAATTGGCATTCAAGTCTTAACTGAGTTAGCAACTTGACAGCTTGTACATCTTCTTTGTACATAGGAGAGTTAATAAAGACCTGCCCATGAGGAGGATTTTTAAGATGCCGTAGCCTTTAGGAATGCCTTGAATTTTTTTTTACTACTAGTATTAATTAATTCCTTCTCAATAATGCAGTTTTCTTTCACTAGTTCCTCTGGGTTTTTGTTTTGTTTTTGTTCCTCTTTTCCTTTGTGAGTAGTAGTGTAGAATACTATTTAGCTCCTCATCATTGACTTGAACGATTCTCACAGTACCAAGGTATTATTTTGGATGGTAATTTGGTGAGCACACAGGAAATAGGTGGGGTTTTCCTAAGTGACTTTCCATTAACTTTCACTCCCTTGTTTTCTCTCTATAGCCAGGCCAAGATACTACCGTGGTGTTTGTTTTGCATTTTTCTGTGTTATAACAGAGCTTCCTAGCACAGAGAGGTTCTTTGGATGGCTAATAAGCATTTATTCCATTGACTTACCAACTCAGATCACTGGTACACATCATCCTGTTTTGGGTGACAATTTTATGAAGAAGGCCAGCATAAAAATATGTAACAGCCTCATTGGGTGAGTACAAATTAACCAGCGTGGCTCGCATGGGTTCTTTATCCCTTCCACAACTAGATGAGCTCATGAGGGCAAGATGTTCATTTTTCATTTTTCCACTCCAATGATTTATAAATCAATAGGCAAGCAACCCTTCTGTATTTGGGACGGAAGGGTTGACAGTTTTTAATTTAGATTGTTCTCTGACAGGAATACCAATTGAAAGTTTTTTGCACTTTGACTCAATAGGCAATACAGGGGAATATGGGAGTCACTCCCTCAATTTATTAATCAGATGGGAAAATGTTTGTGAGTGTGATCGCATGAGAAGATTATTGGATATTTTTAAGGTATTCAGTAAAGTATTGAGAGAGGACAAAAAATTAGATATTCAGTTGGGTTACCTTTAATCTACTTGCTGTGTAGTTAAACTACTAGGACAAATAATACAGAAGCTGATGCCACTATAGAAATAATCAAATTTGATTTTTTGATTGTCCCTAGACAGCATATTCAGTAAGAGATTGGCAAGAACCACAGCTGGACTAAAACAAACACATCATTATATTATGGTCACGAGTGAAATGAAACAGGATTTGAGGCCTCTTAAATCATAATAGAATTCCAATGAAGCATTTAACAAGGGTCTAGATGCCTACTTCTGAGATGTTTTCTAAAACAGCAGGGGACTTGAGAAAAAGGAGTGCGTTTTCAAAGAACCATCAGAATGCCAAACATAGCCTCTTACTGGGGTTCAGGCACGATGAGTTAGGGACAAAACAGACAGATTTTCCCTACTTGATGGCACCACTGAACTATATTGAAAGACAGGCTCAGTGAAGGCGGCGTAAATTTTTTATGGTAAGAATAATTAGCCATTGGAACAATTTACCAAGGGTCATCATGGATTCTCCATCACTTACACGTTTACAATCAAGATGAGAGGTTTTTCGAACAAGTTTACCCTAGGAATTTTGGGGGTGGAGGTGAGTTCTATGGCCTGTGTGATATGGGAAGTCAAACAAGATGAACACAATAGTCTCTTTTGGCCTTGGAATCTGTGGAATCTGTGAAAGCATAAAGAAATGCCTTTATTCGTTCAGGTAACAAAACGGCGGGGAGCCAACAAGCAGACTGCTAAATCCAAATGAAGTAATGAAGCTAGTGCATTACCCCCAATCTTTTTTTGATTGAGACCCAACCACGTGTTAGGGTGAAACATGTCCTGAGGAAAACCTAATGACATTGATGAGGTCTTTTTTTCAGTTCATGAAGTTTTATGTCCTACAGTTGGAAACAGACAGTGAACCTTGGAGGTCATGGAAACATGGTAATCAAAAAAATGTCAGCTTTTATAGGGTCTATATCACAAGACACCTTTGAGAGCCACAAAAGCAGTTGGCTGGAAATATAAGACTTATGGCACATTTTTGGATAGTACTGTTTGGACCTGTCATAAATATAAAGGGATGGGTAACAACCTTTATGTATGCAATAACATCAAATCCCTCCTGGCCAGAGGTACAGAATCATTTACCTGTAAGGGGTTAATCAGTTCCACTAACCTATTTGGCACCTGACCAGAAGGACCAATGATGAAAGAAAATACTTTCAAATCTAGGGGGGGAAGGAGAGGGAAGGTTTTGTTAATGCTTTTTGTGTGTGCACCTTCTTATACAGAGAGAGGAACCAGGGCAGGAAAAAACATCTCCTAAAAAGATCCTGAACTGATACATCTTAAATTACAGAAATTGTAAGTAAAAGCAAGGAAATGCATTAGAGTATCTTTTGTTTGAGCTTGTGAATTTTCCCTATGCTAAAGGGGAGGTTTATTCCTGTTTTGTAACTTTGAAGTTGAGCCTAGAGGAGAATCCTCTGCGTTTTAAATATTTTACAGAGGTACTTTATTTTTTTTATATATCTAAATAAATAAAATAAAGTTCTTCTTTTAAGAACCTGATTGGTTTTTAGTGTCCTAAAAACCCAAGGGTCTGGTCTGTGCTCACCTTGTTAACCTATTGGTTGGTATATTATTCTCAAGCCTCCCCAGGAAAGGGGGTGAAGGGGCTTGGGGGGATATTTTTTTTTGGGGGGGGGGGAAGAGGACAGAGCTCCAAATGGTCCCTCCCTGAATGTTTGTTAAATCACTTGCTGGTGGCAGCAATACCATCCAAGGACAAAGAAAGGAATTTGTGCCATGGGGAAGTTTTTAAACCTAAGCTGGTGGACTGTAAGCTTAGGGGGTCTTTAATGTGGGTCCCCACAACTGTACCCCAGAGTTCAGAGTGGGGAGGGAACCATGACAGGGCCTATCCAAAGGAAAAAAAAGGGGGAGGGAGGAATATCTTACAATAGGGGTGAATGTAATGCTATATTTTGAAGTGATGAAGGGATAAATGTCTGGCGTTGTGCGTGAGTACATTCTGCTCAGTAACTGAATTGCCCATAAACCAGGCAGACCTTTTGAAGGCAATTGTAATAATGTCTATTGCACAGATGGATATTTACAGTATATACACACTAACAATGTCGACCAAGTGAGAGGAAAGATGTTAAAAGAAAGCAAACACTATTCACATGACAAAACAAAGAACTTATATAAAGGAGAATCATGAAAATCAGCAACAGCCATGCAAACACACAGATCCCTAACCCTAACAACTCAAGGAGGAAGTGAACTCATTCCCTTCATTTCCTCAATGCTTACAACACACTGTCTCAGTGAAGCCTGGTTCTTTGAGCCCTGATCATTCACTCAGGCCTTCCCTTCCAGTCTTTGTTTTAAAGAGAATTTCCCAATTCTACTATCTCTGGGTCTTCATCGTGTTTTCAGAACTCCGCTCTTTCCAAGAGGCGCCCTCTCGAACAAATTCATTCCTGCACTGACCTCAATACCAGCTCAAGGGTGTGGGAGAATGACAAGTTTGCATTCCCCACCCTCAATCATGTGGCAGATTAGGACAAATCAGAATGCTGCCTTAACTTGACCATGGCCCCCGTGGGCCTTGCAACATCAGGAACAGAGATGCTATGACCAAATCTCCTGCCAGCCCTGAGTGCCGCCAATATGCTCAAGGCCCACTCTGTATTTCCCCCTGCACCAGGGGCTCTTGCATGAAGTGGGGGCAAAGAGCTAGCAAAGCCGGTTCTACAGATCCCACAAAAGACTTCCTATTGTGGAGACGTTCTCTGAAGGGCTCTATGTAGCTGCTGTTTTGCCTATATGTACCAATAGGTCAGACATAAGAAAGACCCATTGAGCTCCAGATCCAAAAAGGAAATTTCATGTTGATCTCTTGAACTATAAATTAGCCAAATATTTCCCAAACTGACTCCAAATGATTCAAACATCCTGATGTTGCAGCTTTTTGGAACAACACATAGGTTAGAAAATTCTATGGCTGCACACAAACTCCATCACAGGCTCACTACAAACCTACTCCTTTAAGCCTTCCTGACTTTTTCTATTAATCATTTCATGGATCCAGTTCACTGACAACAAGAAACAGCTTTTTAATAGCAGGCTTTTTAATTAAGGTTAGCAGCCAGCAATAATTTTAACCGTTAGTAACTTAAAAATCCAAATATTTTAAACTTTAATATTTTAGAATTAGCTAATTATTCTACATAACAATTAACCAGACCCAGAAAAAAAATTGAACAATCTGAAAGCAATCTAGTTAATTACAATCTAGGGGACTACTAAAAAAGTCTGAACATTTTACAGCACAACAACAAATCTGTATATTTCTGTCCCTTGAATTATCCATACAGAGGCTATTTTTGTATTTGAAAAAGTCTGAAGTAGTTAATTACAGAAGTAGGTATCATTTGGCTATTCCTGAATAGTGCTGAAATAAAGTCTAGCAGAATTGCATAGCTTCTTGCTGTGCTGCAAAAGACTCAAAACTGTACTTCAGAGAAGACCCAGGACATCTTTATGAAACTAATTAAAATTGATTTGGCAAATGCAAGAACACAGTTTGGAAGAATGAACTATTTTTGTTCCTTTTATTTAGTCTCTCTAACCACTCTAACCATTTAATTCTAATTAGATAGAGCCAGAGAATTGAACTGGCAGGAACAGTCATTGACATTTCATTAATGTCTGGTGTTCCATTAGCAGAAAAAGAAAGCCAAAGTAATAGGAACCTAGGCTATACATTCCTTTAGCATTTAAAACTAACCATTAAAAAAGTTTAAAAGACTTCTCAAAAGAGGACAATTCTATGGATAAAAATAAAAAAAACAACAATGTGAATCTGCTCTATTCACAAATGTTTCATTTAGCTACTTGCATTTATTAAATCAGTGCAGTTTTCCATATTGCGGAATTGATGTGTTGACTGTTTATAATCAATGAACTCATCCCAAGTATATAGCAACATATTGCCTACGGAATTGTTTAATTTACTTTTGTAGAGATTTGAAAGATCCTGTGTCCACAATTGTTCCCTTATCTTCTGAGTTTTTTAACTGAACAAATCTCAAACAAAGATTGGAAACAGTTGAGATAGCACATCAGTACCAAAATACCATCCATCAGCATGCAGTTCAGCATGCAACTCCTACTGAAGTCAATGGAAAGATTCCCATTGATTTCTATGGCAATAGGATTGGCTCATTGGCCATGGGACCTTAATAGTCTATTCATTCAGCACCGGCTCCCCATGATTTTGAAGGCATCCTTAGAAGTTGTTCTCATAACCATTACTGTTGGTATCACTGCACATACTCTGATTATTTAGGGTCTGATTCTGATACCCTTGCTCACAATGTGAAGTGCCTTTACTCCTAATAATTTCAGTGAGGCTACTCACTGCGCAAGATGCTATTCCATGTGCGTAAAGCTATCAAAATCTGGCAAAGTAATACAGGATACACTCTAGGTCTGTACACAAAAAACAGTATTAGCATTTTAAAAAACGGTGAAGGTAATCCTGGATATGTGCCAAAGTGATCTGTAGAGCACGGGAGTCACGCTGGCAAATGTCAATGTGGAATCTGAGTTTGGAACATATTGTCACACTCTTAACACCCTACCATGAGTCCCCTGTATCACAATGTCCCATTTCTCTGCCCCATGGGGGTTTTTCTTCAGGGATTAGTTCCCTCAATGGGGAAAAGAGATGAGCTATCCTCTTCTAGGCCTCTGTAGGACCTGACCATAGGACAACCGAACACCCACAGAGACCTTTGCAACACACATGCCACCATATTCAGGATTAGGCAGGTTGGTGTGAAGCTTCTTTTACCAGGACAGAGTAGGGAGGCTTCTCAGGCATCTGGGTTTGGTGCTAAGATTTTTATTGTTGTACTCTGACCCGTTCTTCACCCAACTTTCTAGTTTCCATATTTCTCCTGCCTTCCAACCATTTTCCTCATGATTGGAAAGAATCCCAGGCTGGCAAGAGTTTTACAGGAAGGCTGATGAATTATTTAAATGAAGGAAAAATGACCTTTTGCAGGAGACACAGGGCATGTAGTAAGTTCTTCACAAATAAGGGTCTCAGTGTCCATTAGCTAATGCATGTTTAATGGTGAATTACGATGCAAGTGCTATGCTTCTTCACAGCACACTCACAGGAATATCAAATGATTATATTTAATACCCACTTTCACAACAATTTAAAAAAAAATTCCTAATGAGTGGACACTCAACATTAACTAAACTCCTTAGGCATGGATAACATAATGAAAAGACAATTTTTTCCATCATACGATTGTTAAAAAAATTTTACAGAGAACATTAATCTTTTTGCCTCCGTTAAGTCTTTGATTATGTAAAAGTAATAAGTCCTAGAAGTTAAAAACCTTGATGTACTGAAGCAAAATGCATAGAATTTTTTTTTTTTTTTTTTAAAAATCATTTAGATAGGTAGGTAGGCTGAGCTGATTAATGAAGCATCAAAATCATCAGTTAAATTTAAGAGATCATTTTTTCTTTAATTTTAGGCTTAACTGAGGCTCTATAGTCACACACACTTATAACAGTGTTAAATATCACTCATCTGACATTTTAAAAAGAGGCAATTTGCTATCTGGGATTCCCACATTGGGATACAAGTTTTCTTATAGCACATTCCCAGGGGGAGCATTTGCTGGCAAGGTTTCTGTGGCAATGTACAGTGAAACCCCTAGGAAAGGGCAGCAATGCAAAAACTTCCTGGCCAACCTCTAGGTGTGCCTCATTATATCCTGGTGGTGCACGGGAATGTAGTTTGCTCTGCCTGTTGCAAAGGAGGTGAAGAGAGTGCATTCTGGGTTTGCCTACACCAGGAAAAGAGTTTGGATTAACTAACTCTAACCACATCACAATCATTTCCCTAATGTAGATCAGGTGAACACGTTGTACTTCAATTTAGCTAGTCAAGCTTGACCCTAGTCTCCCATTAGGTTCTACCTCAATTAGCTAAATTGAAGCAAAAGGTATTAACCTGTCTAAATTAGGAAAATAGATAACGGCTAGGGCAGAGTTAGTCAACTCTTTCCCTAATTGAGACAAACCCTCTGTGGAATCTTGAGGGTGTTACAATGGGCCTAATTTTCAAAAGTACTGAGCCCCCAGAGCTGCCACTGACTTCAGTTGGGCCTGGTCTAGTGTAGGATTTAAAGGTGTAATGTCATCACATGCTGGCTAAGACATTGTGATAGTCTAGTATAGATAAGGCCCACTGCTTTTAACATGTGCTAAACATAGGTTAAAGCCCACGTATGAATTCAACCAGCTAATATTACAGCTTTAAATTCTACTCAAGACAAGGCCCTAGAGATCTGGGTGCTAAATACTTGTAAAAACCAGACCCTAACTGAATTCTTTGTGTCTCTGTTTCCCCGCTGTAAAAAGTTAAAAGCAATTTCTTTCCACAGATACCGCAAAGCATAGTTCGCCGACATTTGAAAAGAGCTTTAAGATTCTCTGATGCAAAGTGTTATAGGATGGCAAAACATTATAAATTAAAGCAACATTTTTCTTGAGGTGGATGCTTCTGTCTGAAATCCCAGTGGCAGAACTAATACAAAAACAAAAAATGTGCTTATAAAAACAAAACCATTTTTCCTCCTTTTGAAGTAACTACTTTTCTTTTGTTGTACCGGTAGTTCCTTGCAGTATGCAGAGTATTGATCAGGCAGCCATGCCAAGAGTATTCCCTTCATATACCCAATATTTTGTATCCTTCCCCCAAAGCACTATTAACATGTGGTACAGTCCTCGATCTACATATGCATCGCCTAATGAGGTCAATAAGAGCTGCAGACGTAGAGTGAGATGAAGACAGGGAGGGAAGTATATGCCTCTTAATTATTCAGGCAAGCTGTTACTTCCTATACTATCTAACGGATCACCAGGCATGAGGTGTTCCTCAATTCCAAGGCCAGAAGGGACCACTGTGATCATCTGGTCTGACCTCCAGTACAACACAGGCCATAAAACTTCCCTGAAAAAACTCCTAGAACAGATCTTCTAGGGAAAAAAACCATCCAGTTTTGATTTAAAAATCCCCAGTGATGGAGAATCCACCACAAAACACACCCTGGGTAACTTGTTCCAATGGTTAATTACCCTCACTTAAAAATTTCTGCGTTATTTCCCATCTGAATTGTCTAGCTTCAGCTTCCAGCCATTGGATTGCATTATACCTTTCTCTGCTAGATTGAAAAGCCCATTAACAAACATTTCCCCATGTAGGCACTTTACACTGTAATCAAGTCACCCCTTAATCATAGGTGCTGGAACTAGGGGTGCAGAAACCCCCCTGTCTTGAAGTGGCTTCTATCATATACAGCGTTTACAGTTTGGTTCAATGGCTCTCAGCACCCGCACTATACAAACTGTTCTAGCACCCCCGCCCTTAACCTTCTCTTTGTTAAACTAAATAGATTGAGCTTCTTAAGTTTATCACTATAAGGCATGTTCTCTAATCCTTTACTGAGACAGGAAGAATCCTATCCCCTTTCTTTTGTATGCCAAATGGCTGTGGTGTAACCCACTTCATGTTTCTTAGACAGCACTGCAATATGTACCACAACCCTATTAGACGTCTTGAATGAGAAATATAAACACTAGATGCTAGCACAGACAAAAATCAAGGTGAACTCTCATAATAACTTGGTAATTGTACATAAAAAATATTACTGAAATGCTTTTAGGAGAAAGGCTCAAGAGGCAGGTAATAGGATAAAAGACCTTGACCTCTAGGTAACTGATTCAAGTCTGACACAGCTCAGTAGTGGCAGAAAGTCATTATCAGCTGATGGCTGTTCAGCAGCCTCCGTGAAATGAGTTAATAATCTTGCCAGTGACAGGTCGCCATTTATTCCTTTGTTACCTAGTTAGCAGTTTTGGCAGAAAGGCTAAGAACTGAATCAGCATCTGCAGATGGACTCTCCTGAAGAGGCATGAAACACAGTGACAGCGAAAGGAGAGAGTCTGCATTGCTGCCACTGCATTTTTTTATATGGCTAAACAGAGTTCAATGTCTAGTGCTGTTAATCTACCACCTTTCCCGAGAATTAAATTCACCATGAAAAAAATTGCTTTTGGTTTTATTTCTCTTTAGGTTACTGCTGCAGACAAGGAATTGGTGATGTTCTCTCACTGACTTCACTTTGAGGGGCAACATATCCTTGTCTTGACATTTTCGACAGAAAAGACTTAAATTACTAATGGTTTAAAAGTTACAGTTTTAAAGTTTCCATTCCATGGAAACAGTTTTCCATTTTAAAAAGCTGAAACATTCAAGTTAAAAATATGTCCTGTGAAAATATATGGCCCCTTGAGTGCGTACAAGGATGATTTCCCTGGCTAGGCTGTGCTGCTGTATATGAAATGCAAGAACATGGAAAAGCCACTAATATGAATTACCAACTTGCACTCATTTAGGATATCTGTTGTCCTATATATAATGAGTTGGGAATTCAGTTGTTTTTTTTGGTATTACCACTGCCACTGAAAATTATATTAAATAGGTAACATTTTAATGGTTCATAACGACTATTTTTTTTAAAATTAAAGGATTTAAGTAAGTGATCACTAACTATAAGACACTAAGTAGCTGCACTTAGTTCATAGTATCAAAGAAACTAATTGGGGTCTTGCTTTTGTGTCATCAGTAAGGTGAAAGGGACAAGCATAAACTCTATAAAACTATATTGTAGCTAATTATGTCCTGATAATTAGATTCAGTATAACGGTGAATAATGCAATTAGGAGCTCTGTCCATTGAGCTCAGTACAGTGTTTTTTATGCTGACAAAGTAGCTTCCATGACCAATTCAGGAGCCATCCATGAAGTTGCTCTCATATCCACTAAATCACAAAAAAGGGTCATATGCTCCTCCTTCTCCCAAACCATCAAGCCCCACACAAAAGCTATGGCGCACCTTGTCTGTCTGTCCAAATGTCAACTATGTCTAGCCAAATATAAAAGAATTCAGGAGATCAAGCTCATTATTTGTTCTCTATGTAAGGGATAAAAAGTCTAAAAATCCTTTAATATTTAGATTGATCAGAGGGTGTGTGTGTGTGTATAGAGAGAAAGAGAGAGAGAGAAAGATGCAATATAAGGTAAAGAGTTGGGATTCTCCTGTACTCAGTCCATTCTAGCAGGTATTTTCATAGTTTAAGTTAACAATGTAATCATAAGATTTTATTTGTTTAGGGAGATATAGTGTTCATGAGAGCCCTGGAAGTCATTTCAGTCAGCAGGCTCTGCAGCAGGAAGGGTATATCCTGGCCAATGATTGACAGTTTTGCTACCAAGACTGCGAACACACTGAAGACACAATGTAGGATTCTTACTATGCTAAAGAATATTGAGCTTGCTTAATTAAGCAACATTATTCACTAACTACTTCTTGAAAAATAAGCATGTCTGTGCAAAATTTCAGAATGGATTATCTGGGTTGCAAAGCTCTTTAAGCCTTGCCCAAAGGAAAGTTGAACTTTAACTTTTTGATAGAGTGATCAGAGTTATCTACATCCTACTGTTTCTACATGTTCTCCCTGCCCTTCCTCTCTGGGGATCACAGAACTAGTTGTAGCCTTTCTGTCTGAAGTGAGGTTCATGCTGCTCAGCTAGTGAAGCCATAGTTCTGACAAGTCTCTTCAGATAGCTTTAGAGGTCAAAAACCTTGCCTCTCCTGCTGCAGGCATCCTGTTTATTTTGTGCATGTAAGTCTGGGTCAGTATACTTCATTTCCTCTTCGAGAGAAAACAGGAAAGAGTTAACTTCACAACTAATAGAAATAACACACATGGTAAAGTTAGCAAAATACGGTACAGTATGCCATATTTAACATTCCTTTGCAGCAAGACAACCACCTTTGTCATTCAACCTTAATATCCAGAAATCACCAACCCCTTTCTACTGCTAAGCATGACAAAGAAAACCTAGGAAAATGTCAATTTATTCTATTACTACACTCATTTCTCATGACAAATCACTCCATGCTGGTGCCACTGCATGTTCAAACAGACGTAGATATTTTACTTACTTGCAAAAAAGGAAACATAGAATCATAGAATATCAGGGTTGGAAGGGACGTCAGGAGGTCATCTAGTCCAACCCCCTGCTCAAAAGCAGGACCCATCCCCAATTAAATCATCCCAGCCAGGGCTTTGTCAAGCCTGACCTTAAAAACTTCTAAGGAAGGAGATTCCACCACCTCCCTAGGCAACACATTCCAGTGTTTCACCACCCTCCTAGTGAAAAAGTTTTTCCTAATATCCAACCTAAACCTCCCCCACTGCAACTTGAGACCATTACTCCTTGTCCTGTCCTCTTCCACCACTGAGAATAGTCTAGAACCATCCTCTCTGGAACTACCTCTCAGGTAGTTGAAAGCAGCTATCAAATCCCCCCTCATTCTTCTCTTCTGCAGACAAAACAATCCCAATTCCCTCAGCCTCTCCTCATAACTCATGTGTTCCAGACCCCTAATCATTTTTGTTGCCCTTCGCTGGACTCTCTCCAATTTATCCACATCCTTCTTGTACTGCGGGGCCCAAAACTGGACACAGTACTCCAGATGAGGCCTCACCAATGTCGAATAGAGGGGGACAATCACGTCCCTCGATCTGCTCGCTATGCTCCTACTTATACATCCCAAAATGCCATTGGCCTTCTTGGCAACAAGGGCACACTGCTGGCTCATATCCAGCTTCTCGTCCACTGTCACCCCTAGGTCCTTTGCCGCAGAACTGCTGCCTAGCCATTCGGTCCCTAGTCTGTAGCTGTGCATTGGGTTCTTCCGTCCTAAGTGCAGGACCCTGCACTTATCCTTATTGAACCTCATCAGATTTCTTTTGGCCCAATCCTCCAATTTGTCTAGGTCCCTCTGTATCCTATCCCTGCCCTCCAGCGTATCTACCACTCCTCCCAGTTTAGTATCATCCGCAAATTTGCTGAGAGTGCAATCCACACCATCCTCCAGATCATTTATGAAGATAATCTTTTATCCCTGTCATATGCAAAGTATTTTAATGCTTATTTTTTTAAGCAGAAGATGCACATTTTACCTTTGGGAACAGAAAATAGAATGAATAACCAAAGTGTTTATAACACATTAAAAACCAAGCAATAAGACATTAATACCCTTTGTGAGCGTGCACAGCAGTGTTCTTAAATTTGTTTAAATTAAATAGGCAAATAGTAGAGACTCTTCATATACTTCTGTAGCAGACATTTAAACAGAGACGTGAGAAACAAGTATTTTAGATTATCAAAATCTAACATATGGTATCGTACATAATAGGCTACAGTTTAAAGAACACCTGTATTATTATTATTTGTATCACTGTAACCTAGGAGCATTAATCATGGACCAGGAGCCCATTGTGCTAAGCACCATTCAAACACAGAACAAAAAAGACAGTCACTGTCCTAAGAGTTTATGGGTACAAAACAAGAGAGAAGAGATGGATACAGACTGATAGGGGAGCATAAGGAAATAATGAGACAATATTGGTCAGTATGACAGGCTGTGGTACTGAAGGGCAGCTCATTTAGACACACAAGCTGTTCTCCTTTTATACACATTAGAAAGAGGCAACATTACTGGTACAGCTGTTTTCCATTTCCTTTCAGCTCTACTGGACTTTTTAGACAGCCCAGGTGAGACTTTGGACATCAGCACTATAACCACTGATTTCTCTATCACCAGCTGGGATACCCACCCCAAGGTCTCTTATCAAGCTATTATTGTGTTGTTGCCCCAGCACTGCTTTTGCCTAACTTTCCCTGTGTCATAATGACCTCCACACTCTACCCGAGGCCCTGTTTACCAGCCTCATGCCCACAAAGCCCATTTTAAGCACACAGCAAAGTTGAATTAAGTGTACATCAGCACACTGAATGAAAACTAGTATCTTCATAAATGGTGCATAAGACAATAGGCTTGCACTGGACACAAGTGAAAGGATTGCGCAATTCTAAGCCTACTCCAATGGAGAATAGGATATCACAACAAAACCAGAAATCAGTAACACAAACAGGCTATTCTCTAGAAAGGTCCAGGGCTGAAAAAACAGCAGTCTTGCAAGACAGGAGAGGGATATGCTAGCAGAGCTTATTAAAGCATTAACTATGTCTGCCTTATACACTCTCACTTCATAAAAAAATAAAATTCAAAGCATTCACACAGATATTAGTTGAGAAGCAGTGTAATCTGGAATTCTGAGGAAACTGCCTTTCTCTCCCTCCTATGTCCACTTTGGACTTTTTCTATGGAAAGGCATGATCCAATTGCTTATATATACAAACTACATTCAAAAGTAACAGGCTATTATTTTAATGGGAATATAAGAAACTGAATGAATTGATAACTTTCAAAAGAGGGCCCTAGTCATTTATAAGCCTATAAAGTTCCTCACTTTAATAAGTCCCTCTTCACTGTCCATTTCATTGCACAGAAATATTCTAACGACACTGCTAAAACAGTAATTCAGGAATTCTTTAATATCTAAAATAACATACTCTACTTGCTTTATTCATTGCCCCTGTGCAATGAAGTGCAATGCTATGTTAAAGTTACTGGACAAATCAAACAAATGTATTGCACCAGCTGGGGGGATATAAAAAAGGGCCAGGATAAGGATATACAGTTGTCTCCAAAGTTCAAAGCTAGTTTTTGATTTTGTATGTGAAATTCTTTGAGTTGTGCTTCATCTCTATAAGGCTTTCTATTTGCTCTTCTATCAACCACATCTAAAATTTGTTTCTTCACACTTAAATGGACAGAACTTATAGTTTTAGAAGGGAGGGGGGGAAGGATTGAAAACAATTCCAAGATTTTATAAATTTACAGTAAACAGTATAAAAATATTTAAGAGCAGTCTCCATAATGTAAAATGAAATGATTAGTTCCACCCATAAAAGAGAATATATTAGAAGCTTGAAGGGCTAATGAGTTAATCATAAATTATGCTGATCAGTTATGTTAAACTTATTACAGGCTTCTTTAATTATAATACAATAAGAAAGCTCCAGGTTTCTCAGACTCACAATTCTGTGAGTGACAGGATAGTCTAAACTTAGTTACCACAAACCATTTCATGTATTATTGCTTACATAAAATAAATTTGCAAAATTACACCCAAAAGGAAAACTCAGGAGGAGAAGAGGAAAATTTTACTATATGGTTTACAGGTCCAAAACTGAAATGCATGGTGAGCTCAAGTTAGCTAACAAAGGCTGTAGATAACACCATGATGAAGCACTACAGCAGGGGTTCTCAAACTGGGGGTAGGGTCCCCTTAGGGGGTTGCGAGTTTATTACATTGGGAGTCACAAGCTGTCAGCCTCTACCCCAAACCCCGCTTTTCATCCAGCATTTATAATGGTGTTAAATAGATAAAGACTTTTTTTAATTTATAAGGGGGGGTGGTTGCACTCAGAGGCTTGCTGTGTGAAAAGGGACACCAATACAAAAGTTTGAGCACCACTGCACTACAGTGTTCAACAAGGCAAACGTATTCCACAAACTGTATAAGCATATTCCATAAGCAAACCAAGGAACTATCCTAGCAACAGCTGAACAAACAATAATCACCACAATCTTTTGGAAGAGAGAACTAAAGGTTTGGTTTAAGGGCTTGGAATATCAGTGGATTCATCACCCAGCTGTTACTCTTATGTTTTAAGTTCAAGCTGAATTACTTTACAAGGTCTAAAATTACCCAGATTTGTTGATGTTGGCTAGGTTCCAATCTATTACAAACTACCAACATTTGACACACTTGATAGACCATACGTTTAAGAACCTTTAAAATGAATGAGCATTGGAAATAGATGATCCTTGCTTTTCACAAGGTGGTCTCCCCAGTTCTGAGTTCAAGGAAATAGATACTAAATGCTAGTTCTGAAAATATACACTCTAGTCTAGTCTATATATACAGGCCCTTATTCTACAATCCGATCAGCACAGACAGGACCTTATGCCCACTGAACTGTGTTTGGCTTCACACAGATGCAGGGGTCTGCCCATGAGAATCAGATTGCAGCATCAGGGCCAGACAATGTAGACTCGAGTTTTGTACACGAGACACTATGTTCTTAAAAAAAAAAAAAAGCATGATTTAAACTAACATTCTAACCCTCTTTCCTGGGACAGATACATAATAGACTGTGTTGAGGAGAAAAAGACTGCCAATAACAACACTGACTTGACCATGTAGCATAAATTATAGCAGAATACATTAGATTTAATAGAGGAAAGTCAGTAACTGATTTTACATTTGGAAGCAGAAGATTATTGCTGCACTTTTCTCCTACTATAGCTATTATCACTGCAAGAACCTCGTTTCTAGCTCTTAAAAATAAGTTACTTCCACTGACGAATTGGTTAAAAAGCTTTCTGTCCAATTTCAATTTACTTAATGTTACACACACTATAAAACAGCAATAATTTATATTTAGCTTCTGCAGGGAAAAGACTTATTTGCTTGGAGGCATCCATCTGATACTTCTGCTGTGCCCATCTATGTTCAATTGTGTGATCCCAGAACAGGCAGGATAAATAAGACTGAGTTGTGTTTGAGAAGATTCAACTTCACACCTTTGACTGACACATTGTGTTTATAACATTATACGGTAAGTTGTCCCAGTGCAACCATTATATAGCATACATTCAGATGTCTTTACCTCCAGAAAGAAAACTGTTCCAGGTTGATACTGCACTAGGCTTTTGTGTCAGCACTGATTAAAGATGTTGAGTAGCAGTTTCAAAAACACCCAAGTGTCTTAGGGTTCTAAGTCTCAGTGAAAGTCAATAGATTTAGGTTCCTAAATTACAAAGGGCTACATTCTTAGATGAGAGGATGACGGCATTTAGTAGGTTCAGATGATTCCCCCCCCACACACACACACTTCTCAGGAAAAATTAAAATACAGATCTTCTACAAAACATCCTCCAAATTTGCCAGTAAGTTTGTCAGTATTTTGGACTGCTTTTGATATTTTAAAGTGATTGACTGAGCAATTGACACTTAGGGCCAAATTATGGCAGCACAGCTATGCTAGGAAAGGGAAGGGCACAGAACACTTCTTCCCATCCCTCCTTCAATGCACCCACTTAAGGACAGCTATAGTTAAACTACAGGACTAGATAGAATCTGGGGAAGGAGACAGCCAGCACTACTACCAGAAGTAGTAGCTCTGCACTGGTTGTGTGTGAGCAGCTGCTCATGTTCAATGCACATATAGAAGCATGCACGCACCAGAGACCCAATGAAAATTTGACCGTAGCAGATCTCCACTTTAAAATCTTGTTTTATGATATTTTGCTGAAGGTATGTTGTCGTTTCCAAACTGTGTCTTTCCTTGCTTTTCTGAGTTATCACGGTGTTATTAAAGTGAACTTCTTGTACATGAATATTATGTAAAATCTTCGTGTCAGTCTAAACTTGGCAATCCTTTCAACCCTGGTAGGAAAAATATTTTTCATTGTGTGTGTCTTAAAAGCTGATTGAAGTTTTGCTGTCTTTACAAGCAATACAGATACGCTGGGGGATTTTTCACTTCTTGTGTTCTGTTCTTCCACTTCCTTTGATCATGTCATGAAAAGTCATTCTTTGATCAATACATGATCCAAGAGGTCAAAAGAACTCAAAGCACAGGGTTATTTAGGCATATCAGATTGTATTAACCACCCTTTGGGAGCAATAAGAGAAGCCTGCTGTGCTACTGGCACAGCAGAGATAATATTGCATTATCCAGGTCAAAATTAAAATGTATCAATTCGTCCTTAATATAATTAATTGTTCCTTTATGCTGCCTACCAATTATTTTTCTCCTACCACAGTTGAGCACTGACAATCTACACTATTTCACATTATTTGAAATACTATTTATTTTTATGAGCATTTCATTCAGCAGTGATAAAATTTAGTCTTTCATGGTCGCCTCATGATCTTGTTTCAGGGAGAAATGCAAATAGCCACACTTGCAAATGACTGTATTGCAGGGCGGGAGTAAGTGGGGAGGAGGAAGTGAGTGAGCTCCATCAGCTCAGTGAAAAGAAGAGGAGAAAAATGAATTAGAATGAGAAATCCTGAAAAATCCAAATTGGAGTTGTAACTTTTACAAGCTTTTGTTATGTCTATAACCAATGCTATTTAAGACAGCAGTTGTTATCCAAGTTTTTTAAAATGTCAGTGATCACCATGATATTAAGCAAGGCTTTTGATTGTGTCAAAAATTGCAGGTGTAAGACAGCATCCTATAATACATCCCCAGAAGCTTAATTCGGTCATTACTTTCAAGAGCTATAAAAAAAATTATATTACATTTTTTCCAACTAACAAAATGAATTTCTCCAGGCTCTCCATTTCAACATAGGAATTAATCATTTGTGCATTGAAAAGTTTGTTATTTTTGAAAAAAACAACAGGACAAGCACTAAATTACCTAATGTAAGATTGTCTAGATCAGATGAGCAAACCTGACCTGAAACAAATCTCAATTAAAAACACAAAAACATCAACTGTTAGGTTTTAGTTCCTGTTGGTACTCCTTGATGTTTATGAGAGAGAGTGTCATTTATTTCTTTGGCTTTATTTACATTTACATTTCAGTGGAGATTATGGTAATAAGTTTTACATCACCTGTGCACCACAGATCAAGCCATGTCAATGTCGTAAAATTTTGATTTATATTCTCCCAACAGGAATTTTGACTTCAATGGAAGCAAAATTGGGTCCTTAACAATTCAACCAGCGATGCCAATTCTTTCTTAACCATTTTGCTGTTTTCCATTTAAGAACATTTCTCCACCACCACAACCATGTTTCTAGTGAGCTGAAATTAGCATGATCTATGGCTCTTCACTTCTACCAGTACCATCATTGGCATTGGCGGTGTTTTGGAATATTGATTGCCAGATAGATGCAGAGCCAGAAGTGTGAGCTCAAAATATTCTTTTAATGTAACTTCCACACAAAAATATCTTCTGGATAGTGGGATGGGGAGTAAGAGTTCAATCATACAAGGTGCTATGCACTCTGGACCAGTCCAGTGAAGCACTTAAGCACATGTAGGCCACGTCTACACTACCCACCGGATCGGCGGGTAGTGGTTGATCTATTGGGGATCAATTTATCTCGTCTAGCGTAGACGCGATAAATCGATCCCCGATCACTCCGCCGTCGTCTCCGGCACTCCACCACTGCAAGAGGCGGAAGCGGAGTTGACAGGGGAGCAGTGGCCACCGATCCTGCGCCGCGAGGATGCGAAGTAAGTGATTCTAAGTCGATCTAAGATACGTCCACTTCAGTTTACGCTATTCTCGTAGCTGAAGTTGCGTATCTTAGATGGATCCCCACCCCCAGCGTAGACCAGGCCTAAGTATATGTAGTCCAATTGCAGTCAATGGTACTACTTAAAGTTAAGAACATGCTTAATTGGTTTGCAGGATTGAGCTAAAGTGCTCCATGCCTTTAAAGATTGAGTCCTAAGAATGCTTTGAACAAGTTAGAGGATTTTAAAAAATGCTATTTAGAATCCTAAGGACATTTCCCACCAGCTTCCATCATTTTGAAGAGATGATATATTTTGAATCTAAAACACTTTGACAGTATCTCCACATAGATAATCAGTCAGATGCTACACTGACAAGCAGAGGACAACTACATAGACAGAGCTTTCACTGTAACTCCTCTGAAAACTTTTCTGAAGATTTCCAGTCCTTTTCTCTTCTAGCCTTACAGAAGAACAGCAGACTCTTCGACCATGTGAACAAAAGATAAACCACATAAACCTGGGGGATGGGATACTCAGGGTGGATAAAAATCAATGATATTTTTAAAAAATTCAAAAAAATCAAATTATTTTGATAAAACGCTTTTTGAGGAAAAAACCTATCTAAAGATAGTTTTAATTAAGATACATTATAGCTCAAAGACCATGGAATAGGGATTATAAATTCTAATTCTATAGTATGAGACAATATATTCATGTAATGTTTAAGAAAAGTTTTGTAAATGAGTTCCAATAGTTTATTGATTAGGGACCCAATCTTATGGAGTTCCAGGGGCTTCTATATAGATTATTTAGGTTAATCTTTCTTATCTACCCAATGGGACTCAGGGCTCAGTCTAGAAGATACCATCAGAGATGCTTAGTTTTGCAGTTCTCAAACTGTGGATTTGTCTCTCCAGAGATAACATGCTTGTTAACAGCAAAAATCACGTTTTAAAATAAATAAATAATATATAGAGGTGATAAATAACAGACCTCTACCCTATTGTCCCTCTGCAAATTTGAGTACACGGAGTCAATCCCTTACCTCTCTAAAAAGTGCAAAGTTTCAAAAAGTTCAATGAATACAAGATTGTTGGGGGCGGACTAGATCTGGACAAGGAGAAGAAGTCTGGAGATAAATGTGAGAAGGGAGGGACAGGCAGTAGAAACAAAAGTGAAATTGTTTGAGCAGCATATTCCAGGAGTCCTGAGGTCTTTCTGAGTGTAGCCTTCATTGATTTGAGATCTACCATACCATTCTCTCACTTGAAGGGAAAACCTGTACTGGCAGCAGGCTGTAAAAGAGACCGAGTTTGGGAATAAGAACCATTCAAGAAATAGATGTTTGCTGATGATGTTTTAAAGAAAGTCACATCAGTGAACTGGTGGAAGTCACTTAAGCACTTGGATTCAGACACTGTTGAAGTGATAATCACAGCCTTCCCTACCCAGCCCTCCATAAAGTTTCGCAACCGCAAAGTGGCCTGCGGGCCAAATAGTTTGCCCACCCCTGGGCTAAACTCTCACGCAAGGCAAGGGAAGTTTTGCCTGAAAACAACTGAAAGCAACCTCTTATATTAAATAACATATTGCAACACACATACCACCTCCTTGATCATTGCAACGCAGAACTCAAAGAAGAATAATTTTTTTCACTTTGATGTAGAATCACCATCAACAGCTGAGCATGTACATTATCTCGTCAAATGAACAGAGATGCGAAAAGTTTAATACTATTAACACTGATCTTCATTTTACAATTGAAGAGTAAATATTCAGCAAAAGAAGTTAGCAGAGCGCCTTGTGGGAGCTGTACAGCTAAATCTCTGTGCACTGCACTGAATATTTAGCCCTAACGGTTCTATTTCGGGAAACTGAACTGCATATCTATTTTGTTTTCTCAAAGAAGTTCTCTGCTACAGGAATAATGGGTTTGTTGTCTGCATTCTGTTAATCAAAAGGAACACAAAATACACAGCTTCGTATTGAAAAGGTATCTGAACCATTTACACAGGGATTTTGATGATGAGCAGCAGGATTTTTTTGTATTATTAAAAATGGAATTTAAAAGTCTGAACATGGATTGAGAATGTTTTTAAGAGACAACACCTCACAGTATTTCATTCATATCTCCAAATCCTACACAGTAGAGACATACTTGTATATCCCATATATGATCTTTTACATAAGTACGGCTGGCATACATACTTAATATACGGCACAGAAACTAGGCACTTAAAATAAGGGCTTTTCTGCACTTGAAAGGCTGCAGCTGTAGCACTTCAGTGTAGACACTACCTACATCGATGGCTAGGATTATCCCTCTGGCGCAGGTAACCCACCTCCCAGAGAGGTGGTAGCGAGGTGAATGGAACAATTCTTCCATCAACGTAGTGCTGTCTACACAGGGGGTTAGGTTGGTATAACTTACAACACTCAAGGGTGTGGATTATTCACAACCCTGAGTGACATAAGTTATACTGAAGTAAATTGTAGTGCAGACAAGGTCAGAGAATGAATCAATTCCAGTCAAATATTCAATCTGAAAATCTTCACTGACTGAATGTTCTATTTTCACTCACATGCAACTAATACTGTAAGCTAGCCAATGGTAAAAACTTCTTTAAAACATCAGACTTAAACATATTTATTTAAAAAGCCATATCTGGCAGGACTTCTGATGAGAAGAGAAGGTTACAGGCAGGTTATTATAATTAGAGATTCTATTTTCCTATTTTTATTCATTTTCAGTGTTTAGTTTTGATTATTTTACTGCAGAGGTCCCCAAACTGCAGCGGTCCCCGGCCTCAGCCCCCAGCCAGGCCTCCACTTCCAGCCGTGCCTCTGCCCCGAGCTGTGGCCCCAGCCTTTGCCCCCTTACTCCTGTCCCCCATCTCCAGAGCCACAGCCCCACTCTGAGCCCGGTCCGGGGGCGGGGGGGGGAGGGGGGAGGGGCTGGGGTAAGAGGCACAACCCTAAAAACTTTGGGGGACCACTGCTTTAGCGTTTTCTTATTTCCTAGAAAAATGTTTTTATAAGACGCCATAGCTACATTGCTGTAACGCCATAGCATAAATGCTTCCTGCAGCTCTGGAAGGGTTTTCTTCCATCACTGTAATTAATCCACCTCCTCACCATAGCTTCTTCCATCAGCCCAGCCATGTCTGCACCAGGGGTTAGGTCTGCATAGCTACGTTCTACGTGAATTTTTTTCATCCCTGAGCACCATAACCATGTTGTTTTAAACCTTAAGTGTAAACCAGGCCATAATTATACAGGTATAGTTATACCAGTATTACCTCCTCAATGTGAGCACTTTTATTCCATTATAAGAATGGCTCTTTGGTTTAGCTTCAACCTCTTCCCAACGCACATAAATTAAACCAAAAAAAGCCACCCTTCTACTGGAATAAGAGTGTCCTCATTTGGAAAGAGGGGGAGGTTAGTACCCATATAATTACATCATTTAAATTCACACCTTTGGATATGCCTGGGGGGGAGAAAAAATACTTTCCCAACTAGACGAGGCTTAAGTCTTTGCAGGATAAGGACATTATTTATTGATTGCATTCTACATTTCCATGCTGTGCATAACTTACTACACTGCTTCTGTACACACCTAAGAAATGAACTGTGAAGAGAACAAACAGGGAATATTATTGTTAATCACGTTTATTACAATAGTTCCTAGGAATCAACCAAGAATGGGTCTCATTGTGCTAAGAGCTATACAAAGAAAGTAACAGACAGTCCCTGCCCTGAAGACATTACAGTCTAGACAGACACAGGGTGAGGGGAAGGGATAAAACACACAAGCAGAGCAAACTATATGATACCAGCAAACATCATGGTTAGTTCCAAACCTGGGGCGGGACAGGGACGGAAGGAAGGTAGGTAAATAGGAAAAGAAGAGACGAGAAAAAACAGAAAAGAAAAGGAAGGAGGCTAAAGGAGGACAGGGCTGACAAGAACAGGTTAAGAGACAGGTAACGGGTTATAATTTAAGACTGAAACATCCTGTTCATGTTGAATTACACTGAGCCCTGGTCTACACTAGGACTTTAGGTCAAATTTAGCTGCGTTAAATCGATGTAAACCTGCACCCTTCCACACGATGAAGCCCTTTATTTCGACTTAAAGGGCTCTTAAAATTGATTTCCGTACTCCACCCCGACAAGTGGATTAGGCTTAAATCGGCCTTGCCGGGTCGAATTTGGGGTACTGTGGACACAATTCGACGGTATTGGCCTCCGGGAGCTATCCCAGAGTGCTCCATTGTGACTGCTCTGGACAGCACTCTCAACTCAGATGCACTGGCCAGGTAGACAGGAAAAGAACTGCGAACTTTTGAATCTCATTTCCTGTTTGGCCAGCGTGGCAAGCTGCAGGTGATCATGCAGAGCTCATCAGCAGAGGTGACCATGATGGAGTCCCAGAATCACAAAAGAGCGCCAGCATGGACTGAACGGGAGGTACGGGATCTGATTGCTGTATGGGGAGAGGAATCCGTGCTATCAGAACTCCGTTCCAGTTTTCGAAATGCCAAAACCTTTGTCAAAATCTCCCAGGGCATGAAGGACAGAGGCCATAACAGGGATCCGAAGCAGTGCCGCGTGAAACTTAAGGAGCTGAGGCAAGCCTACCCGAAAACCAGAAGGGCAAACGGCCGCTCTGGGTCAGAGCCCCAAACATGCCGCTTCTATGATGAGCTGCATGTCATTTTAGGGGGTTCAGCCACCATACCCCAGCCATGTTGTTTGACTCCTTCAATGGAGATGGAGGCAACACGGAAGCAGGTTTTGGGGATGAACAAGATGATGATGATGATGAGGTTGTAGATAGCTCACAGCAAGCAAGCAGAGAAACCGGTTTTCCCGACAGCCAGGAACTGTTTCTCACCCTGGACCTGGAGCCAGTACCCCCCCAACCCACGCAAGGGTGCCTTCTGGATCCACCAGGCAGAGAAGGGACCTCTGGTGAGTGTACCTTTTAAAATACTATACATGGTTTAAAAGCAAGCATGTGAAAGGATCAATTTGCCCTGGCATTCGTGGCTCTCCTGGATGTACTCCCAAAGCCTTTTCAAAAGGTTTCTGGGGAGGGCAGCCTTATTGCGTCCTCCATGGTAGGACACTTTACCACTCCAGGCCGGAAACACGTACTCGGGAATCATTGTACAACAAAGCATTGCAGTGTATGTTTGCTGGCATTCAAACAACGTCCGTTCTTTATCTCTCTGTGTTATCCTCAGGAGAGCGAGATATCATTCATGGTCTCCTGGTTGAAATAGGGTGCTTTTCTTCAGGGGACATTCAGAGGAGCCTGTTCCTACTGAGCTGTTTGCCTGTGGCTGAACAGAAAGGGGGAAGGGTTGAGGGGGTAGCCACGCGGTGGGGGGAGGCAAAATGCGACCTTGTAACGAAAGCACCTGTGCTATGTATTTAATGTTAACAGCAAGGTTTACCCTGGAAGAGTGTAGCCACTGTTTTATAAAATGTGTCTTTAAATACCACTGTCCCTATTTTTTTCTCCACCAGCTGCATGTGTTTCAATGATCACAGGATCTTCTCCTTCCCAGAGGCTAGTGAAGATTAGAAAGAAAAAAAAAAAACGCACTCGTGATGAAATGTTCTCTGAGCTCATGCTGTCCTCCCACACTGACAGAGCACAGACGAATGCGTGGAGGCAAATAATGTCAGAGTGCAGGAAAGCACAAAATGACCGGGAGGAGAGGTGGCGGGCTGAAGACAGGGCTGAAGCTCAAATGTGGCGGCAGCGTGATGAGAGGAGGCAGGATTCAATGCTGAGGCTGCTGGAGGACCAAACCAGTATGCTCCAGTGTATGGTTGAGCTGCAGCAAAGGCAGCTGGAGCACAGACTGCCACTACAGCCCCTGTGTAATCAATCGCCCTCCTCCCCAAGAACACGGTGGGGGGGCCACCGGCCAACCAGCCACTCCGCCACAAAGGATTGCCCAAAAAAAAAGAAGGCTGGCATTCAATAAATTTTTGAAGTTGTAAACTTTTAAAGTGCTGTGTGGCATTTTCCTTCCCTCCTCCACCACCCCTCCTGGGCTACCTTGGTAGTCATCCCCCTATTTGTGTGATGAATGAATAAAGAATGCATGAATATGAAGCAACAATGACTTTATTGCCTCTGTAAGCAATGATTAAAGGGAGGAGAGGAGGGTGGTTAGCTTGCAGGGAAGTAGAGTGAACCAAGGGGCGGGGGGTTTCATCAAGGAGAAACAAACAGAACTTTCACACCGTAGCCTGGCCAGTCATGAAACTGGTTTTCAAAGCTTCTCTGATGCGTACCGCGCCCTCCTGTGCTCTTCTAACCGCCCTGGTGTCTGGCTGCGTGTAACCAGCAGCCAGGCGATTTGCCTCAACCTCCCACCCTGCCATAAACGTCTCCCCCTTACTCTCACAGATATTGCAGAGCGCACAGCAAGCAGTAATAACAGTGGGAATATTGGTTTCGCTGAGGTCTAAGCGAGTCAGTAAACTGCGCCAGCGCACCTTTAAACGTCCAAATGCACATTCTACCACCATTCTGCACTTGCTCAGCCTGTAGTTGAACAGCTTGTGACTACTGTCCAGGCTGCCTGTGTATGGCTTCATGAGCCATGGCAATAAGGGGTAGGCTGGGTCCCCAAGGATACATATAGGCATTTCAACGTCCCCAACAGTTATTTTCTGGTCTGGGAATAAAGTCCCTTCCTGCAGCTTTTGAAACAGACCAGAGTTCCTGAAGATGCAAGCGTCATGTACCTTTCCCGGCCATCCCACGTTGATGTTGGTGAAACGTCCCTGGTGATCCACCAGAGCTTGCAGAACTATTGAAAAGTACCCCTTGAGGTTTATGTACTCGCCGGCTTGGTGCTCTGGTGCCAAGATAGGGATATGGGTTCCGTCTATGGCCCCACCACAGTTAGGGAATCCCATAGTGGATGGCTTTGCTGCAATGACCTGCACATTTCCCAGGGTCACTACCCTTGATATCAGCAGATCTTTGATTGCGTGGGCTACTTGCATCACAGCAGCCCCCACAGTAGATTTGCCCACTCCAAATTGATTCCCAACTGACCGGTAGCTGTCTGGCGTTGCAAGCTTCCACAGGGCTATCGCCACTCGCTTCTCAACTGTGAGGGCTGCTCTCATCTTGGTATTCATGCGCTTCAGGGCAGGGGAAAGCAAGTCACAAAGTTCCATGAAAGTGCCCTTACGCATGCGAAAGTTTCGCAGCCACTGGGAATCGTCCCAGACCTGCAACATTATGCAGTCCCACCAGTCTGTGCTTGTTTCCCGAGCCCAGAATCGGCGTTCCACCGCATGAACCTGCACCATTAGCACCATGATGCATGCATTGGCAAGGCCCATGCTTTCAGAGAAATCTGTGTCCATGTCCTGATCACTCACGTGACTGCGCTGACGTCGCCTCCTCGCCCGGTATCGCTCTGCCAGGTTCTGGTGCTGCATATACTGCTGGATAATGTGTGTGGTGTTTAATGTGCTCCTAATTGCCAAAGTGAGCTGAGCGGCCTCCATGCTTGCCTTGGTATGGAGTCTGCACAGAAAAAAGGCACGGAACAATTGTCTGTCATTGCTCTGATGGAGGGAGTGGCGACTGATGACATGGCTTACAGGGTTGGCTTCAGGGAGCTAAAATCAACAAAGGGGGTGGCTTTACATCAAGGAGTATTTCAGGCAGGACTTCACGGAGGGTTCCAATAAGAAATGGTGCACCTAAGTTATTGTTCTTATTGGAACAAGGAGGTTAGTCTGGCCTCTGATTGATACATGGCTAGATTTACCTCGCTGCACCTTCTCTGTGAGTGACTGCAGTGTGATCTAGAGGAATGAGTCCCCTAGACGGGGGAGGGGGGGAAGCAAATGAGTACAAAACAAATCTGGTCTATTTCTTGTTTTGATGCACTCCATCTATCTTTTACATCTTTGGCTGGCAGCAGATGGTTCAGAAGGACTGCATGCCATCCATATTTCATGGCTGCTCGGCAGAAGATGGTGCAATATGACTGCTATCCATCCTCATCTCTTGCCTGCCCGGCAGAAGATGGTACAGTAGGACTGCTAGCAATCCGTATCGCCTGCCTGCTCACCATAAGACGGTTCAGTAGGACTGACTGCAGGACTAAAGAGAATGACCTGGTCAAGTCACTCCAAATTTAGTCCCTGCGCCCATTCTGTCCAGGCGCTCCCGGCCGACGCGGCCAGGAGCACCTCGGACATGACGATGACGGCTACCAGTCATATTGTACCATCTGCTGTCAGAAAGCAATGGGTTGCTGCTACTGTGTAGCAATGCAGTACCACGTCTGCCAGCACCCAGGAGACATACAGTGACGGCTACCTGAGCGGGCTCCATGCTTGCCATGGTATGGCGTCTGCACAGGTAACTCAGGAAAAAAGGCACGAAACGATTGTCTGCCCTTGCTTTCACGGAGGGAGGGAGGGAGGGAACGGGGGCCTGACTATATGTACCCGGAACCAACCGCGACAATGTTTTAGCCCCATCAGGCATTGGGATCTCGACCCAGAATTCCAATGGGCAGCGGAGACTGCGGGAACTGTGGGATAGCTACCCACAGTGCAACACTTCGGAAGTCAACGCTTGCCTCGGTACTGTGGAAGCACCCCGCTGAGTTAATGCACTTAGAGCATTTTCTGTGGGGACACACGCACTCGAATATATAAAACAGATTTCTAAAAAACCGACTTCTATAAATTCAACCTAATTCCATAGTGTAGACATACCCTGAAAGTCCTTTTAAAATGGAATCTTTCAGGGGGAAAAAAACCCATCATTTGTGGCACTAAAAGATAAGAACATAAGAACGGCCACACAAGGTCAGACCAATGGTTCATCTAGCCCAGGATCCTGTCTTCCGACATTGGCCAATGTCAGATGCTTCAGAGGGAATGAATAAAACAGGGCAATTTATCAACTGTTCCATCCCCTGTCCTCCAGTCCTAGCTTCTAACAGTCAGAGATTTAGGGACACCCAGACTGTTAGGTTGCAATCTGACCATCTTGGCTAATACCCATTGATGGATCTATCCTCCATGAACTTATCTAATTCTCTTTTAAGAGAGGTTACACTTTTGACCTTCACAACTTCTCCTGGCAACAAGTTCCACAGGCTGACTGTGTGTTGTGTGAAGAAATACTTCCTTTTGTTTGAAACCTGCTCTCTATTTCATTGGTTGAACCCTGGTAGGATAGATAACACCACATTAAAAAATATTATTGTTTTTCAAGTAAAATGTATGTGTTATATAAGGCATATTTTCAAAGAAAAATCAGGATAAAAAAGTGCATTACATTATTAAAATTGACTAAGATTGACAATTTTGCACCTATTAAGATTTTAAAAAATAAAATAAAATAAAATAAAATAAAATAAAAGCTTTTTCCTATGCTGCATGACAGCTCTTATAACTAAGGAACCCTATCCTTTGCCTCATGGCTATATTGCTCCCACTCTCTTTTTATGAGTTTTTTTAATTGAAATACATTATTTTTAGAACAGTTCACATACCAGCTATAGGCTCCTTTCTTTCTCACTGGGATATTACCTACAATGCTTCCTTTCACAAAGGGACATAATCAGAGAGATAAAAAGGATAGGGAAATTTTGGCACTTACATTAATGTATCAGTACAGCTAATTAAATTATGTTTAAGTTTTTCCCCCACCAACATACCCCTGAGAAAGCAGTGTGGTCGTTTCATATTAGCCACAGCTTCTGCTTGCTTTTTCCACATCACAATTTTATTATGTTTAAACATCAAAAACAAGAACACAGTCAGCAGTATTTGTTTTTGGGGAAAAAAAAGCCTAAGAGTCATTTCTAGCCTTCTTCTCTATTCATGGTGTGTAATTTAACAAATAACCTGTATGTTTGATTTTATTAAGTTACCCATGTGACCAGGGGAATCTCAAGAGAACAGCTGAAAAGAGACAAAGAGAGAAATATCCATTCTATTAGTGAGAAAAATCAATAACAGATAAAAGCTGAGAATTTCTTTTTTTATAAAACAGATAGTCTTAATCCAAAATGAAAGGAATAGACCAAAACCAAAACAAACAAACAAACCCCTTTCTAAACCTTAAAATAATATAAAATCTCTCTTAATGTCAGTTCTTACATTCCATTTGCAATCAGGCCCAAATTCTACATGAATTACTTTATATGCTCCCTATGCACGAACACATGAAATATACATAAAAATAGCATGTGGCGCGGTTTTGGTTTTAAATCTTTATGACTAAGCTCGTGGGTATTAGGCATTAATATACTCTATTTTATCTACATTAATCAGAAAGGCTAAGCTCAGGAAAGCTAAGCAAACAGAAAAAGAGGGGACAAGAGCCAATCAGTCTATACTGAATTTTTTTAAAAAATT
Source organism: Eretmochelys imbricata (assembly GCF_965152235.1). NCBI lineage: Eukaryota > Metazoa > Chordata > Testudines > Cheloniidae > Eretmochelys > Eretmochelys imbricata. Next base: position 41,088,597 of record NC_135580.1, read on the forward strand.
TCTTGTTCACTTTTCCACTCTGTTTTCTTTTACCCGTTTGCTTCTGTTATAAGAGTGGCTGTGTCTGGGCCTTTTGTATAGCACCCATATAGTGGGATGAGTGTTATGGGGAAAATCTCTGAATGGCTTCCATAATCACACAGCACCTAAACTGCAGTTACATGCTGTACTTCTGCTGTATGGAAGAGCTAGGCAACAGAAAATCCATGCATGGGAAATAATTTATTATTATTTAACATTTTTATTGCAATATCACCTAAAGGACCTAAGTTGAGGCCCACTGCACAAGGTACTGTACAAATATGTAATGCCCCCCAGAGCTTATGATCTAAAACTGTTCCCTCTACACTGAGATTGCAAGAAGAATGCAGAAGAAATGTGGGTAGGCCACCTCTGGCTAGCAAATATCTGCACGACGCAGATCCAGTGGGAGAAGGGAAGCAATGAGCGGCATCCATCCACTGCACATCCTTTACCCAGATGCATCTCAGCCACACACTGGAAATGGTAGGACAACTGATCAAAAAAACTACAGCTAAAATTTTTGTAAAGCTCCCTACCCCATTTTCTAACTGCAGGGTGACAACCGCATGGTGTAACTGAATATTTCATCCCCCAGCTCCACAGTGCTTCTGCACTTTGTCATGGGCTTAAAGCTATGTACTCTTTCCCAGTCTGCCCTATGTGAATAAAACCATTTATTAAAAGACTGGATGTCAGTGGTTGGATTGGGTGGGTAGGGTAGAGTGTTGCTCTGGCCTATTTCTGGGCCATGATCACCCCCAAAATTCTCCCGACCCCCTAGCACTAATCAGCTTAAAGATTCCCCCTTGCCTTGGCTCTTGTTGCTTTTCAGTTTCAAGCAAGGGAGGTCATGGTTGGCAACCTTTCCAAATTCAGTAAAATGACAGCTGGTCTGCCACTTTGTTACATCTTACAGGGCCTAGGGAAGAGCCTGCATGCAAACACCCTCTCTGAGCAGCCTACATTGCAATATAATCATGCTAGTAGATGAGACAGGAAGTGAAAGTGACAATTAACCAGCTAGTGTAATTGGCTATGCACAAATAGTTATTGAATATACACAATAAACAACCTGGAAGAATAGAGAAAAGAATTCCTCATTAATTTCTTTCAGCTATTTTAACTACTACTTGTAAAAATACATGGTGCAAAAATGTCAGACAAATGTGATTTTCCAGTTGACAGTGACCCTTTAAGAAAATGCCCCTGAAAAGCTGAAATTCTTCAGAGAGAATTAATGTAACCATCAGGGCCGGCTCTAGGATTTTTGCCGCCCCAAGCAAAAAACTTTGGCCGCCCCACCTTTTTTTTCGGGTCTCCCCGTCAGCTCCGCCCCGTCCCCAAATCCCTGGCCCCGCCTCCTCCCCCGGGCGTGCCGCATTCCCCCCTATTACTTCCTGCAGCTCGCCCCCACCCCCCCCCCCGCAACCCTCCGACCTAGCTCACCTCCTCCCCACCTGCTTCCCTGAACATGCCGCCGCTCCGCTTCTCCCCCCTCCCTCAGGCGAGGGAGAGGCAGCGCGTTCAGGGGAGCAGGAGGAGCAGAGGTGAGTGAGGGTGGGGGGGAGCGCAGGAAGTAACAGGGTGGAGTAGAGGAACCGCTCCCTGCCCCAGCTCACCTCCGCTCCACCACCGCCGCCTCCCCTGCGCACCACTGCTCGGCTTCTCCCTCCCTCCCAGGCTTGCTGCACAAAACAGCTGTTTTGCCCCACAGCAAGCCTGGGAGGGATGGGGGAGAAGCAGAGGAGTGCACTCAGGGGAGCAGGCGGAGGCGGAACGGAGGCGAGCTGGGGCAGCGGGGGCACATTTCTTGGGGCGGCATGGCCGGCGCCGGAACGCTGCCCCTAGAAATGTGCCGCCCCAAGCACCTGCTTGTTTTGCTGGTGCCTAGAGCCAGCCCTGGTAACCATAAAGCTTTCAGCCCTAAGAAACCTGTTCCATTAAGCATAACATACAATACATACTAAAAACTTATTTTGTTCCACTGAAAAAATAAGACTAATGATGCAATTAACTAGGACTGGTCTATAGACTGGGTTCTCTCCCTCCTCAGAAGTCACTGCTGAATAGAGGGAAGTCCAGGGTTTTTTAGTTGAATTCAAGGATTCTAGGACACTATCAAAAGTCATATTTGCAATTTTATATCATTATTTGAATTACAGTAATGCCTAAAGGCACCAATCACTGATTAGGGCCCAGTTGTACTAGACTCTGTAGCCTATTGTACTGTACCAAATTGTAGAGACATACTATAAAACAGAAATGAAAGATTGTGTCAATATATATGAACAAGGCACGAGTACTTAATTTGTATCATAGAGTTTGTTTTTAAATGACACTTGCAATGTGCACTGATAATGAAATTTAGTCAAATATTGCATCAGAGCTAAGAGAATAAATGAACACATTTCTTTGATGATGTTAGTAATAGGGAGCAAACAAACAAAACTCCCAGAACAATGCAATTTGGACACAGGGAAAAAATGAAAGTCCACGGGGAAATCTTGGGTTGACTACACTACAGGGAACGTCATACACAAGTTAGGGAAAGAAACAAATGTAGCAGTCTAATTACCACTCCTCCTGCACCCACTTCCTCAGCTCACATTACAGGGCCATAATTTGTAAGGAGTTGCATCATCAGTGGATTGTTATGATGCCATATAAGCAAGTCCACACAGCTCTCCTTTGCTGAACATGGAGCTAGACTGTCCCTTTAGGCTACAGCCCTAGAGCAGGCACAGAAACGTACGTCCCCACAAGTCACAGCCTGAGACAGACAATTCCTCAGGGAACTGAAAGAGCACAAGCTAGTGCAACTCCTGTTAAACCCTTTTACAGGTGCAGCATGTGCACCTCCACACTGAAATGAGCCAGTTTTGCTAGATGCTGCAGAGGAGAGGACAAGATGAAGACCCTTTTGGACAGGCTAGAACTACCGTTAATAGCCTCGAGCACATCATGATTGCAAGGACTAGAATGGTGTCTGCCCCCTCATCAGGAGCACAAGTGCTAGGAGAAGGCTATTTATGAACTCTTCTCCTCTTGCAGAAAGTATACAAGTCTGGCCGTAATCTATAACCCAGGGTATGAACCCACATGCCAATCAGAAAGCATTTTTTGTCTAACAGGTTCTTCCACCCTCATATTTCTCAAGTAGGGTGGAAAGAAAGCATTTGTGTTTCTGTTACGTTTCCAGAAAATGAGCATTTCCAGGATATCCAACAGTTGTAGTCAAGCATCCAATTTCAATGAAAAATAGTTGGGGGGGGGCAGGGGGGAGAAAAACATCTGTAGCAGTCCACAGGCTGCAAGAAAACTACAATAAAACTGCAGTGCCAGCAGCCACCTTACAGTATCCACATCACTGTTCAGAAAAAGCTATTTGATTTCGTGTCTGTGACAGTGAAACTCTCCAAGGTATGACTAAGGAAGAATCCTCCAGATAATAAGAGAGCATGAGGGGAGAAATAAAAACAAAACAGAGAAGTATCTACCAGCTGGAGTCCCTGAAAACCATAACTAAACCCTTTGGGACAAGCTGTTAGGTTGTGGAAGCTACTTCCCTTACAGGATACAGTACAAGATAAACAAATGTGCCTCACACTAGTCGATACATCAAGACACCTCCATCATGTTTGCTTTAATAAAGCACCAGGATCACGAACAGCTAATATAAATGTATTCACTTGAATCTTGCCAGTCACGTGGTGGTGCAGGAGGATTTAAACATTACTCTGGCCATTCACAAGAGCTAAGGCAGTTAGATTAATGTATCAATACAGCTAATTAAATTATGTTTAAGTTTTTCCCCCACCAACATACCCCTGAGAAAGCAGTTAAATTAATCACATGCTCTGGTTCAATATCAGCAAGTGTGTGCTACCTGGTTGGTTTTCAAACAGGATGCACAAAGTAAAAGCATCCATATAAATGGCCTGGTAGCATAAAATATCTCACAAGTAAATATTCAAAGAATGTGGTTTCCCTCTTTATGAAGTGAAGGGATTTCTGAGCAGATTAAAATAGTGGCACATCTTTCAGAAAGAGGGCCTGGGAGCAAACTAAACTACAGAAGAGTTTGATTGGTTTTCCTGCTACTGTGGAACATAGTTCAGGATCCTGACACAAGGCAGAAAGGAGAGCAGCAGAATATGGACCTTGGACTTCAGAAAAGCAGACTTTGACAACCTCAGGGAACTGATGGGCAGGATCCCCGGGAGAATAACATGAGGGGGAAAGGAGTCCAGGAGAGCTGGCTGTGTTTTAAAGAATCCTTATTGAGGTTACAGGGACAAACCATCCCGATGTGTAGAAAGAATAGTAAATATGGCAGGCGACCAGCTTGGCTTAACAGTGAAATCCTTGCTGATCTTAAACACAAAAAAGAAGCTTACAAGAAGTGGAAGATTGGACAAATGACCAGGGAAGAGTAGAAAGATATTGCTCGGGCATGCAGGAGTGAAATCAGGAAGGACAAATCACACCTGGAGTTGCAGCTAGCAAGAGATGTTAAGAGTAACCAGAAGGATTTCTTCGGCTATGTTAGCAACAAGAAAAAAGTCAAGGAAAGTGTGGGCCCCTTACCGAATGAAGGAGGCAACCTAGTGACAGAGGATGTGGAAAAAACTAATGTACTCAATGCTTTTTTTGCCTCTGTCTTCACAAACTAGGTCATCTCCCAGACTACTGCACTGGGCAGCACAGCATGGGGAGGAGGTGGCCATCCCTCAGTGGAGAAAGAAGTGGTTCGGGACTATTTAGAAAAGCTGGACGAGCACAATTCCATGGGGCCAGATGCGCTGCATTCGAGAGTGCTAAAGGAGTTGGCGGATGTGATTGCAGAGCCATTGGCCATTATCTTTGAAAACTCATGGCAATCGAGGGAGGTCCCGGACGACTGGAAAAAGGCTAATGTAGTGCCCATCTTTAAAAAAGGGAAGAAGGAGGATCCTGGGAACTACAGGCCAGTCAGCCTCACCTCGGTCCCTGGAAAAATCATGCAGCAGGTCCTCAAGGAATCAATTCTGAAGCACTTATATGAGAGGAAAGTGATCAGGAACAGTCAGCATGGATTCACCAAGGGAAAGTCATGCCTGACTAATCTAATTGCCTTCTATGACAAGATAATTGGCTCTGTGGATGAGCGGAAAGCAGTGGACGTGTTATTCCTTGACTTTAGCAAAGCTTTTGACACAGTCTCCCACAGTATTCTTGCCAGGAAGTTAAAGAAGTATGGGCTGGATGAATGGATTATAAGGTGGATAGAAAGCTGGCTAGATTGTTGGGCTCAACGGGTAGTGATCAATGGCTCCATGTCTAGTTGGCAGCCGGTATCAAGCGGATTGCCCCAGGGGTTGGTCCTCGGGCCAGTTTTGTTCAATATCTTCATTAATGATCTGGAGGATGGTGTGGATTGGACCCTCAGCAAGTTTGCAGAGGACACTAAACTGGGAGGAGAGGTAGATACGCTAGAGGGTAGGGATAGGATACAGAGGGCCCTAGACAAATTAGAGGATTGGGCCGAAAGAAATCTGATGAGGTTCAACAAGGACAAGTGTAGAGTCCTGCACTTAGGACGGAAGAATCCCATGCACCGCTACAGACTAGGGACCTAGTGGCTAGGCAGCAGTTCCGCAGAGAAGGACCTAGGGGTTACAGTGGATGAGAAGCTGGATATAAGTCAACAGTTTGCCCTTGTTGCCAAGAAGGCCAATGGCATTTTGGGATGTATAAGTAGGGGCATTGCCAGCAGATTGATCATTCCCCTCTATTCGACATTGGTGAGGCCTCATCTGGAGTTCTATGTCCAGTTTTGGGCCCCCACACTACAAGAAGGATGTGGAAAAATTGGAAAATGTGCTGCGGAGGGCAACAAAAATTATTAGGGGACTGGAACACATGACTTATGAGGAGAGGCTGAGGGAACTGGGATTGTTTAGTCTGTGGAAGAGAAGAATGAGGGGCGATTTGATAGTTGCTTTCAACTATCTGAAAGGGGGCTCCAAAGAGGATGAATCTAGACTGTTCTCAGTGGTAGCAGATGACAGAATGAGGAGTAATGGTCTCAAGTTGCAGTGGGGGAGGTTTAGGTTGGATATTAGGAAAAACTTTTTCACTAGAAGGGTGGTGAAACACTGGAATGCGTTACCTAGGGAAGTAGTGGAATCTCCTTCCTTAGAAGTTTTTACGGTCAGGCTTGACAAAGCCCTGGCTGGGATGATTTAGTTGGGAATAGTTGCTGTGAGCAGGGGGTTGGACTAGATGACCTCCTGGGGTCCCTTCCAACCCTGATATTCTATGATTCTATAGTGAGAGGCAGGAAGAGAAAGTGTGAGCGACAGGTGGAGCAAACGGATCAGAAGCACCAGGTGCAGGCCAGCTAGTAATGGAAGCAGAAAATAATGTCACCAATTTAAACTACACAGAGAAATTTAGGTCACTGCAACATAATTGCCCAAGTTTGAATTTGGCTAGAATCAATACTGGTCTTGTCTCCTGCTCCTCTCTTTTACTTATGACACTTTGCAGGAGTTACTGCATGTTGGGAAGGGTAAGAATGAAGAGCAGGAAGTGCCGAGACCCACTTGGATGCGGGGGGGGGGATAATCTTTCTCCCTCATGAACATTTCCTCAGCTATCACCCATAGAGAGATAAAGCTGCTTTGGGTCCCTTTTTTTTTTTTTTTTTTTTTTTTTTTTACCAGAACTGACCTGCTGAGGATCAGTTGACCTTAGTGCAGTTAGTTTACATGGTAGCATGGGGCTTACATAGACCTTATTTCCTCCTACACAGGATTCATCCCCAAGCTGAAACATACTGTCTTGTAGAAACTTAGACCTGTGTCTTGTACAATACACACACAGTGTTGTTGCTTAACACCTCTAGGCTAGATTTTGATACCTTTAATCCGCTTTAGTAACACTTGACTGCACAAAAGATCCCACTGGTTTCAATTAGACCAGTTATGGAGAAAGGTACTAGTCAACATGACTAAGGTGATCAGAACCTGGCACATATTAAATTACAAAACCCAGCGGATTAAAAAAAGAACTTTAAATAAAAAATAAAATAGATGCATATTATGTGTGTTTGAAGAGCCAATTTCTGACTAAATTGTGAGAGTTTCATATCTGACATTTGGAACAAACACTATTTAAATGTATGCATATTCACACACTTTTTGCTGATAAGATTTTCACATTCAAAATTGTTACAGCCTGTGAAAGTCCACACATTTCTGTTTAACAAATGAGGTCTGGGAGATGTGCCAGTCAGGCATATCAGTCTGGTGCTATATAAGTACAGCAAGTCTGCCTGTTTGAAACATTGCTTACTGTGTATTAAGGGTAACCGATTTCAAATCTAGTGTCTTGCATTTTCACAAAAATACACAAAGTAAATAATCTACACAGACTATGGAATGATGGCCTGCAATATTTTCCATCTAAAAATAAAATTCTTGTTCAGTTACCCAAAACAAACACCCCTTTACTTTAAGTTAGCTCAAACATCAGAATATTTCCACACAGACTATTTCACAAAGTTGTTTTTAAAACATTAATTATGAAAACCTTCCCCCCATAGAAATCTGAATGCACAAGTTTGAGCCCATTCTTGCGAACATGCATGCACATAAGTAAACCCAGAACTGGCGCCATCACTAGAAATTTCCTACAACACATAGGTATATGTTGTGTGTCCATAAGAGATGCTTGGAAATGTTGTCATGACTTCTGTCACAAAAATAGCTGGATACACATGAACTGTGTTTAGCCCTGTCCAAATATATCATCTGCACTCAGATTTGTTGCTGATAAAAGGAGACTATTCATATTTTTTTAAACACATTTTCCCTTCTGGGCTCTCAACAGGGAGATCTATTTCTTGGCATTGTACGTCATTTTTTTAAAGCCCAAAGCACTTTCCTATTGATTAGAAGTAGACTAAAAAGGCAAAAAAGACATGAAAGGCTCACACTTTCCAAAACAAAACCAAAGCACTCAGTTTTAAGGGGGAAATTACTATAGGCCAGATTCTGATGCCCCCCAAATGGTAATTCTGAAATCAACAGGACTACTTTTTGAATAAGGTGCTACATACTGGAGTAAAGATGTCAGAATCTGGCCCTAAGAAATAAAAAAAGCCTCACTTAACCACATTATATTTTAGATTTCAAAATTTTGGGGATTTCTTACCATAACATGAAATAATCTTGACTTGTAAATGAGACTCTACTGTACTCAGTCCATCAAGAATTTTCATTTTCAAACATCATGGTTTCATCACCAATGGCCACAGAAGTTAGAAAAGACTATTAGGTTATCTCTAGCTCCTGCCCTCTTTGTGCAAGATTGCTCCTTACACTAGAGATTCTATTGCTTTGTCTAGCCTAGTTTTAAATGTCCCAAGTAATACCGACTTTGAATTGGAGTTCAAAGAGCACACAGTTTTAATTATGTAGCTTCCTAGAAGTGAATTAGTACAATTCTGGACAAATTTTAATTATTTTTCATGAGTAATGCTTATACCTATTTTTTTCATATTTACCATACATTAGAGAGCCTACCTTAACTTCTATATGCCACATACTGTACGTAAATGAGCAATAAGGAAGAAGCTAGAGTACATGCTGTGATGAGCAAGACCTTTACAAGAAGTGTGATGTATTTAGTAAACTTGAAGACAACAAGAATGTACAAAAAAAAAAAAGTGTTTCCTCTCCCCTTCTCCCCCGCCCTGCAAAAAAGGTTGGAAGAATGGCTTTTTAAAATGTTTTTAGTCTCTACTCCCCTCCATACATTCCTTCCCTGAAAACTTTTCCCAAACACAGCCATTCCTTTAACATAGCCTTTTTTCACCATCAAAGCAATTCTATTTGACAATCTTCCTTTAGAATGGTTTAAAGACAGCCGTGGCTGACACAAGATATCATGTGATTTGGTCAGCCAGAATGGACAGAACCAAATCATCTTGTAAACATGTTTAAAAACATGCTTTAGCTCAGAGACAAGTTAAACATGTAACTGTGATAGCTGACATGGGACCTCACAGAGTCAAAGATCATACCAAACTCAAATTAAACTATGTGCAAGTGTAACAGGCGGTGACTGTTTGGAACCCCTAAGGGCTGAGAGTTTATTTTATGCCACCATTGATGCCTATCTGCTGTCCCTGGCAGTTCTTAGGATAAGGATCATGAACTTCCCCCAACACACACACACACACACACACACACCTTGTGAACTCCATTTTTATGTCTCTTGGGGTATGTCTACACTACGAAATTAGGTCAAATTTATAGAAGTCAGTTTTTTAGAAATCGTTTTTATATCGTCGATTCTGTGTGTCCCCACACAAAATGCTCTAAGTGCATTAACTTGGCAGAGTGCTTCCACAGTACCTAGGCTAGTTTTGACTTCCGGAGTGTTGCACTGTGGGTAGCTATCCCACAGTTCCAGCAGTTGCCGCCGTCCGTTGGAATTCTGGGTTGAGATCCCAATGCCTGATGGGGCAAAAACATTGTCGTGGTTGGTTCCGGGTACATGTCGTCAGGTCCTCCCTCTCTCCATGAAAGCAACGGCAGACAATCGTTTTGCGCCTTTTTTCCTGAGTTACCTGTGCAGACGCCATACCACAGCAAGCATGGAGCCCACTCAGCTCACTGTCACCGTACGTCTCCTGGGTGCTGGCAGACATGGTACTGCATTGCTACACAGCAGCAGCAACCCATTGCCTTGTGGCTGCAGACGGTGCAATAGGCCTGAAAACCATCGTCATCATGTCCGAGGTGCTCCTGGCCGCCTCGGTAAGGTAGGTCAGGAGCACCTGGGCAGACATGGGCGCAGGGACTAAATTAGGAGTGACTCAACCAGGTCATTCTCTTTAGTCCTGCAGGCAGTCCTATTGTACCATCTTATGGTAAGCAGGCAGGAGATGAGGATGGTTAGCAGTCCTACTGCACCATCTTCTGCCAAGCAGCCAGGAGATGTGGATGGCTTGCAGTCCAACTGCACCGTCTGCTGCCAGCCAAAGATGTAAAAGACAGATGGAGTGGATCAAAACAAGAAATAGATCAGATTTGTTTTGTATTCATTTGCTCCCCCCTCCATCCGTGAAATCAACGGTCGACAATCGTTTTGGTGAGGTCTGTCAGGGGCACCTTGAAAACTTTAATGGAGATTCAGTCCTGCCTGAAATACCAGAGGGAGGGATAGCTTATTGGGTTCAGCATTGGCCTGCTAAACCCAGGGTTTTGAATTCAATCCTTGAGGGGGCCATTATGTGTGACAGTTGTTTTTGTTTCTCCTTGATGTAAAGCCACCCTCTTTGTTGATTTTAATTCCCTGTAAGCCATGTCGTCAGTCGCCCTTCCCTCCATCAGAGCAACAGCAGATAATCATTCTGTGCCTTTTTTCTGTGCAGACGCCATACCATGGCAAGCATGGAGCCCGCTCAGATCATTTTGGCAATTAGGAGCACATTAAACACCACGCGCATTATCCAGCAGTATATGCAGCACCAGAACCTGGCAAAGCGAAACCGGGCAAGTAGGCGACATCAGCGCAGTGATGACAGTGATGAGGACATGGACACAGACTTCTCTCAAAGCACGGCCCCGGCAATGTGATCATCATGGTGCTAATGGGGCAGGTTCATGCAGTGGAATGCCAATTCTGGGCCTGGGAAACAAGCACAGACTGGTGGGACCACATAGTGTTGCGGGTCTGGGACAATTCCCAGTGGCTGCGAAACTTTCGCATGCATAAGGGCACTTTCATGGAACTTTGTGACTTGCTTTCCCCTGCCCTGAAGCACATGAATACCAAGATGAGAGCAGGCCTCACAGTTGAGAAGCGAGTGGCAATAGCCCTGTGGAAGCTTGCAACGCCAGACAGCTACCGGTCAGTTGGGAATCAATTTGGAGTGGGCAAATCTACTGTGGGGGCTGCTGTGATGCAAGTAGCCCACGCAATCAAAGATCTGCTGATATCAAGGGTAGTGACCCTGGGAAATGTGCAGGTCATAGTGGATGGCTTTGCTGCAATGGGATTCCCTAACTGTGGTGGGGCCATAGACGGAACCCATATCCCTATCTTGGCACCGGAGCACCAAGCCGGCGAGTACATAAACCGCAAGGGGTACTTTTCAATAGTGCTGCAAGCACTGGTGGATCACCAGAGACGTTTCACCAACATCAACATGGGATGGCCGGGAAAGGTACATGACGCTTGCATCTTCAGGAACTCTGGTCTGTTTCAAAAGCTGCAGGAAGGGACTTGATTCCCAGACCAGAAAATAACCACTGGGGATGCTGAAATGCCTATACTTATCCTTGGGGACCCAGCCTACCCCTTATTGCCATGGCTCATGAAGCCATACACAGGCAGCCTGGACAGTAGTCACAAGCTGTTCAACTACAGGCTGAGCAAGTGCAGAATGGTGGTAGAATGTGCATTTGGACGTTTAAAGGTGCGCTGGCGCAGTTTACTGACTCGCTTAGACCTCAGCGAAACCAATATTCCCACTGTTATTACTGCTTGCTGTGTGCTCCACAATATCTGTGAGAGTAAGGGGGAGACGTTTATGGCAGGGTGGGAGGTTGAGGCAAATTGCCTGGCCTCTGGTTACGTGCAGTCAGACACCAGGGTGGTTAGAAGAGCACAGGAGGGCACGGTGTGCATCAGAGAAGCTTTGAAAACCATGACTGGCCAGGCTATGGTGTGAAAGTTCTGTTTTTTTCCTCCTTGATGAAACCCCCCACCCCTTGGTTCACTCTACTTCCCTGCAAGCTAACCACCCTCCTCTCCTCCCTTTAATCACTGATTGCAGAGGCAATAAAATAATTGTTGCTTCACATTCATGCATTCTTTATTCATTCATCACACAAATAGGGGGATGACTACCAAGGTAGCCCAGGAGGAGTGGTGGAGGAGGGAAGGAAAATGCCACACAGCACTTTAAAAGTTTACAACTTCAAAAATTTATTGAATGCCAGCCTTCTTTTTTTTTGGGCAATCCTTTGTGGCGGAGTGGCTGGTTGGCCGGTGGCCCCCCCACCGCGTTCTTGGGTGTCTGTGTGTGGAGGCTATGGAACTCGGGGAGGAGGGCGGTTGGTTACACAGGGGCTATAGTGGCAGTCTGTGCTCCAGCTGCCTTTGCTGCAGCTCAACCATACACTGGAGCACACTGGTTTGATCCTCCAGCAGCCTCGGCATTGAATCCTGCCTCCTCTCATCACGCTGCCGCCACATTTGAGCTTCAGCCCTCTCTTCAGCCCGCCACCTCTTCCCTCGGTTATTTTGTGCTTTCCTGCACTCTGACATTATTTGCCTCCACGCATTCGTCTATGCTCTGTCAGTGTGGGAGGACAGCATGAGCTCAGAGAACATTTCATCTCGAGTGCGTTTTTTTCTTTCTTTCTAATCTTCACTAGCCTCTGGGAAGGAGAAGATCCTGTGATCATTGAAACACATGCAGCTGGTGGAGAAAAAAAAAGGGACAGCGGTATTTAAAAAGACACATTTTATAAAACAGTGGCTACACTCTTTCAGGGTAAACCTTGCTGTTAACATTACATACATAGCACAGGTGCTTTCGTTACAAGGTCGCATTTTGCCTCCCCCCACCGCGTGGCTACCCCCTCAACCCTCCCCCCTCCCCGTGGCTAACAGCGGGGAACATTTCTGTTCAGCCGCAGGTAAACAGCTCAGTAGGAATGGGCTCCTCTGAATGTTCCCTGAAGAAAAGCACCCTATTTCAACCAGGAGACCATGAATGATATCTCACTCTCCTGAGGATAACACAGAGAGATAAAGAACAGATGTTGTTTGAATGCCAGCAAACATACACTGCAATGCTTTGTTGTACAATGATTCCCGAGTACGTGTTTCCGGCCTGGAGTGGTAAAGTGTCCTACCATGGAGGACGCAATAAGGCTGTCCTCCCCAGAAACCTTTTGAAAAGGCTTTGGGAGTACATCCAGGAGAGCCACGAATGCCAGGGCAAATTAATCCTTTCACATGCTTGCTTTTAAACCATGTATAGTATTTTAAAAGGTACACTCACCAGAGGTCCCTTCTCCGCCTGGTGGATCCGGAAGGCACCCTTGGGTGGGTTTGGGGGGTACTGGCTCCAGGTCCAGGGTGAGAAACAGTTCCTGGCAGTCGGGAAAACCAGTTTCTCCACTTGCTTGCTGTGAGCTATCTTCTTCTTCGTCCCCAAAACCTGCTTCCATGTTGCCTCCATCTCCATTGAAGGAGTCAAACAACATGGCTGGGGTAGTGGTGGCTGAACCCCCTAAAATGGCATGCAGCTCATCATAGAAGCGGCATGTTCGGGGCTCTGACCCGGAGCGGCCGTTCGCCCCTCTGGTTTTCTGGTAGGCTTGCCTCAGCTCCTTAAGTTTCACGTGGCACTGCTTCAGGTCCCTGTTACGGCCTCTGTCCTTCATGCCCTGGGAGATTTTGACAAAGGTTTTGGCATTTCAAAAACTGAAACGGAGTTCTGATAGCACGTATTCCTCTCCCCATACAGCAATCAGATCCCGTACCTCCCGTTCGGTCCATGCTGGGAGCTCTTTTGCAATTCTGGGACTCCCATCATGGTCACCTCTGCTGATGAGCTCTGCATGGTCACCTGCAGCTTGCCACGCTGGCCAAACAGGAAATTGAAATTCAAAAGTTCGTGGGCCTTTTCCTGTCTACCTGGCCAGTGCATCTGAGTTGAGAGTGCTGTCCAGAGCAGTCACAATGGAGCACTCTGGGATAGCTCCCGAAGGCCAATACCATCTAATTGTGTCCACAGTACCCCAAATTCGACCTCAACTCCTAGTGTAGACCAGGGCTTGGAGTAGTGGTACTTTTTTCACCTTTGCTCTTCCTCTTTTGAGAGTGAAGATTTCCCAGGATGCATAACACCACTTCTTCCCTACAGGTAACAATCAACTGCACATTTTGGCTGCATTTAAATATTTGAACAACATACTGTTATTGATCTGAAAAAAGAAAGCAGACTAGCATGGCTGTGTTCAGAAGAAACTGTGTTGTTTGTCCTTCGAGTTCAAAGATGACCATGACATCACTGATTGCTTTGGTTTCTGTGAAAACATGAGTGGCTGATCAGGTCACCTTGAGCTTTGAACTGTCTGTGGCACACCGAACGAGAGATGTTGCTATGGGTTACTTGATAAACAGAGAATACTCTGCTGTTGTGAAATTTATGCCTCTGGTGCTTCTGCTCTGCCTCAGCAGTTCTCCTCTGCTCATAGACTGTAGCTCCAGTATGGCTGAGACTTCATCAAGTAGAATGATTAGGAGTGAGATCTTCCCAAAACTCTGGGTCAATGTTGAAATACCTCAAGGATATCCTGAGGGAGTCTTTGAAATGTTTCTTCTGGCCTCCCTGAGAGTGCTTTCCCTCCTTTAGCTCACCTTAAAAGATCTTCTTTGGCAGTCACTCATCTGACGTGCTGCTGGCATGGCCTGCCCAGTCCAGCCCATCTCCATCTGTGATTTCATCAGAGTATGGATGCTTAGAATACCTGCCCATATGAAAATCTCAGTATCTGGAACCCTGTCTTGCCATCTTATCCTCAGCCATTTCCTCAGGCAGCCCATGTGAAAGTGATGCAGCTTCATGACATGGCACCCTCTAGGTTTCACATGAACGCATCAAAGTTGGCAACACAATGACTTGATAGACCTTCAGTTTTGTTTGCTCGCTCACTAATGCCTCTGAGCTCCCACACATTTGGACATAGTCTGCCAAAGGCCACACTTGGTTTTCAGAAGAAACTAGGACAATTAGAAAGAGTGTGGGCTAGAATGAAAAGTCATCTTCTCTCCAATAAGTCCACAGTTGTTCCTTTAGATCCTGGGCTGCTTCTCTTGACATCTTAACAAAGTGCTCTGTCCTTTGATCTTCTAAGTCACGCATTTTTCTCACTAGCTAGTTTCCAAGTCCAATTTCAATAACTGCAATGGGAGGATTGCCTAGGCACCGCACAGAGCATGTTTGGGCTTCTTTGTGTTCTTCAACCTTTGGGAGTCTCTCTGTACAGAATAGTTGCAGTTTCTCCTTAAAGTCACCTCATAAGCAAATATCATTCATCACAAATACCACAGTATGTCCAACCCCAAGTATTCACAAAAAAAAAAAAATCAAGCCTGAAAAATCATGAGATTGGGTTAAAAATTATTTTAAAAATAAATGGTGGGTTCCTTTTATATGCCTTCTGGCTTCTGAGCCTTTACCGTTCACCTGAGTTGCATTTTCAACTATGGAGGCCAAAAACCTATTTTTTAAAAAATGTAGCAGATTCTCAAATAATCCCATGTCTCTAAGAATCAGGACTTTAAGGGAAAAAAATGTATAACATCAGAAGACTCACAAACAAATCAGAAGCTGGCAACACACAAAATGATAACTCATATATCCAGACATACATAACCATCAGAGTAACATTTCTATAATTCTCCTGCCTCAGGGAAAGATTTGGGAGCCACTTGATGGCTTTCCATTACTAGCACAAACACACACACTTTTCTATGCTTGCTAAAAAGTATACTAAAATGGTCCACTTGTTCTGTGCAGGAAGTAAACCTCAAACAACAAAAGGTAACCACAATTTTGTGTTAAGAAAATTGCCAACCCATAGTTTTCAAAAATTATGAGTCAGACCCCCAAATAATCATGAAATATTTTTAAAAATCTCATTATTTTTAAGCCTAAGTGTTGGATTCTTTTTATTTGCCTTTGGATTTATAACATTTAGAATTCATATTTTCATAATTTAATCTGAGACTATGAGACTAGAAAATTCCTTCTCCTCCTTTCCTCCCCACAGCCCCAAATAATGAAAGCTTAAATTCTCACAAAATAAAATGATTCCAGAAGCAGAAGCTTTAAGAAAAAAAACAAAAAATATCACGACACATGCAATAAAAATCACAAGTGTTGACAACAAATCTATCTATACATAATTAACTTTTCTTCAGGTTTCTATATCAAATTAATTCTTTGACTATATCAGGGGTAGCCAAACTTACTGAGCCTCCAAGCCACATAATACAATTTTGAGACGCTTAAGAGCCGGGTGTGCCCGCCGGGGCTCCTGCCCTGAAGAGTGGGGAGGTCTCAGGGCATCGGCCCCACTCCTGCTGAAGCCCCATACCCTGGCAGGCATGCCCTGCAGAACTGAAGCCCTGAGACCCCCCTCCCCACTGGGCAGAAGCCAGAGGCGATGCATGGGGGGGGGTCACGTGCCCCCCCAGATTTTTGCCAGGGTTTGCTGGCCCTGCTCAGTCACATGGTGCCGTTGGACCCCCTCCCTGCAAGGCAGCTGCTGGAGCCAGTAAGCTGGGAGCTGCGGCTGTCGGGGAAAGACAGTGGCAAACAGCTGGGAGCTGCAGGGAGAGCCGCTGCTTTTGCTGCTGCCTCTCCAGGTGGAACTAACACCCAGAAGCTGCAGGGAGGGGCCACTGAGGGTGAAAGGGGGGGCATACCTGGGGGGGCATGACTCAAGCTGTTGAGGGGAGGGGACGAACCTTTAAATTGTGCCACCCTCTCTGAGAAGGCACCAGTTGTCTCTGGCAGGAGCCCTGGGCTGCTCCCCCTCCTCAGCCTGGTAGATGGAGAACAGGAGGGGGCATGAGGAGCTTCACTTTAATTATAAAAGAGCCACATGCAGCTCGTGAGCGGGGGTTTGGCCACCCCAGGTCTATATTAATACTCATGTACTTTCATATTATCAGATGAAAACAGATAGATGTAATATATGCACATATATTACCTCATAAAAGCAGAGTGTACATATCTTAAATACATTTGGTTTCATACTACTGCATGTTATACATTATACATAGTCTATTTGCACAAATTTGTAATATTTCATGAAGCTCCATCTGCACATTGTTGAATATATACACCATCTGTGTGCAACATATTGAATACAAATAATAGCTAGGAAATATTTGTTTGGGCTCTTTTTGTGTGCCAAAAACTTACCTTGACCATCAGGCAAACCCCAAGCGTTTCAAGCAGTGGTGGTAATGGCCTATGGAGCTGTGCAACATGCCATAATGCCTAGTTTCATTTAACACAATCAATGAAGAATCAAGGATGATATTAGACTGACTAGGGAGAGCAAGGGGGGATAGGGTGCTGGGAAATTTCTCCACATCATTCCTTTTGTCTTGTTGGGGTGACTATTCTAATCATCACAGCCTCCCATCTAGTTTTCTTACTTACAGAAATGAAAATATGGCCCTCAACCTGGATACAAGCTACAAATTGGATGGTTTCATGGGGCCCATATCATGCAGGCACTTACTACTAGGAGTAGTGCTCAATACTGGGCATAGCTTCTCTGATATCAATGACCCACGATGCCTTTATGAGTTCCTACAGGACTGAGACGTTGGTTTGTCTATATCAACCTGCATTTTCAGTATTTAAATCCAATTTAATTCTTCTTTTTATATTATCAAACCAAATTTTATTCTGTAATCTTGAGGGGCCTCGGAAACATACTCAAATGATCTTCCTCTCTGCCTACCTGAATTACAAGGAGCACTTGAACAAAAGCCCTGTGGGTTTCCTAGTTCACCTGTCCTGAGTCCCCAGTTAAGCAAGTACAGCTTGCAGGGTTTTGTTGAAAGCACACAAGGCTTGTTGTTTTAAAACCTCAAAACAAGGTCTAATTTTGGAATTTGGCAGGGAAAGGAAACATTAACCAGGGAAAATCAATTATGTATTTTTTTAAAATTAGCATTCCTATCTTTTCAGTGAATATTATCACTCATGAACAACAACGAATATTGTGCTCAAGTTATATGCTATGCAAATAAAACATTTCTGCAGCAATTTTATCCCATCCAAACAAAATTTAATATTCTTCGGAGGTTTAAAACACAACAGTTTGTCATTACCAAAGAAAGGGCAGGTATGGGGAACAGAAATACACTTAATACAATATACCTCTATTATCCAATCTTGTGACTTCATTCACAAAATGCAAGCATGTTTCCTAGCTCTTTAAAAATGCAAATTTGGGGACCAGGGTATCCTAGGGATATGCTAATTTGCTATAGAACCTTTAATTTACAGGTTACTGGTATTAATCTGTCTCAGAATCACAGCAAACATCAGTCTGTTTGGTAGCTTATGTGAAACGAGTTGGTTGTCTCTGTACAGTTCCAAGGATAAAAGTGTCAACATTTTAAAACCCCAAATATAACTGACATTTATTGGAGACCAATCTGAATGCAGAAGGCAGAATGGACAGTTCTCCTCTATTCCTGCCAATACCTATGGTAAGGTAATTTGGGAAACTTGGCCCTATAGCCGTTTCAAACTTGTTCTATGCATAGAGAAAATTCATTTTCAGTGCTGTCAGCCTGAACCTTCCATGAGCAGTTAGGGTCCGATTCGCAGCAGGACTCAGCATTGGTTTAAATCCCACCCTAAACATGCAGATGTATGTGTAAAAGAGCCAAATTGGGCCTTTGAATATGTGCCTGCAACTCCCAGTGACTCATGAAGACATTACTCAGTTATATATAGATTTACTAAATTCATCTGTCAGTTCATAGACAATACTGACAACATAATCTCAGTAACAGCTTAATTTTAGCTTCATGTATAAATACGTCTTTATTTTAAACTAATGTAATGCCAACACAATTTTGTTGTTGTTGCTGCTGGACTGAAGTTAATGGTGTTAAATGTATTCACGTTCAGTGGCAAAAGAGAAGTGACAGTACAGGTCAGCCAGGGCTGGCCTTACTGTGAGGTGAACTGAGGCGGCCGCCTCAGGTGCCAGACTGGGGGGGAGGGGGCGGGGGGGGTTGAGGAGCATCACTAGGACCCAGAGTGTAGAAAATTGTGTCCGCGGCTGGTGCATCTGTATTCTCTCTGCTCTAGATGCATAGAGATGGTGGAGTGCTGTGGTGAAGGAAGGACGGCACAAGAGACATAACAGGCAGGCGAAAAGGTGAGAGGGAATAACAGAAAGCAGCAGGAGCTGCAGGGAGAGAGAGGAGGAGGAGCCTCTTATGTACCTTTCTAGCACCCCCAGGAGCCTGGACTGATTAACACCAGCTTCTCAGGGAGCTTCCTGTTTCCTGCTGCTTCCCTGAACCCACTTGAGAGGAACTGGCAGTCAACTGAAGTACTAGGAGCCAGTTAGGCCCTTAAGACACAGATAGCTTCCCTCACTCAGGCCCTGCTACCAGCCTGCTTATTTGTCCCCTTCAATTTAGTGTTGAGAGCCACTATAGCTGGCACAGAACAGCAGTCATGAGTGAAAGAAGAAAACATGGGACAGCATTCAGAAAAACAAAGCAAGCAAAGGAAGCTTTTCTATCTAAGCAGGAAGGAGATCTCCTGAGATACATGGACACAAATGTTCACGGTGAGCCTTCCGGCCCCAGCGAGGATGTGAGTGGTTAGCAGATGCCTGATCGTCCAGTTAGCCAGAGTGCAGGTGACCTGGCACCTACTGCAGCATTCATATCTCCATCTCAAATGGCTGTAACCATGCAGATTCCTGAAGAAAAGTGTAGCTCAGAGAAGAGTGTGGTGGAGGCACAAGAAACTGCTGCTGAGTTTAGCTCCTTAAGTCTAGACGATCCAGGACTGTGGACCCACTTGAGCAGTAGCCTTAGGGACTTCCTTGTACTGCATGGGCCACAGCAAGTGAAAAACTTCATGTTCCCCAAAAACAATGAAAATAGAAGTTTCCATCCAACACATTACTGGCGTGAAATCCCCAATGGTAACAAAGTGGAGAGGCCATGGCTTATGTACTCAAAAACCCAGAATGCTGCAAACTGTTTTTCTTGCAAACTCTTCCAGACTAATGTTCCAGCCACATTGGGTTCTACAGGAACAAAGGCTAGAAATCTGGCATGCCATGAGAAGGCAGCAAATCACCAGAGAGCATTCCATAGGCAGAAAGAGCTTGAGATGAGACTAAGGTTAAAGGCCACCATAGATGATCAGCATCAAAAGATTGCATCAGAGTCTCTTTACTGGCAAAGTGTTCTGAAAAGGCTCATTGCCATTGTGAGAGTGCTTGCTACCCAGCACCTAGCACTGCGTGTGTCAGAAATATAAAGGGAAGGGTAACCACCTTTCTGTATACAGTGCTATAAAATCCTTCCTGGCCAGAGGCAAAATCCTTTCACCTGTAAAGGGTTAAGAAGATAAGGTAACCTCACTGGCACCTGACCCAAAATGATCAATAAGGGGACAACATACTTTCAAATCTGGAGCAGGGAACAAAGGGTTTTGTCTGTCTGTGTGATACCTTTGCCGGGAACAGATCAAGGATGCAAGCCTTCCAACTCCTGTAAAGTTAGTAAGTAACCTAGCTAGAAAATGCGTTAGATTTTCTTTTGTTTTTTGGCTTGTAAAATTCGCTGTGCTGGAGGGAATGTGTATTCCTGTTTGTGTGTCTTTTTGTAACTTAAGGTTTTCCCTAGAGGGATCCTCTATGTTTTGAATCCGATTACCCTGTAAAGTATTTACCATCCTGATTTTACAGAGGTGATTCTTTTACCTTTTCTTTAAATAAAATTCTTCTTTTAACAATCTGAGTGGTTTTTCATTGTTCTTAAGATCCAAGGGTTTGGGTCTGTGTTCACCTGTACCAATTGGTGAGGATATTCTTATCAAGCCTTCCCCAGGAAAGGGGGTATAGGGCTTGAGGGGATATTTTGGGGGAAGACATCTCCAAGTGGTCTCTTTCCCTGTTCTTTGTTTAACACTCTTGGTGGTGGCAGCATAGGGTTCAAGGAAAAGGCAAAGTTTGTACCTTGGGGAAGTTTTTAACCTAAGCTGGTAAGAATAAGCTTAGGGGGTCTTTCATGCAGGTCCCCACATCTGTACCCTAGACTTCAGAGTGGGGAAGGAACCTTGACAGCGTGGCACTTCAGATCAGTTGTATCTGCCAAACAATGGAAACTTCCTTAAAATTGTGGAGCTGATGGCTGAGCTTGATGCTGTATTCCAGGAGCATCCAAGAAGAGCCATCACCGAAGAAATGGACACACACCACTACCTTGGAAAAACAATTCCACATGAGATCATACAATTACTGGCAACAAAAGTCAAACAGAAGACTGTGGCAGATTTGAAGTCAGCAAGATATTACTCTGTTATTCTGGACTGCACACCTGACATCAGCCATACGGAACAAATTACTTTAATGGTGCGTTTTGTAACAACAGAACCTAGTGAAAATGTCCTGCAATGGTGACTGTCAGGAGAGCATTTTCTAGAATGTATTGATATTAATGATACTACAGGAGCTGGTATGACAAATGTGCTCCTTAAAAAGCTGGAAGATATGGGAATTGAGATAGCTGACATGAGAGGTCAGGGCTACGATAATGGTGCTGACATGAGAGGAAAGAACAGAGGAGTGCAGACATGGATCCAAGAGCTAAACCCTCAATCTTTTTTTGTCCCATGCAGTTCTCATTCATTGAACTTGGTAGTCAGTGATGCAGCATCAGTTTCTAGTGAGGCTGCTAAATTTTTTAATATAGTTCAAAGCATCTATGTATTTTTCTCGGCATCAACTCATTGATGGCAAATTTTGAAGCAACATCTGGGAACATCCTCTCTGACACTGAAACCACCGAGTGCCACACGATGGGAAAGTAGAGTGGAGGCCATAAAGCCTATCCAACACCAAATTGGGAAGATAGCATTATCCTCCATAATGGCAACTGTGGCATCATCTATGACAGGAACTGTTCGTGGGAGAACAGTGGCAGAGGGAAATGGAATCACCAGAAACATACATAACTTCCAATTTCTGTGTGGCTTAGTGTTGTGGCATGACATACTGTTTGAAATAAATGTTGTAAGCAAGAGACTCCAAGGTGTTGACCTTGATATATCTGCAGCAATGGAACAACTGGACAAAGCAAAGTCATACCTACAGTCTTACCGGTCAGATGAGGGATTTCAAAACGTTCTGAAGAGTGCACAGAAGTTGGCAGAGGAACTTCACACTGAAGCTATTTTTCCACCCATTCAAGAATACAAGAGTCACCGAAGAAGACATTTTGATTATGAGGCATGGGATAATCCCATGAGAGTCTCCAAACAACAATTCAAAGTTGAATTCTTTAACCAGGTGCTAGATTGTGAAATACAGTCAGCTGAAGAACGTTTCATGCAGCTCAAGGAACACAGCAGTATATTTGGGATGTTCTATGATATTCCAAAACTCCTCACTACACCTGAAGAAGGCCTACACCAGCAATGCAGGGCACTAGAGACAGCGTTGACACATGATGACATGCGCACTATTGATGCGAGTGATTTAGGTGATGAACTGAAAGCCCTTTCAAGATACATTTCAGTTGGATCAACTCCAAAGGCTGTTCTGGAATATATGTGCACAAATAAGATGACCACCCTCTTTCCAAATGCTTTTGTTGCTCTGCGCATACTTCTAACACTTCCTGTAACAGTTGCAGCTTCTCCAAGCTGAAGTTAATAAAAACACATCTACACTCCACAATGACACAGGAGAGGCTGGTCGGCCTTGCAACCATCTCAATAGAGCATTAGCTGGCTCAGACTGTGGACTTTCAGGAAGCAGTTCAAATCTCTGCAACCAAGAAGGAACGGAAAGCACCACTTTGATTATTCAAACAGACAAAAATGCCAGTGTTTACAATGCAGACAAGAAAAGTTAACTTTCAAACGCCTGAACAGCAAATGTAAGTGTTACTTAAAATTTTTGAACAAAGCATTTTAAAGTTGTTAGTTCTCCTTTACTGGGGTAGGTAACAGAGCAGTACCATGAGAAGAGTGGAACAGGAAGAAGGCAGAATTGAGACCTTTCAAAGTTTTGGCCCAAGTGAGGGGGCATGGGGGAGTCATCTGAGCTCCCCACCTGAGGTGTCAAAATGTTGTGGGCTGGCCCAGAGGTCAGCTGTTTTAATGGTTGCATAAAATGTTTTAACTTTGTTACACACAAAACTAAAAGTATAATGTTGCAAGTGCAGTATCATCGGTCCAAACACTCTGAGCCCGCAGATCCTGACTGGGGAAGTGCCAGCTTCAGTGTGGAATCTCTGTTGTCCCCAGAAGAGGTTGCAAGAGCAGGATGTACAGAGGCAACAGGAAGCCAGCACAGTTGGGAAGCAGTCAAGAGCCCCTGCCTAGTAGAACCCAGAAGACCCAGAGACACATTCCCTATTCTTCTGTTGTCGTCCCCCCACCCCACCCCAACCCAGTCAAAGACTACAAAGAAACTCTGCAAGTTCTCAGGTTTTCTATGGAAATTGCTTGTATAGGTGAAAATTTGGTCCACTGTTTGCCTAATTGAGTATTATAGAGGCTACCTGGTTAGTACCTGATCAGGTTAAGGTTGTAAAAAAGTGTCCATTAATGCAACCATGTTGAACATATGCAGCATTCCCCATTTCTGTTTTTTCTGGTTGAATGCATAGTGAAACGTATTACTGTTTTGTTTTGTAAAAACATAGACCATTTTTTAAGTCTAAACAGAGCAAAGTTAATTTCACTGTTGTCAATTAAAACAAAAACTGAATTTCCATTATGGTTTCACTGTGCACTTTTGAGATTCATAGATTTTTGTAATTAGGGCCTGAGCTAGCTCTACCGAAGTCAATGGAAAGTTGACTTCAGTGGGACTTGGATCACGCTCAATGTACCATTCATGTAATATTTCACCCTTCTAGCAAAAATAAAATCAATCACAAAACCTATTTTTTCCATTAATGTTTAAAATAAATACTGCCTTGAAATTTCCCTGAAGGGAACATGTCTTATGTTAAATAACAGCAATCAACAGAGCAGCAAATTTTCAGGGTCACTATTTTCCTAGAGATTGTTTGGATATGTAGGCTGACATTGACATCTCTGCTCCCTTTCTATAATTCAGCGATCATGTTTACTCTACAACACACACATTTTTAGGAGAAAATACTATTTGAATGTCTCATCTTAGAGTTCTAATGGAATTGTGCCAACTCATTTTACAAGGACTGTGTGGTAATTCTTCCCACTGAATTAGAGTCAACAATATGATGCTGTTGCAAAAAATGCCTAATATCATTTTGGGGTGTATTGACAGGAGTGTTGTATGTAAGGCACAAGAGGTAATTGTCCTGCTCTCCTCGGCACTAGCAAGACCTCAGCAGGAGTACTGTGTCCAGTTCTGGGTACCACACATTAGGAAACGTGAATAAAATGGAAAGTCCAGAGGAGAGCACACACACACACGCGTGCACACACAGAAGTTTAGAAAACCTGACCTATAAAGAAAGGTTAAAAACTGGGTAGGTTTAGTCTTGAGAAAAGAAGACTGATAACAGTCTTAGGACTAGAAGCAGAGAAGGCAGTAGAGCCAACAATTTCTCTTGTAAGCTGGAGACTGCTGGAAATATTTGCACAGTCTACAGATCCAGATGGAGTCCTCAGCTTTCTCCTGAGCTGCATCCTAGCTATGGCAACATGGCTAGTACAGGTAGTGCTTTGCTGCCATTGGCTAGGCCTCCACTTACTGAATTCTCATATTCCCTCAATTGTGAGTAAATTCTGAGAGAAGTAATTATTGCTCATCAGACCGGCACACAACATATGATGTATAGTGTATTGTAAATTACATTGCGCTGAGAGAGCATGCAAACTAAGTAGCTGTTTCCTTGACTCATCTCCCTTTCATGTGGCCACATCCTCCTGTTACATGAGTAGCTATCCATGAATAAAGGCAGCTACGCATTAGGAGGAAGAGAATACACCGCACATCCCCCCAACTCTTCTCCATCTAACTCCTGACCTACTTTCTGTGAATCCCCCTAAACTTGGCTTCCCTTGGTACCAGGCAACATTTGGGGTTCAATCTCCTCCTTTGCTGAGCATAAACAAACATATGAAAATAGAAAGTCAAAAAATATATTCTGTGATGGCTAGCATTTGCAGCCAGGCTAATCTTTGTACGGGGGCATGGTGAAAATTGATTAATCTGGAGGGAAGCTATAGGAATCAGATTAAACAAGATCTTGAAAAGGAAGTCTCAGAAACTTCTGAAAAGGAACAAATACACTGAGTCTCAAAAAGCCATTCACAATGATGCTACAGTCAGTACCCCACAGAGAGTACCTTAGAACAGAAATAAGTGAACTGACAAATTGACTTTAAACATATAGGCTGAAATTCACCCTGTGGTTTTGTAGAAGTACAAGCAAAACCGGCAGTGGGAGACAAATCCATTTTACATTGCTGAAAATTAGAGATGAGCAACAGCTTCAAAGTTTGGAACCAAAGTAAGGGGTGCTCAAAGACCAAGTTTTTTTTCTCCATTTAATCCATTTTAGAGTGGCCACATTGAAAGTTCAGACTCAGATTTAAAGTTTTCTAAAATTTGGGCATGTTTACAGCTTAGGCAGAGTGGTTAAAAATCAATGATTTAAAAAAAATAAAATAAAAATCACATTATTTTTAATTTAAATCAGATTTTTTTGATAAAATACTTGTTGAGGAAAAAACTATTAAGATACATTATAGCTGAAAGATATCTCATCATGGAATAGGGATTATAAATTTGAATTCTATAGTATGAGACAATATATTCATGTAATTTTTAAGAAAAGTTTTGTAAAAGGAGTTCCACTAGTTCATGGATTAGGGACCCAATCTTATCGGATTCCAGGGGCTTCTATAGAAAAATTAACCTAAATAATCTATACCTACCCAATGGGACTCAGGGCTCAGTCTAGAAGATATCATCAGAGATGCTTAGTTTTGCAGTTCTCAAACTGTGGATTTGTGTCTCCAGAAATAACATAATTGTTAACAGCAAAAATGGTTTTAAAATAAATAATAGAAAATATAAATATAATACATAGAGGTGAGAAATAATAGACCTCAACCCTATTGTCCCTCTGCAAATTTGAGTACACGGAGTCAATCCCTTACCTCTCTCTAAAAATGCAAAGTTTCAAAAAGTTCAATGAATACAAGATTGTTGGGGGTGGAATAGATCTGGACAAGGAGAAGAAGTCTGGAGATAAATGTGAGAAGGGAGGGACAGGCAGTAGAAACAAAAGTGAAACTGTTTGAGCAGCATATTCCAGAAGTCTTGATGTCTTTCTGAGTGTAGCCTTCATTGATTTGAGATCTACCATACCATTCTCTCACTAGAAGGGAAAACCTATAATGGCAGCAGGCTGTAAAAGAGACCCAGTTTGGGAATATTTTAATGAAGTTCCTCTACCTGTGGATAAGACAGGCACGCTTGCAAAATGCAAATAGTGCAACAACTAAATGCAAGGCCTGGTTGCCCAACTGAAACATCATGAGAAGTGTTCCTTCTCAGGAGGAAGCTGTGTTGAAAATGATGAAAAGAACATGTCTGAACATGCAAGATCTTCAGGTTGGTAAACTTTTTTATTTCATACTTCATTCTTCAGGACTGCCTGTCTTCCTTCTGGACTATTCTTGAATTCTCATGTTTGAGCAAAAAATATAGTTGTTACTCTATGGTACTATCATTTTAGATGTAGTTGTGATAAAAAATAAATAGCTGAAATAGGCAGATCTTCCTTTTACAATTTCACCTTTAAAGTAGTACTGAGTGTCAATGAATGCAATGAGTAATACTAAATGAGCAGCATGGTAATAATAATTAAATAACTGCACTGACTTATTTTGTTTAGGAGAATTCATTCTCAACATACAGGATTCTGAAGACTATCCACCTTCAAGATCACCATCATTTTCTGTAGTTTCAGAGTTATCTGCCAATGATAGTGTTTCAGTCACATAATGTGTCACACAGCCACAGTATATCACCTGTAGCAAAAAGAAAAAAAAAAATCTCCTTCATCTAGAAACAAACCATAGATAAGTCTGTGATAAGATTCAGCAGATTACAAAAAGAGGTAATTGATGAAAAAGTTGCCCGGATTATTTACGCAACACACTCTCCTTTCCGTATGACTGAGAACCCACACTTCATTAACATGGTTCAGTCAGGAAGACCAGGATACAGAGCAGATGTCTCAGGCAAATTGCTGGATAAAGTGTATGAAAAAGAAATTGAGCAGTGTACAAAAGGTCTAGATGGTGAAATTGTTAACCTGAGTCTTAATGGGTAGAGCAATGTCCAAGATGATCCTGTTGTATGTACTTGTGCGACAACAGAAGGTGGAATGTCTTCCTTACAGAAACTATTGATACATCAGGAAATGCACACACAGCAGAATATTTACAAGTAGCAGCAGTAAAAGCTATAACAAACCGTGAAAAAAAAAAATCAAATTTTGGTCACAGACGATGCTGCAAATGTATCCAAGATGAGAAGAAATTATTTAGAAGAGAGTGAAGACAGTCCCAAGCTAACAACATACGGTTGCAGTGCTCATTTGATGTATCTCCTAGCCAAAGACTTCAGTGTTCCAGAAATATAGGCTAATGTGATTGAAATTGCAAAATATTTCCATAACAACCACTTTGCAGCAGCTCCTCTGAAAAAAGTGGGAGTAATCAAGCTAACTCTCCCACAAGACGTGCGATGGAACTCAGTGGTGGACTGTTCTGAGCACTAGATCAAGAACTGGCCTAATCTGATGGAAGTTTGTGAACAAAACAGTGAAAAAACAGATGGCACTGTCACAGCCAAAGTTCTCAGCATTGGGCTTAAGAGACATGTTGAACACATGCCGAGTACCCTGAAGCCTATTTCTGTAGCCTTGAACAAAATGCAGGGGAATCGCTGTTTTATTACTGATGCTGTTGAAATTTGGAAGGAACTGAGTGAGATCTTAAAAAGAGACACATGCAATGACAGAGTTAAATTACAAGCATTAAAAAAAACAATTGGGGCAAGCACTATCTCCAGCTCATTTTCATGCAAATATTCTCAATACTCAGTACCAAGGTCAAACCTTAACTGTTGGAGAAGAGAAGTTGGCTATGACATGGCCATCCAACAATCATCCAGCCATAATGCCAACTATAATAAACTTCAGAGCTAAGGATGAACCATTCAAGAAATATAGGTTTGCGGTTGATGTTTTAAAGAAAGTCACACCAGTGAACTGGTGGAAGTCACTTAAGCACTTGGATTCAGACACTGTTGAAGTGCTAATCTCACTTTTAAGAGCAGTAGCTTCTTCTGCCAGTGTAGAAAGAATATTTTCTTCCTTTGGACTAATTCATTCCAAATTGGGAAATCGTTTGGGACCTGAAAAAGCAGGAAAGCTTGTTTTTCTTTTCCAGATTATGAACTAACAGGAAAATGAAGGTGAAGATGACTGAATTAGCTGCAGAAGCCAATATTTTAAGTTCTCATGTTGACCTGGCTGACAAAGTCAATTTAATTTTTGGTTTTTTGATATTTCATTTAACTATTTTAGTTAAAAACAATTTTAACAAAAACAAACCTAATTTTAAAAAACTCGAATGTTTAAATTCAAAAATCCATATGCTTGTTTTGTTAAAATATTATGTTTGCTGTTGAATACATAACATTGTTGTTTTAGTTAAATAAAACAATTTAAAATGTCTGTCTGGTGATGTTCTCCTCCTAATACAGCATGGGAAGAAAATCCTCCAAATATTAATGATTAACCTGTTGAATTGGAGACAGTTCACCTCCCAGTGACTTTATAAATATCTGCTTCAATTACCTTTGGTAAATTAAATAACCAATCAATCATTAATTTTCTAATATAACTGTAAAACTAATCTGAAAATTTTTCAAAACAACTCAATTTAAAAATGTATAGTGTGTACCTTCTAAAAATGAAACCTACGTATATCTCTGAGTTGTGAAGAATATGTATTACGGTTATAACAACCAACAAGAATGCACTTTTATGTAGAAATCCATGATTAAATAGAGTCTTCCTGACTAGTGATTTATATCATGGATTTAACTCAATTTGATTTAAACCAAATCCACCCTGCAGCTAGGATTCTATTTCAAGGTGTAGCTTTTAAGTCCATCACTCCTTCCTATAACCAAGTGAGGAGAGAAACACAATACGTAGCCCTATAGTCATAACACCATGAATTACATGTTAAAAAGGCTTTGGCCTGATACATGCTGTGGTAATTTGGGACATTCAATGTGTTTTAGTGTAGTTTCAAGTGGTGTTCCCCAAAGGTCAGTCCTAGGACCAATCCTATTCAACTTATTCATAAATGATCTGGAGAAAAGGGTAAACAGTGAGGTGGCAAAGTTTGCAGATGATACTAAACTGCTCAAGATAGTTAAGACCAAAGCAGACTGTGAAGATCAAAAAGATCTCACAAAACTAAGTGATTGGGCAACAAAATGGCAAATTAAATTTCATGTGGATAAATGTAAAGTAGTGCATGTTGGAAAACAATAATCTCAACTATACATACAATATGATGGGGGCTAATTTAGCTACAACTAATCAGGAGAAAGATCTTGGAGTCATCGTGGATAGTTCTCTGAAGACGTCCACGCAGTGTGCAGCAGCAGTCAAACAAGCAAACAGGATGTTAGGAATCATTAAAAAAGGGATAGAGAATAAGATAGAGAATAATTTTATTGCCCTTATATTAATCCATGGTATGCCCACATCTTGAATACTGTGCACAGATGTGGTCTCCTCATCTCAAAAAAGATATACTGGCATTAGAAAAAGTTCAAAAAAGGACAACTAAAATGATTAGGGGTTTGGAACAGGTCCCATACGAGAAGAGATTAAAGAGGCTAGGACTTTTCATCTCAGAAAAGAGGAGACTAAGGGGGGGATATGATAGAGGTATATAAAATCATGAGTGGTGTGGAGAAAGGGAATAAGGAAAAGTTAGTTACTTATTCCCATAATATAAGAAATAGGGGCCACCAAATGAAATTAATGGGCAGCAGGTTTAAAACAAATAAAAGGAAGTTCTTTTTCACACAGCGCACAGTCAACCTGTGAAAATCCTTGCCTGAGGAGGTTATGAAGACTAGACTATAACAGGGATTAAAAGAGAACTGGATAAATTCTTGGAGGTTAAGTCCATTAATAGCTATTAGCCAAGATGGGTAAGGAATGGTGTCCCTAGCCTCTGTTTGTCAGAGGGTGCAGATGGATGGCAGGAGAGAGATCACTTGATCATTACCTGTTAGGTTCACTCCCTCTGGGGCAGCTGGCATTGGCCACTGTCGGTAGACAGGATACTGGGCTGGTGGACCTTTGATCTGACCCAGTATGGCCATTCTTCTGTTCTTATGTTATGTTCTTATGTTCAAGTAATGACTAACTATACTGAGTAATACTAAACAAAGTCAAGGAGTTCTGTGGCTCTGGTAATCCTAATTCTGAAACTCAGCTGTTTCATTTTCTTGCTCAGAGGGCTCAGATTTCTGTCTTTGGATTCACTGTATGGAATATTGTGGGTAACATACCTATCATCTCATAATGATATATATAAAGAGGTACTCGTGGATGAACAGCAAAATAGTAAGCATCAACTCAGAGAACAGTGACTAGTTGATTGTTGTTAAAGGAATATAATCTATTGTGTTTGTAAATACCTGATTGGAGTCAAGACTTTTCTAGGCCATCAGTCATAATACATCTTCCATCATCACAAAACTACTTCAGTACAAAGGTTGGACTGACAATACATGATACCATCATTTCTCTAGTGGCCAAATGCATTTAAAAACAAAGGTGAATTCCATACTGTACAGAAAATTTTCAGAATGTGAATCAATATAGTGACAACTGTGAATCAGCAAGTACAAATAAGACCTGATTCTGATCTCATTCTCACCAGCTTCACATTGTGGTGACTCCACTGGCTTTGCTAGACCTACTC
Organism: Eretmochelys imbricata; assembly: GCF_965152235.1. Lineage (NCBI taxonomy): Eukaryota > Metazoa > Chordata > Testudines > Cheloniidae > Eretmochelys > Eretmochelys imbricata. The sequence continues at coordinate 41,119,462 of NC_135580.1, forward strand.
AGTATTTGCAAATGACATCAGAGTCAGGATTATTAGCTCTGAGAAAGGTGAGAACTTACCCTTTATAAACAAAAGACTACTGACTCTGAAGCCCAGTGATTAGGATTTAAATGTAAAAATTGATAACTATTTCCCACCTGATCATTGTAGCAGAACTATCCTGCTATTCTGAGATATTATAGAAATATGGGATCGTGAGTGATGTGCCATACCATTTTATCTCCCCATTATAGATCTAATATGCATTTTCTGACAGACTAAAAAATAACTGATCCCACCTTTTACTTTGTATATTTAGACAATCTTGGCATTGAAAAAGGTAAGAGTTGTGTCCAAGTGCCTTTCATCCGATACAAAAGCGTTTTGAACAGAACAGATCCTAGTTGTGTGTTCTTAAGCTGTTAGTTCATTTCTCAGGATAGCCCAAAGCACAAGTTGTGCATTTTCTCTGACTCATTTTTTCCTTGAGATTGTCCCCTGACTATGTCCATCACACAAATTCATTCTCACAGAGTGCTTGTGGGCATACTATACATGTTTTGACACCCCAGGAATTGTTAAAAAAGTTCTCCAGACACATGTGAACCCCCATGTCTTGCTGCTTGCCTATTCAAGCGCAGTATTTTTGGGTCAACAGATATGCTCCACTGTGAAAGGGAAAGTGGCATCAATGTGACACTGTTGCCAGGAGAGTGCACTGGGGCAAAAGAGGGAAGTTGTCCTTGGCATTGCAATGTTATGAAGACTGACCATCTAAAACCATATTTTGTCGTCACCTGTGTCCTAATGAATCTTGCATGCCGCTTTATGAGCGGGCACAAATGTAACCAGCCAAGTCTGTGCATCAATCATGTGTGTTAAGCGTAGGATTTACAATCTGGAAATGGCAGCAGTGCTTCCTGTGCCTATTGCTTAAGGGGACATGCCACCACTAGTTTAGCCCACAATTGGACAGTTTAAGGTGAGTTGTTGTATCTTTTGAATCAAGCTCAGTCTCTAAAGAAAGGAATAAAGGACTGATATTAAAGTAAGTCTCCCCTTCTTTAGGCTTATCACACAAACAAACAAAAACCATGGAATTACCTAAGGAGCAGTTCTGTGAGGTTGTTACATTTCTGCTGAAAAAGGGTGAAAGCAGGAGGAACCATTCTTGGAAACTTCTTACAAGAGTACTTTATCTTTCTGATCAGCAGAGCCCTGAATACAGGACCAGAGCTTCAGCTGGTATAATAAACTGGCATGGCTCCATTGAAGACCATGGGGCAAAGCCAATTTATGCCAACTGATGATCTAACCCATTGTTTAAAATGCACATTTTCATATCTGATTATTGATAAAATACTAACTTCTTAATTTAAAATAAACCTCAGAAAAAACAGAACTGAAAAGAAGCATTTACAAACCTCTATAAAAAGGGTCACAATTAATCTGGGAATTCCAAACTAGTACACAATATTGGTATAACTGTACTAGTATTCACTGAGTGTCCAGTTACACACACTAAGAACTCCTTATATCCAAAGCTAAAAGTTATTTTTAAATTTTGACACAATAGAACTGCTCTGTGCCAGGACATAACTTCTTTTAATATCTGAAGCAGTAAATATTCAGTTGGTAAAAAGTCAGCATTATCTGAAATCTTTCAGCAGAAACAAACAGTCTCACCCCCAAAAGATATCAGCCTGTTAAACTAGAGAGAAGAACTTTTCACAACTGTGATGTTGTCCAGAATAAGCCTTGAACTGTTACCCCTCAGACTATTTACAGTCCCAGAAACAATTTGTCTGCCTACAAGTGCCTATGCCTTTAAAAGCAGTAAAACAATGGAACAGTTACACTGTGACCTTTGCATTTTTATATACACAGCTGTTCTGTTTAAATTGATTTTAAAGAAGAAAACCACTGAAAAAGCCTAACTACATTACCATGTGCTCTTTTCTATTTCTGACACCAAATGTACAATGTGAGGGTCTCCTATCTTAGCTAGGATTTATGCTCCACTTGGATAATGCAGACTTCCTAAAACAGCTCAGCATAAATCAGGCTAGTTTTAGAGTCTCTGTACTTCAGTTCACAATAAAAGAGATCTAGGTTGTATTAACCACGATCTTAAAAGTTTATTTCTTCTTCCTGAGATTGGCAAACAGTAGCGAGTATGTTGCTATTCAACTTCAGTTGTTGGGATATTTTAACTCTGTCCTTTAAAAAACTATTCTAAATAAGATTGCCATGCAGCTGCCTCATAAATATCACTGCCTGTGGCTCTGGTGCATTCTGTCCTACATTTAACTCTGGCAGTATCCTGGGACAAATAAAGCTCAACAGAAGATGATAGCACCTTTTTCTGCTAACCATCTTACAGCCCCTTTTAAGTTGATTATGGCCCTTGCATAGGCATATGCAAAACTTAAGAATTTGGTCACTGGAAAGTACATTTGCCACATATGGGTCAGTTCTAAAGGCCATTGAATCAGTGGAAAGAGTCTCATTGACTCCAGTAGGCACCAGATCAAGCCCAAACTGAGCAGAACCTAATTTTGTAAATTAAGGTATTGTTGCGGGATGGGATGCTGGCAAAAGAATGAGGCTCTTTCATTCTTGATAGAGGTGTCCCACTTTTATTTAATTATCCTAAAACCATACTGTATACAAAGATAACTCTACAATACCAACATTTACACATATGAAATGTCATTCATACTGATTACTTAAAAATCAAAATCCACTAACAGTGTGTTGTACAGACAAACATTCTAAAAATTCATGACCTCAGGGGGAAAAAAAAAAAAAAAAAAAAAGAGTCAGATGGACAATAAACAGGTACTTACAAATGAGATCTCATTAAATGACACTGTTGCTTTTTTTTTTTTATAACCATTCTTAGAATATTCAGTTAGCAACAGAAAGGAACTGGGGGAAATAACAGGTGCAAAAGTAGCAACAGCAGGAAGGCTGTGTTAACTTGTAAACATGCTTCTAATGACAACTACACTTTATTCTGTAGTCGAGCTACCTAGGTCAACACTTCATTTAATGTTCTCAAATTGGATTAAAACTACTTTTGGAAGAAAAAAGTAAAACAAGAACTTCTCCCACTGGCTTACTGAAAGCAGTTACATCAGCTAGAGGCACAGGGAGGTCAGTTGCAAAGGGCAGGTTCTCTACTTGTTGGCATTCCTGGAGCTACTTGGATAGCATGGAAAGCTTTGCAGTGAAGGAAGAACTGTTCATGTTTACACAGAGAAGCATAAACTACACATCTAGGGTGAAATCCTGGCCCCCCTGAAATCTGGAAAAATGCCCATTAATTTCAATGGGGCCAGGATTTTGTCCATGAATGCCAAACATCAAGAACCGATATAAATAATATAATTAATTCCTGCCATTCTGCCTGGCCATCCTTGGCGGTCATTATAGCCATTAAAATGAGTTGAAATTCAAAACATCTTTTATTATACCCAACTCATAAAAGTGCCTTAGAGTTTACTCCCGCAGAATTACAGGCTGGCTCCTGATCCAGGGCTCAATAGATACTGAGGATGTACTAGTCCAGCAGGCCATGTATGCCAGCTGCTCACCAGTCTGAATGATGCTGAGGATGTTCAGGCCCAAAGCATGAGAAGGACAGAGGGAATCTGAACCCATTCTGCAGGCAAGTTAGATGTAGGTGTTTAGGGAGAGAACCAATGCAAATATTCTCCCCACTCCATGCAATTACAGTCCTCCACTGATCCCAAGCTTCTGTTTTCCCGCACCGAGACCAAAGTGGGGTAGCCAGACTGCTCCTGTGTCCGTCAGCAAATCATTCAAACTCTGGCTGTCATTCAGCTGGAAAGGAGTTTGACTCTGCTCCCAAGTCTGGAATGAGAAATGTGGTGTCTCTTCAGCAACACCCGTCAGCACCCGCAATGGCATATATGGCAGTCAGGGGCTGATTCACAACATCTGCAACCAGAAAGAAGCCACCACAGGTGGGGAGTTAATCATCCTCCCTTAGAAGTCATAATTGCTTCCATGGCTACAGAACTTGGGCATGTCACCTAGTCCTGCAGGTTTCTCCTCCCCAGAAGCTACAGGGTTTGAGATCTGGCCATACAAAAGGGGTGAACTAAAAGAAATATTATTAAATATACAAATATAAACACACAAAGACAGACTTTATCATATCTCAGTCACACTGGGTCGGATTTTCAAGGAAGCTGATGTTAGTGAGGACCTCAGCTTTTGAGAATTACAGGAGATTAACAGTTATTTTCGGTGGGGGGGGTTAGTTGTTTTTACATTTTATTGATTTCTTATTGATTTTAACCTCACTATGAGATTGTCCATAGTTTTGATTCTATTCTAGCAATAATGTTTTAATGGTTTATACATTTTCTGCAAGTTTCCCCCAAACCAACTACTGTAGTCAACATGTAACCACACGTGGCATACTTGTGATGCAACATGTACATCAAAAACCAGAAATAAACTACTTAAAGCAAATTCCCCCTGAACTAAGTATAAGGAATTCATTTTTACATACACCTTTTAAATATTTAAATCAAGTAGCTATCTCCCACTCCCTTATTATTCCTTAATTCAACTTCTATCTAGCAAATGCACAATTCAAAAAAAAAGAAAAAAAAATCAATTCTTTCAAGTGTTAGACCTCTACACAAACAAAGCTTCATGCCAAGCAATGAACTGTGCTACTAACTGTCCAGCATAACTATTAGCATATTTAAAGAAAATCCACAACATAAAACTGAATATAAAGCACGAGTCCTCAGATTGCAGTTTCATAGTGATTCAGAGGAAACTGGATTACCTAACTAGAATTTACAAAGCAATACTGAAAAGCAGGCATAGAGCGTCATACCTTCAGTAGGAGAAACTATTCTGAAGAAATATCACACATCTAAGCAATAAGTCCCCTGATACGTTCCCAATCAAATATTCTTTGCACAGCCAAGACTAGCACTTAAATCAATGAAACGTTTGAATGCACCATAGATATTGAACTCTTCTTTTGGATTTGGGCCATTTCCTATACGTTATTTGTGTGTGCATACACTATATGTATACATATAGTATTGTGGTGCAAGAAGGAGCAAGAAGCACAGAGTTGCATATGTGGTTACAAATAAAACACTTCTGTAACAACATCGTACAAGTGACAGATGTGTCACTCTACCCAGAAGTAGGGCTGCCTATACAAATTAACTCTTTAAACAGCTTGATTCTCATTTACTTCAATGGATTTTGAATCAGGCATTAAATGTCTTCCAACACAGCTCCCCTCTATTAACTTTAGAGACACTCCCCTCCCCCTCAAATCACAACCACTTACATATTTTTTTTATTTTTAAAGAATCACAGCTAACATATTGAAATAGAAAATCCCAATGAGATCCAACCATAAACGTCTACTGAAAAACATTTTCCTTTTGGTGGCAGAAACAGCTTTTTCCTATTTAATGTTAGTCTTGGTCTTTTTCTCCCTAGGTCTGTGGGTTTGGTTTGGGGTGGGGTGATGGGGGGAGTTCAACCCTTTTGTGTTTATTATTTTTGTCTTACTTGACTTGCACTTTCCACATCCTCTGGCTCAGATTTCTCCTGAAGGGTTGATTCATAATTCACAGATTCTTAAAGTAACTAGACAGATTGTCATCTTCTCCAAGATCACATTCATCATTAGATTGTCAATGGATCTGTATAGTACTTATTACAGTCTTGCCAATATGCCACATGAGCTTTGGGTGCGTGTAAAGGAAGCATTCTGCAAGCTCTCAAATGAGCTGGACTTCTTTAAAACTCAGAGAGTGGAATTAAAATCTTTGCTAGGGACCCTTCAATTTGCATTCAGCAAATGAACTGCCTTTGCTCTCATAGGCCACAACTCCCACACAGTAAGAGGCTTTCCAATTAACGGAACAAGGATGCTTGGCTAGTGTCAAAGATCACCGATCTGTTCAATTTGTTGTTGTATCCACTATTAGGCAATGTTTACAATCTTCAGTAAACTGCTCCAGTATACAGAAGAAGAGAAGAGGCTACTTCATTCCCAACACTGCCACAGTCACATACTGATAATCTGCAACCACAGTTATTGCTGACCTCTCTCCCACGCCATATGTGCTACCTAGATCCCTTTTTACAGCTGTCAGATATTTAGTCTGAGCAGGAGTGCTGGGAAACTTTATCATATCTTCCAGATGCAGCTTCTTACTTACTGTTACCTGTCCCCAAAGTATTCTGTTGGAGTTGCTGTTTTGTGTTTTGTTTTATTTCAAAACAAAAAAAACAAACTAACTCAAACTCTTAAACATCATTGTATCAAAAGGGTAACTCAGTTAAGTGACTGAAGTGTCACTTCTGAGCATACTCAGTAACATCCACTGACATTTTTAGCAATGCCGAATAAAGCTCATCCCCATTTGTCACATCACAGTTCACAGTCTCTCTGTTTGGCGTGACCTAAGGGCTGCTGTGCTCAGGCTGCTATTGGACAATTTGCATGAAGGAAATTGTAAACGTCTCATTTTTAAAAACTAAACATAATTCACAATCCTCCAGAGACAGACAACATGGTGAATTTGACTCAAGCCAAATCTCACTGTAATTGAGACTTTAGAATTAGTCTATTTTAAATTGGTTTCAGAGTAGCAGCTGTGTTAGTCTGTATTCGCAAAGAGAAAAGGAGTACTTGTGGCACCTTAGAGACTAGTCTCTGAGGTGCCACAAGTACTCCTTTTCTATTTTAAATTGTAATTGTGCAGCTTTAAAATTGCATTAAACATATTTTGAAGGTTAGTAGTCAATTATTAGCTATACTTGCCAGGGAGGGTGGAGGGGGGAAATAGTTTAATATAGAAACACATTTTAGTCTCCATTTTTATACCACAGTGGGGAAGTTTTTCCATTTAATTAAGTGTTAGCCATTCCACGGAGCCACTCTGCATGTGCTGGGCAAGTTATACTTTGCCATTTTCTCAGTATAACCCTCTTGGATATAGTTAAAGCAGTAAAGAACCTCTTTGAGGAAAATAAGGTGAGTTGGAGGTTAGAATCCAGGAAATAAAGAATACACAGCATAATGAAAAGGGCAAGGGAAAGGCTTTCGAAAGCTAGAACCAGGCTTTTTTAAGCATCATTCCAAAAAATGTCTTCACCGTATGATACAGAAAAAGTCTACAAGATAATGCAGCTGACAAATTAAAGGATAGATTTCTCTAATATTTCTTATCAGATATTTTCTCTGGTGTTCAGTAACACCAACTATGAATTTATTTTTTTGCAGAAACTATGAAGCAGGCAATTAGATGTATTCCTAACATAGGGTGAAGTGTTTTTACTCTTTACCAACTATACGTGCATAGAGCTAGTTTCCCCACTCTGCTTTGATTCCAGTGTCTAATGGTTGTGAGGGAGGATGTAACCATTGATACATTTTTTCCAGCTAAGTGTTTCTCTGACAGTAAACTGCCAAAACAAGTGGACATTGTCTCTGACAACTGCTATGCAACTTCCATGCTTTTCTGCAAAGGGGCAAGTAGCTGATCTTTAAAAAGTGATGAAAGCAAGACTGAAACCAGTTTACCAAGGTTCAAGTGTGTAATTTAGAGATAGGCGACAAGGAGCTGTCCTCCAGGCTATAAATATTTTCCTTGTACTCCCATGAGTAACGCCATTACAAGAAAGGCAAGGCTGTGATCCCACACTGCATTCAACACCAACCAACAATGGCTGATGACAGGAGGGAGAGCACACTTGATCAAGTACAGCAATAGTTCATTCCTAGTATGATTGTAAAGTGCTTTGAAAGTACTGGTTCTTGGCTGTGATTATCTTCCAGTGTATGCTATAGGGATGATATAGGTATGAAATGGGTATCATGTAAACTGAAACAGGCTAAGCAGCATCAAATCTAGTCAGACTCAGAAAAATTAACTCCCTCTATATCATATGAAATTAAATGCTGTCATAAGAGTCACTTCTATTGACATACCTAAACAATGGAAGTAGCATCAAATACTCTGACTTGTTTTCTGAGAATTATCAATCATTTCAATATCCTAACATACACAAAATGTCATTATACAAATCTTTTAACCTTTGACATATAAAAGCAAATTTATAGCCACCTTTTCCTCCAGAGATCTCAGTGTGCTTTATAAAATATTCTTATCCCCATTTTACTGATGGAGAAACTGAGGCAAGGAGCCTTTACATTACTTGCCTTAAGTCATAAGCAAATCACTGGCAGCATCAGGAATAGAACCAATCTTGGTTGGCTCCTAGGCCTCAGAGTTAATCACTGTACCACTGCTGCTTCTAATGTATTTTGGATGGAGGAAAAGAAAGGATGTTTGTTTTGCATATACATTTGTACTTTGAATTTGTATGATAAGAGAAAGTTTCACCATGACCTAGTACAATAACATCTAGAGTTGTGTAAAACCCATAGTTTCTGAATAATCCCATCAACATATTCATAGCACTGTACAAATATTGACTCATTCAGAAATTAGGATAAGAACACAAGAACAGCCATTCGGGTCAGACCAACGGTCCATCGAGCCCAGTATCCTATCTACCAGCAGTGGCCAGTGCCAGATGCTTCAAAGAGAACATGAAAATTATCAAGTGATCCAACCCCGGTCATCCATTCTCAGTTTCTGGCAGCCAGAAGTTATGGGACACCCAGAGCATGAAGTTGCATCCCTGACTGCTGCTGCACATTGAGCAAATGTTTTCAGAGAACTATCCACAATGACTCCAAAATTCTTTTTTGAGTGGAAACAGTTACTTTAGACACCAATACTTAATATGTATAGCTGGGATTAAATTTTGCTATGTGCATTACTTTGCACTTATCAACTTGGAATTTCATCTACCATTCTGTTGCCCATTGACCCAATTTCGTGAGATCCCTTTGTAACTCTTCAAAGTCTGCTTTGAACTTAAATATCTTGAGTAGTTTTGTATCATCTGCAAACTTCACCACCTCACTATTTGCCCCCTTTTCCAGATCATTTATGAATACGTTGAACAAGACAGGTCCCAGTACAGACCTCTGGAGGACACTGCTGTTTACCTCTCTTGACTAGGAAAACAGACAGTTTATTCCTACCCTTTGTTTCCTATAATTTAACCAGTTACTGATCCATGAGAGGACCTTCCCTCCTATCCCATGACAGCTTACTTTGCTTAAGAGCCTTTGGAGTAGGACCTGGTCAAAGGCTTTCAAAAAGTCCAGCACCTTATATCCACTGGCTCACTTTTGTCCACATGCTTGTTGACCCACCTCAAAGGATTCTAGTAGATTGGTGAAGCACAATTTCCCTTTCCCATGTGGACTCTTCCCCAAAATATCTATATGGGTCTGATAATTCTACTCTTTATTGTCATTTCAACTAATTTGTCTGGTACTGAAGTTAGGCTTACCAGCCTGTAATTGCCAAGATCGCCTCAGAGCCCTTTTTTAAAAATCAGCATCACATTAGCTATCCTCCAGTCATCTGCTACAGAGGCTGATTTAAGCAATCAGTTACACACCACAGTTACTCATTCTTCAATTTCATATTTGAGTTCCTTCCGAATTCTTGGGTGAATACCATCTGGTCCTGGTGACTTATTACTGCTTAATTTATCAATTCGTTCCAAAACCTCCTCCACTGACCCCTCAACCTGGGACAGTTACTCATATCTGTCAGCTAAAAAGAATGGCTCAGGTGTGAGAAACTCCCTCACATCCTCTGCAGCGAAGACTGATGCAAAGAATTCATTTAGCTTCTCTGAAACAGCCTTGTCTTCCTCAAGTGCTCCATTAGTACCTCAATTATCCAGTGGTTTCAATGACTGTTTGGCAGGCTTCCTGCTTCTGATGTACTTAATTATTTTTGCTGTTAGTTTCTAGTTGCTCTTCAAATTCTATTTTGGCCTGCCTTTACACTTGACTTGCCAGAGTTTATGTGCCTTTCTATTTTCCTCTGTAGGATTGGACTTCCAATTTTTAAAGGATGTCATTTTGCCTCTAACCGCTTCTTCTACTCTGTTGTTTAGCCATAGGGGTGTTTTTTGGTCCTCTTACTGTTTTTTTAATTGAGGTGTACATTTAGTTTAGCCTCTATTACTGTGTTTTTAAATAGTTTCCATGCAGCTTGCAGGCATTTCACTCCTGGGACTGTTCCTTTTAATTTCTGTATAACTAGCTTCTTCATTTTTGTGTAGTCCTCCTTTTTGAAGTTAATGCTCCTGTGGTGGATTTCTTTGGTATTTTCCTCTCTATGAGGATGTTAAATTTAATTATGTTATGGTCACTATTACTGAGCAGTTCAACTATATTCAGCTCTTGGACCAGATCCTGTGCTCCATTTAGGATTAAATCAAGAATTGCCTCTCCCCTCATGAGTTCCAGCACTAGCTGATCCAAGATGAAGTCATTTATGGTGTCTATATATTTTATCTCTGCATCCCATCTTGAGGTGACATATTCCCAGTTAATAGGGGGATAGTTGAAATCCCCATTATTAGGTTGTCCGTTTTGGTAACCTTGCTAATATCCCTGAGCATTACACAATCACTATCTTGATCAGGTGGTTGGTAGTATATTCCTACTCTTATATTCTTAATATTCAAGCATGGACTGTCTACCCATAGAGATTCTAGAGTACAATCTGATTCATTTAAGATTTTTATGATATTTGACCCTGTGCTTTCTTTCACATTTAGTGCTACGCTCTCTCCCAGCATGAGCGTACTCTGGCATTTCTATATTGTGTACCATGTCCTATTTATCATCATCATTTCACCAAGTTTCTGTGGTGCCTATTATATGAATATCCTCATTTAGTACCAGGAACTCAAGTTCATTCATCTTAATATTTAAGATATCTTCCTATGAAATTCTCAAACATTTCTGCTAGGGGAGATGTAGGGGGAAGAGTTCAGGCTTATACGTTTGTTGGAAGCAAAATATGAAGTATCTGTCCCTTTGGGTTTGCTGTTTTCATGTTGCTGGCAGTCATATCTGATGCCACATAATGCATTTGCCAAGTGGGACTCAATGTTCCATTGATTTGGAAGTGTTCTGAATAACTAAGGCTACAAGTTTTGCACATATAACTGATTTAATTTTGTATCAAATGTTCCCCACTTATTTAGATCACTGAGATGCTTCCTGCTGTACTTAAAATTAGGATTAAAGTAGTGTCTATGTTACTCACAGATTCCAAATAAGAGTTGAATTTCAATAGTGCAACTAGTGAGATCCCACAAGATGTTCTGGATCTTTTATTAAGCTTAACTGAACATTTAAAACAATCAAATATTAAAATGAGAAATAATTTTAATGATCTGCCTTATGCACAGATTTGTGGAGGCCAGAGGGAGGAAGTGAAATGGCATTACATTTTTATTTGTTCCTACTTGTGGCCATGTGTGTTAAAATGTGCTGAAAAACCCTTCCTAGGCGCTCAGTGATAACATTTGAAGGCTGCACAGATTAGGAAACAGGCCCTGCAGGGAACTTAGCGACAACTCAACTGTATGCATGCAACTCCAAATAATCCTAAAAGTGGCATCTATTAGTCTTACTGAATGAACAAGAGAGGGACTGCTGATTTCAATGATCTCCTCTCGCACTCCAAAACCTTCTGTGTTTTAATCTAAAAATGTGCCACTAGAATAGTTGAGTGATGGAGAAACTCTGAATAATTGTCCTGGATTGTCTGTGCTACCCCCTACAGCAAGATGCACAATCACAAAAGGCATACAAGCTGTGTACAAAGTACATGACATCTTACTAGTGCCTCAAACAAGAAAGCATTCAGCTTCAAGCTACCAAATAGCTTTAAGTTTGAAGCACTAACAAGCCTTTCAACTATGTGCACATAACTGCCTTTTGACTCCAAATCCTCCTCATATATAGAAATATATTGAGAAAGAAGAAAGCACCATGAATTTTTTTTTAAATCTACACAACCTTTATCTTTCCCCTCTTTATTGATAGAAATGAAAACCAGAGTCTAAAGAGAGAAGTATATTAGGTACTAGATGCATTACAGGTGATTATATGACATTTTACTGTGATATTTTACCCACAGATTAGACCACATTTTAAATACAAATATGGATTCAAAGTAGTAGAGGACAATGCAGGCCATGTAAAACAACAAAAGTGTCATTAGTATTTTTAATCAAGCATTAATCATTTATTTTTTAAATTATTGCAGTCCACAAGTGCTCTTTGCAGCCCTCCAGTGGTTAAGTGGAAAGTAGAACTCTTGACAAAAATATAGAATTCAGATGTGCCTGTCTGTTGAACTGGCTACAACATTGTAAAAGATGCCTAAGAAGAAACAAAAGATAGCATATTTGCTAGAAGAAAATATCTAAAACAAGAGGTGGTTATCTTAAAGTTTATGCTAAGTAGGTAAAGAGAAAAGCGGAGATATATCCTTGCATTAAAATACATCCCCTTATTGGTTATCAAACTTTACAGTACATTTGTCCTGAAAATATTGCATATTATAGGGCTCCAAATACATATACTGAATATGAAACAGAAAAACAAGTCCCTTTATGTGGACTAAGTTCCTTCAGGCTCCTCTATTTCTGTCTATTGAGAGAATCGTTTACATTTTTTTCAAGTAATCGGAATCTTTTTCCAGAAAAATTGGTTCCATATTGAATACAATGTTCCTAGGATTTTACATGAGTCCAGTTGTAATTTAGCCACCAAAGAGCCCCCCACAAAAATAATACAAATGACAGGATTTCTTACATGAACACAGTAATTAGATCACTTTAAATTGATCTGAAAATAAACTAAAGCTAAAGACCTCAAAACTTCTGTTCTGAATCTCTTTGTAAGAGTGAAAAGAAGCAGAACTGCAAGAGAACAATGTCAGAAGGAAAATCAGATTATTTTTTAATGGGCCAAAACAATCCATAAGTGTCAACATGAGTAGCAGCAAAGGGTTGCCAGACCTACATAAAAGCAGAGGTTATTGAAGGATAAATCTAAATAAGCCTCCAACAATCTATATTTAATTACAACAACAGGATAAAAAGAGGGAGCAGACCCAGTTAATTTGGGATGGTCCCAGCGGTTTCATGCTAGACAGCCTCCAAGAAGAAGTAATTGTTACTACCTTCTCCACACACACCCCAAAACGCACACTTTCCTTTCAGTGTCCTAGTCAGCCCTGACCATTTGTTTACTTTGAACCAGGAGACATCCCAACCTATTTGAGATGCCTAAATACGACTGTGTCTTTTTAGCTAAGAGATGCAATCGTAATCTCCAAACCGGAACGGTAATCGGAAAGTCGAGGTAAATCTCAGCAGAAATCAGCCTGACATCCTTTCATTTGTCACCACCTCCAGACACACACACACACCCCCACACACTCCCGTGCCGCCCATGGATGTTTATCTTGTCCAAAAAAAAAGAAAGTTGGAGTCAACAAGTTATTCAAACGTTGTCCCAGCTCTCCCGAGTACCCAGCAATCTGTCCTCCCCCAGTGCCGAGGAACACCAGCCCCATGAGGCGGCTATTACCCACTCACTCCCTTGGGGATTCACTGTAAGGCAGGCGGTGGGTGTCTCAGTCACACGAATAAGCTTTTTGATCCGGTCTGGCTCCCGAGCTAACGGCTTGGTCTCCGACCTCTCCCCTTGGAGTAAGCGACCCGAAGCCGGCAGACTCTTCCTGGAGAGCCAGAGCCCCTCAACCCCACATGCTGGTGACCGCCCCCTCCCCCAGCCAAGCCCAGCGCCCCACCGGCTCCTTGTGCCTCCAACTTTCCGCAGCGTCCCCTTGGTGGTGGGTTACTCCCCACGCCGGCACTAACTTCACACCATGCACAAGCAACGTGAGGAGTTGGCGGGGGAAGCCATGTGCGCGGCATGATTAGCCCGGCTGGCTCCCTCCGAGCCACCCCAGCTCCTCCGAGCAGGAGCGCGACCCGCCTAGCTGCACCGGGCTCTCTCTCCCGGCACGCCTGGCTGCCGCCGCGAGCCCCCAAACTTGTGTCCGCTCTTTGCCAGAGCCTGGGCGCTCCCCACGCCGCAGGCCCGGGGCTCAGGGCAGCCAAGTGTCACCGTCCCCCCGCGCGGCCGGCAGGGCTCCCCCCAGGCCCGACAGGCTGCCGGGAAACTTCGCCGCGCCACCCACCTTTAGCGGCCAGGAGGGTCCCGACCCCCAGCAGGAGCACCGCCGACTCCCAGCGCAGCCTCAGCATCTCCGAGCTGCTCCAGGCAGGTGGGGACTCTCGGCTCCTGCCAAGACGTGAGCGCCACCAAACGCTGGCCCGCAGGGGGCTGCTAGGCGCGCCCCTCGGCTCCCTCCGCCCGCCTCTCCCGCGGGCAGCCTGCAGGTGCGAACGGTACTGGGCGGCTGCGGCAGCTTCCTCGCTTGCTGCTCAGTCATTCACAGCCTCACTGGCAGGACCAGAGCAGCGCCAGCTTTCACGCCGGGACTGCTGCGACGTCACAGGGAGGAGATTCATGAATATTCATGAGCAGAGCGAGTGAAAACAGCACAGGGTGAGGGGGCCACGTTCCAGCCCGGAGCCCTACGCACACGCGCGCACACACACACACACACACACACACACACACACACACACACACACACACACACACACACACACACACACACACACACACACACACACACACACACACACACACACACACACACACACACACACACACACACACACACACACACACGAGGGGCGAGCGGGAGCGGGAGCGGGAGCGGGAGCTGAAGCGCCTAGACAGCCAGGGTCCACCCTTCCGTGCGCTCACCCACCGCTGAAGCAGAGAGAGAAGCAGGGTTCCAGGCTCTCCCTCCCATTTCCACCACCAGGAGAACGAGCCTGGGGCTGAAGCAGAGAGAGCAGCAGTAGGGTTCCCCAAACTCCCCCTCCCACTTCCACCACCAGCCCCCACGTTAAGCAGTTTGGGGCTGGAGCAGAGAGAGCAGTAGGGTTCCAAAGGCAGAGCAGACACACCTGGGGAATGGAATAGACAGTGCAGCAGAGACAGAGCTCTTCGCACCTGTGCCCTTCCCACACACACCCACCCATCTCCACACACGCAGGAGAAGCAGAGTAAAGGGTAAAACGGATAGACCAGGGCTCCAGTCCAAGCCCCTCTTCTACCCCCAGACACCGCTACAAGGATGGGATGGAGGATAGATTGGAGAGTGGGAGGATTCCAAACCTGTTCCACTCTCCTCCACCCCAACAAAGGCTACAGAAGCATTCCCAGCCCTTCCCTTCCTACCCCTGCTCCCCTCAGGGAAGAGCAGGACCCAGAGAGTATCCGGTAGGGGACTGAGAAACATAAAAGGGATTTCATGGCACAGAACAATGGATGAAGGTTTCTGAGACCTTGGGGCTAGAACCATATAAGAGAGACAGTAAATAAAACAGTGAGATTTTGGGGTGGGAAACTGGGCTGCTTTCAGGGAATGAGACCTGCTCTAGGATAGCCAAGGTACACAGTTGGAATGGGGGAGAATAGCTAAGAAGCTACTTGAACCTAAGACTCCCAACAACTCCACCACAACTGGGCTGTAGAATCAGCCTCTGGGCTGCTTTCAGGGAAGAAAGGGAGAATGGACTTACAGAGGAGGGAAGAATGAGATAAAATGGGAATGGGCCTGGTCAGAAAGAGGAGTGTTTGGGGGAAAAGAGGAGAGGAGAGAGGGGAGCTAGATAGTAGGTGGAGGGTTCTCATGCTACAGGGGGAGGTTCTTTGTCCCTTCTTTCACCCCTCCCCCCAAAAAACCCCACCAACCCTCTATGACAACTTGATTCCTTCACTAGGTAGAAGACAGGATTCCAAACCCTTTTCCCCTTCCTCCTCCCCTTCCTGCACACCCAAGAAGACAGATGAAACACAGTACAGCAGGGTTCCGCATCCTTGGTTGAAACCTTCCACTACAGAGCTGGGATGAACGGTTATTCTACTGCTGCCTTTGGCTACTATATCTTGTGAAAATTAGGGCAGCTGTTCCCTTCTAATCTCCATCGTGGGGGTAGAAAAAGGAGAGAGATGGTATAAGAAAAAAACCTAGCAGTAAAGTCATTTGACAGGAAAGACCTGGGTCTAGGGAAAATTCATTTTTACCAATATTTATTTGTCTCTCATCTTTTATTGAAAAAATGAACTATGACAGGGAATTGGGCTGTGGTAAGCCACTCTACTACTATTAGGTTGGAGGAAACCCCTTAGTCCCTGAATTGTTAACTGTTTCAAAATAGACTGTTCTGTATGCACAGTAAGATTTTCCTACAAACATGTCAGA
Source organism: Eretmochelys imbricata (assembly GCF_965152235.1). Classification (NCBI taxonomy): domain Eukaryota; kingdom Metazoa; phylum Chordata; order Testudines; family Cheloniidae; genus Eretmochelys; species Eretmochelys imbricata. The sequence goes on from NC_135580.1 coordinate 41,135,772, forward strand.
AGGGCTTTTAGTACATGCTATTAAGACTTGATAATGCTTTCTGATATCCAACTGGGAGCACATCAATCCCTATCTTGTAAAATCAGCCAAATACACTACAGCTGATTTTTAAAAGATGCACTGTAATGCTTATCACCCATCCAGCCATCCCTTAGAAGTAAATGTAAGTGTGGTGCAGAGAGGTTTGCCTGCATGATACCTGTTAACATTAATGGGAATCACATGGCAAATCTCTGTATCTTCCTGAAAATGTCCCCACATATGTGCATTTTCAGTAGTCAAACTGACCCAGACTACAAAGGCACAGAAGGGACAGATAAAATATACAGGGTCAGTGACCTACAAAATAAAAAAAAAGATTTATGCTACAAGGAGCATCACAAGAAGTCTGTAATGTAAACATTCCACTTTTTTCCAGAAAATATTAAGATGATTTTTGGATAATGTGGCAAATTGCCAGCAGTACTTTGATGGGTCCCGCACTCTCTCTTCTTGGGGAGGGCTGTTTCTCACCCCTGAACTGGGGAATTAACTGCCCCACTAGTGTCCTAGAGTAGGGGAGTGAAGAGGGAGAGACCCAGGCCCACCCTCTACTGTAGGTCCCAGCCCAGGGGCCCGAGGGATAGCCGTAAACCACTTGAACTAGCAGTTCCTTCCCCTGGGCTACTTCCCTCTCCTGCCCTCCCTCTGCACAAAACAGATGTCCCTTTACCTAGGGTCTTGGTCTTCTTAGCCCACCACAGCACTTCTCCAAACTCTCCTCTCTGCTTCAACTCCTTCTCTTGTCTGATTGAAGCATGGGGGTTTTATCAGGTGACTGGCTTCAGGTGCTTTAATTAATCTATAGCAAACTGTCTTCCCTCTACAGGGAATAAGGCTCCCTTCTCACACTCTCCTGCTGCCCTCTGGCCTGGGCTTTCCTTACTTTTTGCCCCTGTTTTCAGCTTCCCCCCGACCGGGCCAGACGCTCTCCCACCTTATCCCCCCCCCTTTTTTTTGTTTTTCTGCTGCTGCTTGAGCGCTGGTCAGCTGCCGGCTGGCTGTCAGCCCCCCGCCCTCGGACACTGAAACCCCCTGAGAGAGGGGGGGCCTGCTGACCCACTCCCGGGAGGCGGGGAGTGGAGGGACCCAGCCCCCAGACCCAGCCGCTTGCTGTTTGTTTGTGGACCTGTATCCGGCCGAGAGAGACTCTTATCATCTCTTCCGGCATCCCTGGAATGCTACAGCTGCAAAGAAAGCCCAGAAAAGATAGGGAAAAAGCCATCTACCAGAGGAACACCACCCGGGGAATCTACAAATCGCTGTGGAGGGGGCCTTAAGACTGAGTAACTTTCGAACTGTGCTCTCGTGTGGGGGGAGGCCTTGACTGTGTTTGTAGGGACACAGGGGGTGTGGCACGGAGCTGCCCCCCAATCCATCTGTGTCCTCCCAACCCCCACACTACTATCTTCATCACTGCCCCCTCCACCATCTTTGCTGGCTGTTTAACATCTGCCTCTGGACTCAGCTGCTCGCCCTGATTCCACCGTGTGGGCCAGAAGCACCAGCCAACCAAACAGGACTCTCTGTACAAGCGTACTGTGGTTCATGTGCCCCCCCCCAAATTGTCCACCCCACAGCTTGTCCCTTTTTACCTGACCCCCAACTCCTATTAACCATCTGCCACCACCCCCGCTGAGGCATCGGCAATGGAGGGCACCAGGGTAACCTCCGCCGCTGCCATGCCCATCGCCTCCCCCAACTCCGGGGAGCCCCTCCCAGCCGGCAGGAAAGTCCAGGGCAAGAAGAAGGGGAAGGGCCCTGCTAAAACCACCAGGCCCTCCATGGCAGGGGCCACCCCCACTGCTGCAGCCCCGCCACCGACCACGGCATCCTTCCCTGCTGCCTCCTTCACCAGCTCTGCGGGTGTCCCTCCCTCAGCCCCCAGGACATATGCCCGTGTGGCGGCAGCCCCCCCCACCTGCCGCCTCATCATCTCTCCTGCCCACCACCTCAGCCACCATCGATAGTGGCCGGGGCCCCTTTCCCACCATGACAAGGAAGCACGGTGTCCTATGCCTCCTGGTGCCCACCTCGCCCCACGTGAAGACCTCGTACGTTGGCGAGGGTGGTGGGGCCCGCGGCCATTGTGGCGGCATCCAAAGTGTACGGGAAGGTCGTCTTCTTCTGAGCATCGGAGGCTGCTGCCCAGGAAGCAGTGGAGAGGGGCCTGGCAGTGGGTGGGGGGGGGTGTTTCTCCCCCTAGAGCCGCTAGAGGACCTGGTCCTGACCTCTGTCCCTCCTTTTCTCCCCAATGCTGCCCTGTTACCTGCCCTTTCCACCCTGGGGAAACCAGTTTCTGTTATCAGCCCTCTCCCGTTGTGCTGCAAGGACCCCACCCTCCGACACATCTTTTCCTTCCACCGGCAAGTGCAGCTTCTACTGCCATCGGCGCGTGATGGAGAGGCGCTCGAGGGATGCTTCCTAGTCCCTCACGAGGGGGCCCATTACCGGGTGTACTTCTCCATCGGGGAAGCCCGGTGCTACCTCTGCCAGTCGTCGGGGCATGTCCGGAGGGACTGCCCCTTAGCCCAGGAAGGAGGGGCACCTGGGATCCCCGAGACCCGGCAGGACATCGACCCCATCATTGCCAACGCCCCTGGCCGCCCGGTACCCAAACCCACCCCCGCTCCTCTTCAGACCACCAATACTCCCGCTCAGGCCCAAGGGGCACCTCCCCTACAACGCCCAGACGAGCAGGAGAGCCCCACCCTCGCTGCTGACAATCTGGCGGGGCCTATGGAGGAGGGTGTGGCAGAGATACCACCAGGCATTGGAGAGAGCCTGCCCCAGGGAGAATCCTCCCTCCCTTATGCTGCTCCACCATTCCCCCCCCCAAGTCCCTGAGCCATCGCCTCTACCCCCTGACACGACCCCTGCTAACCAGCCCCCAGATGATGCCATAGAGGGCCGGGCCCTAGTCCAGGGGAAGTGAGGCAAGCGGAAGGCTCGAGCTGCGCCTCATCCACCCAAAGCGGAGGCCCCCCGGAAGACCAGGAAGGGGGGCACCGATGCCAAGCCTTCCGCTTTGCCCATGACTGCGTCCCATCCACTGGTGTCACCCGCGAAAGACGTGGCAGCACCGGAAGGTAGTGTCTCCCCTCCAAGGGAGACCCTCGAGGAAGCCCCTTCTGTCCTGACACTACCCGAAGCCCCCGTGAACCCCAAGGCAACCGTCGTGGTGGGTGCCAGCGGGGAGAACCCCGGGGTGGCGGAAAGTGTCCTCTCCTCCATATTCAAGGAGATTGAGACCCTAGATCTGACCCTGGTCACCCAGGGGGAGGACGACCTTTTGCCAGCAAACCTCAATCTGGGCGACCTCACTCCACCCCTCTTTTCCCCGTTCTCCCTCCCCCTAACTGCTGCTTCTGCTCCCACCTCCGAGGAGCCCCTGGACTCCTCCATCGACCCGGCCGCTGATGGCACCCCGCTGACGACCACCGAGCCTGCTCAGGTGACAGCCGGCGCCACGCGGCCTGGACAGGAGTCGCCAGGGGCAGCCCCCGTTGGTGCGGAGCAATCGACTTCCTTCCTGGGCGGGGGCCCTACAGAAGATAATCCACCTCCTGATGCTGTAGCCACTAAATCCACCATAGAGCCCGCGCCTGGTATCACTGAGACCCCCCTCTCCACTCCCTTAACCCTCGAGCCTGATCGGGAGGCGCCACCATCCAGCTGCTTGCCTCCCAAAACCCAGAACCTCGCCTCTGCACCTTCCCCTACCCCTATCCAGTTTACCTCCTGCAATGTTATTGCTGCCCCCGGGCCTGTCCCCTTCCCTTTTCCAACTGATGACCCCCCAGGGAGTGGCCTTTGTGTTAGGGGCTATTTTCCCTCCACCGCCCCCTATTGCCCCAGAGCTTGAGGCGGGCCTAGAAGCTCCCGCCCATCAGGCACCCTGTCGGGGGTCCGCACCCTGCTTGCCCGTTTTAGTGGGCCACAGGGCTGCACAAAGGGCCCGGCCGGGGAATAATCGGGAAACCGTAACCCCACCCCCTCATGAGCTGCGAGGAGCGCTGCGGAAGTTTTTAGAAGATGCCCGTGGTTCCCGCAACAAGGTACAGCTTGCTCTCCAGCGATGGGGGGGGACTTTTCTCAAATCCTCCAGGCCACAAGGACCCTCATGGGGGAAGGTAAAGGGACGGAGAAGTAGGATTTCGCAGCCTACTGGCGGGTCCGCGTCTTCCGTGAACAATTACTCACCTACGGGATGGGTCAAGGACTGTTGCGTGGCCCGCTGGGGGATGCGAGTACCCTCCCCGACCCCCCCCATGACACCTCTCACCATCGCAACATTGAACACCCGGGGTTGTAGGATGGCTCTCCGCAGGTCCCAGGTGCTCTCCTTCCTTCGGGAGGGAGGGTACCCTGTGGTTTTCCTAGAGGAGACCCATACGGATCTGACCGCCGAAGACAGTTGGCGGCTGGAGTGGGGGGACAGGGTCTACTTTAGCCATTCCACAGTTCGACAGGCTGGAGTGGCGACCCTGTTCTCCCCCCACCTATGGCCCGAGGTGCTAGAGGTCGCCGAGGCCGTGCCGGGTCACCTGCTGCATCTCCGGGTCCATATGGAGGGGCTCGTGGTTAACCTCGTTAACGTCTATGCCCCAACATTGGGCCCGGAGCGGCTGCAATTCTATCAGCAGGCATCCGCCTTCCTCGGCACCTTAGATTCTTATGAGTGCCTGGTCCTGGGAGGGGATTTTAATACCACCCTCGAAGAGCGGGACCACTCGGGGACCAAGCAGAGCCCGGCCGCCGCGAACACCCTCCGGGAGATAGTCGAACATCACTCCCTAGTGGACATCTGACGTGACCATCACCCGGATGACACTTCCACGTTCACCTTTGTCAGGGTTGAGGCCCATCGGTCACGCAACTCCCAGTTGGACCGCATTTATTTATCACGCTTCCATCTCTCACGAGCCCACTCCTCTAGCATTCGGCTGGCCCCATTTTCTGACCGTCACCTAGCCACCGTGACAGCCTCCCTCTGTGCGGAGAGGCCGGGGCCAGCCTATTGGCATTTTAACAACAACCTGTTGGAGAATGAGGGCTTCGTGACGTCCTTCCGGGAATTCTGGCTGGCCTGGCGAGGGCAGTGGCGTGCCTTTCCCTCGGCGCGACGATGGTGGATCCTGGGGAAGGTGCGCGCCCAGCTTTTCTGCCGCGACTACACCCGGGGCACCAGCCGACAGAGAAATGCAATGATAGAGCAGTTGGAACGGGAGGTCTTAGACTGGAGAGGCGTCTGGCCGCCAGCCCCGAGGACCTGCTCCTCTGCGGAACGTGCCGGGAGAAGCGGGAGGAGCTCCGAGCCCTTCAGGACCATCGGGCCCGGGGCACCTTTCTTCGATCCCGCATCTGCCTCCTTCGGGAGATGGATTGCGGCTCCCGCTTCTTCTATGCCCTGGAGAAAATGAGGGGAGCCAAGAAACACATCCCCTGCCTCCTGGCAAAAATGGCACCCCCCTCACGGAACCGGTGGAGATGTGCGGGAGGGCCCGAGCCTTCTACGCAAGTCTTTTCTCCCCGGATCTGACCGACCCTAGCGCTTGCAGAGTGCTCTGGGAGGAGCTCCCTATGGTCAGCACGAGCGACTGAGACCGGCTAGAGCTGCCTCTCACTCTGGCCGAGTTCTCGGAAGCCCTCTGTCGTATGCCCACTAATAAGTCTCCAGGCATGGACAGGCTGACCGTGGAGTTCTACCTCATGTTTTGGGACGTCCTCCGCCCAGACCTAGTCACCATCTGGGCCAAGTCTCTGCAGAGCGGGGTCCTCCCTCTTTCGTGCAGGTGAGCTGTGCTCGCCTTATTGCCTAAGAAGGGGGACCTCCGCGATTTACAAAATTGGCATTCCATCTCGCTCCTCAGCACGGACTACAAAATCGTAGCGAAAGCAATCTGGCTGCGGCTAGGGTCCATGATGGCAGACGTGATCCACCCAGACCAGACCTACACCATCCTGGACCACAGTATCTTTGATAACCTATTTCTGGTTCGGGACCTTTTGGAACTCAGGTGTAGAGACGGTCTGTCGTTCGCCCTCCTGTCCCTAGATCAGGAGAAGGCGTTCGATAGGGTGGACCACATGTACCTCCTGAGCACTCTGCAGGCGTTTGGCTTCGGACCCCAGTTTGTGGGTTTTCTCTGGGTGCTGTACTCTTCCGCGGAGTGTCTGGTTAAGCTCAACTGGACCCTGACCGAATCGGTCAGCTTCGGGCGAGGAGTATGGCAGGGGTGCCCCCTCTCGGGCCAGCTGTACGCTCTGGCAATCAAGCCCTTCCTCTGTCTCCTCCGCAGGAGGTTGACAGGGTTGGTGCTGTGGGAGCCGGAGCTGTGGCTGGTCCTGTCGGCGTACACCGATGACGTGCTCCTCGTGGTCCAGGACCCGGGCGACTTCGTGCGGGTGGAGGCTTGCCAGGCCATCTATTCAGCAGCCTCCTCTGCCCGGGTCAACTGGGTCAAGAGCTCTGGCTTGGCAGTAGGAGACTGGCGGCAGGCGAGCTCCCTCCCACCGGTGCTTCAGACCATCCGGTGGAGCGTGGGTCCACTGCTCTACCTCGGCGTTTATCTTTCTGCCACGCATCCCTCTCCACCGGAGAACTGGGAAAATTCAGAGGGCGGGGTGATAGAGCAGCTCCGGAAATGGATGGGACTACTCCGATGTCTCTCCCTCCGAAGGAGAGCGCGGGTGCTTAATCAACTAGTCCTGTCCATGCTCTGGTACCGGCTCAACACCCTGGTCCCGGCCCCGGGTTTCCTGACCAACCTCTGGACATTGATTCTGGGGTTCTTTTGGTCAGGAATACAGTAGGCCCCTGTAGGGGTTCTTCATCTACCCCTGAAGGAAGGAGGACAGGGCCTGAAGTGTCTGCACACTCAGGTCCGCGTCTTCCACCTCCAGGCCCTACAGAGGCTCCTCTATGATACAGGCAGTTTGGCGTGGAGCATACTGGTGCATGACATCCTGCACCGCATCCAAGGGCTCCGACATGACCAGCAACTCTTTTATCTCCGTCCGGGAGGTCTTCTGCGAGACCTCTCCAGGCTGCCGGTCTTCTACGAGGACCTCCTCCGGACTTGGAATCTGTTTTTAACGACCAGGTCCGTGGCGGCCACTGAGGGGGCAGATCTCCTCGCGGAGCCCCTGCTAAACAACCCCCAGCTCCATGTGCAGGTGGCGGAGTCCCACTCGGTGCGCCAGAGCTTGATCCTGGCAGAAGTCATGAGAGTTGGAGACCTCCTGGACTGCGACCGGGGAGACTGGCTGGATCTCCTGATGCTCGCTCGGCGCATGGGGCTCTCCAGACCTCGTACCCCTTGGCGCGTACTTCAGGAGGTGAAGGCCGCTTTGCCGCCCACTGCCCGAGCTTACCTCGACCAGGTCCTGCTTGAGGGCACGCGGAGCCCCTGCTAAACAACCCCCAGCTCCATGTGCAGGTGGCGGAGTCCCACTCGGTGCGCCAGAGCTTGATCCTGGCAGAAGTCATGAGAGTTGGAGACCTCCTGGACTGCGACCGGGGAGACTGGCTGGATCTCCTGATGCTCGCTCGGCGCATGGGGCTCTCCAGACCTCGTACCCCTTGGCGCGTACTTCAGGAGGTGAAGGCCGCTTTGCCGCCCACTGCCCGAGCTTACCTCGACCAGGTCCTGCTTGAGGGCACGCCCCGCCCACCCTCTAACCCAGGCCCGCCAGAACTTTTAATTGGACCCCTGCCCTGCAGACCCAATCGACCCACTCACTCCTTTACGGCGAGCCGGCTGCATGAACTGCAGCCGGTACGCTTCCAAACCGCACCAAGGAAACATCTATACACGTTCTTGCTCCACACCCTTCACACCCTCACCCTAGTGTTCCACCCTGACACAAAGTGGCGAGACCTTCTGCCACCTTTGGAGAGTGAGCAGCCCCGGTGGGCCAGCCTATATTCCACCTTGGTTTCGAGGCCTGTTGGGGACATCAGTTGGCGGCTCCTTCACAGAGCTGTGAGCACGGGCATGTACTTGGCGCGGTTCACCCCCATCCCAGATACTTGTTCCTTCTGCGGTGTGAGGGAAACCCTGGCGCACGTATATTTGGAGTGCACCAGGCTGCAGCCCCTGTTCCGGCTCCTCACAAATCTTCTATTACGTTTTTGGTTGCATTTTTCCCCTCACCTTTTATTTATGCACTCCCTATCCATGGCCTCACAAAGTCGCGGGATTTCCTCGTTAACCTCCTCCTGGACCTGGCTAAAATGGCCATCTATAAAACCAGAGAGAGGAGGTTGGCCGATGGAGTTTCCTGTGACTGTGGGGCCGTTTTCCGATACTCGGTCTGTTCACGTATCCGGGCGGAGTTCCTCTGGGCAGCGTCCACTGACTCCCTTGATGCTTTTGAGGAGCAGTGGACGCTGTCCGAGGTTCTCTGCTTGGTGTCCCAGTCTGGTTCCCTTTGTTTGACCCTTTGATTTGGGCGAGAGAGTAAGGGACCCCAGCCCCAGCCATTGATGATGTGGACACCACCACCTTAGAGGGGTCCTTTCACACGTAGGTGCACGTGCCCCCCCCGGGTTGTCCACCCCACAGCCTGCCCCTCTTGTTGGGTGCTTTCAAAGGAGGGAATTGTTGGTGACACTGGGTGTGGTGCCAGGTAACTCGAGGGGGTGGCAGACCTTGAGAGTCGATGAAGCCACCTCACTCTGGGCCACCAGGTAACTCGGAAGGGTGGAAGACCACATGAGTCGAGGAAGCCCCCCGCCCTGGTCCCAGGCAAGCTTGAACACTTCCCTCCCCTGAAATTAATGAGAAAACAATTGTGATTGGTTGCTGTGTTACACATTGCATATGCTGTTGTTTTCTAAGTGTGTTATGCAAATAAAAACACCTTTTTTGCTTCAAAATAAAAAAAAACCACTCTCCTTTTGCCCTCGCTGTATCACAATAACCAACACACAAAATGAATATATATCTAAATACCCTTTGTTTTGTTTCACCTGATGAATCAGATAGACTGTGAGGAAAGCATCATTGAAAAAATCTTATTTTAAACAAGAGCCTTAATGTGTATTTACCTTGGTTGTTGTTTATGTTATAGTAGTATATAGAGACCCTAACCAAGAGTTGGGCCTCATTATAGTAAGCCCTACACAAATGCACGGTAGGACACAGCCCCTATTCAAACAAACTTAACATTTAAATAGACAAGACAGACAAAAGATAGGAGAAAGGAAGTGCTATTATCCCCTTTCTACAGATGGGGATCTGAAGTACAAATTAAGTAACTTGTCCAAGACTACATAAAGAAGTCTGTGGCAGCCCTAGGAACTGAACCCACATCTGGTGCCTTAGCCCCAAGACTGTCCTTCCCATTTCCCTGATGCTAATGATCTACTTACATGAAAGACTATGAGTCCTATAATCTGTTGTGACAGCTCTCATATACATTACTTCCATGCATAGGAAGCCAAGGTGTTTCCTGATGAAAAATATATATTTAAATAATGTTAATGAGGTGGCACCAATATGGAAATTGAAAGTTAAAACTGTCATTAGGAGCCAGATTTTGTGCTGATCAGCAGCACAGCATCCTCATTAATTTCCACAGGCTTTCCTAGGGTGTAAGTCAGCAAAGAATTGTGCCACAAGTCTTTTACTCACACCTGCATGCTTATATCTAATAATGGCATGATTTAGGGACTGTCCACTGGCACTCTGAATTTTTTTTTCCTTTTCTTGGTTTGTGTCACAACCATCATATTATGTAAATGTATTTGCTCCCAGGCAGGTCATTTCTTAGGGATTATTTCCCATTTGAGGCTCCTGCAGTCAACATACCTTCTACCACCTGAGAAGAGCAATAGCCCGCACACAGAGAACCAAAAAAAACATGCCAAAACTTTGGCCTAACATATAGTATTGCTCTGGTGAAATGGAAATTATAAAATAAGGGGGAAAAGGTCATTGCATTTACTGGGAATTACTGACACGGGTCTGAAATCAGTGACAGACAGTCGCAAAGCTCCATTTGTGCCAAGAGATCTGAAGCTTATTTTTATCATAATTTCCCCGGTAGTGGATTCAGGATAGATGTTGGAGGAAGGGATTTGCTCTTAGGGATAGAGAGTCTGCTGTATAGATTTAGGTGGCTCCAAGGTCAAGATCAACTGTACTTTATTACCATCCTCTTATATATTTATAGGTTTGAGATGTTATGATTATCATTTTTTCCTAAATAAAGTCAACAACAGACTTCCATAAGTGACAAATTTAAACAGGCTTTATATATAGTATATATATTCAAGCACAAAATATTGTTAGCATGGAGTTAAGGATGTGAACATTAAAAATACAAGGAATGGTGAGAAAGAACCTTAACTCAACATTTTAAAAAAACACTTCATCCTTAATATACAATATTTCAATAAATAAACTTGTATGCCTTTGTCTCAGGTGCGAGATCCATCGAGGTGCACCCAAGTAGTGCTCATGGCAGAATCTGGGTCTTTGACTACTTGGGTGGACTGACTATTGCTGTGTGTTTATACAGGATGTAGCTCAACGGGACCATGAGCTGACTGATGCTTTTAGGCACAATACAAATAAATACTAAATAATAACAGCATGTAATTTAAAATAAAAAATCAACATAGCAAGCTAAATGTGACCATCTTTATGAGAAGTTTGAATGCCATGTTTATTGTTCATTTATTATCAAAGCATATGTCAAAATGTTTCCCCCGGGGAGAAGACAAGAGACAGAATGATCCACACATGACAGATGTTAGACAACATTGCTTAATGCGCTATTGGAAGGTGCTCAGATTCTCCAGTGAAGAGGGCAGTATAAAAGCCTATAGAACTCTGGTGGTGGGCAACCTGCGGCCCATCAGGGTAATCCACTGGCAGGCCATGAGACACTTTGTTTACATTGACCGTCCACAGGCATGGCCGCCCGCAGCTTCCAGTGGCCATGGTTCACAGTTCCCAGACAATGGGCCGCAGGTTGCCCACCACTGCTAAAGAAAGTAGAATAGATTTTGGATAGTGTAGGTGTTCCTATAAGGAAGAAAACGGGCTTAAAAATATAGCATTATGATGTATTCATTTTAATATTTGACATCTATTATAATAATCATATTATAGCACCAATCATTATCCATCTCTAGAAGAAATTGAAATGTCATTTTCTCTCTTTCCCTCCTCCCCCCAAGCAATATGGTAGAAAGTGTACCTGCCAGTCATATGTAGTCATTTGCTTTTTATCTGTGAGCCCAATTCACCTCTGCTATAAACAGATGCAATGGCATTGACTTCATTTACACTTACTTCCAACCAGTGCATTAGGCCCAATATCTTCCAAATTATCTTCTCTTACGCTCTATGCTTTTTAAATATGCAATGGATATTAGAGGAACTGAACAGAATGGTGTAGTGCTCTGCCAGTGTACCACCAGGAACACAGCTACATGTAATAGAGCATAAATGACTCAAGAGATGTATCCAGGTCAATAGATTTTAATAAATAAATAACGTGGCTATCGAATAGGAATCTGACAGACACTGGCTTGAGCAATGAGCATAAATATAAACTTTTCTTCCTATATATTTTGCAATTCCTAACGTGTTATTAAATACAAGAAAAAACTTATTTTATTTAAGATCAATTATTTAATGAACTACCTGAATACACACACATTTTATAATCTTCCGGAAACATTTTTAAAACAAAAGACGAAGCTCTACTGGGGGTAGGGAGAATCTGTATCTGCTTAAAGAGCATTAAGCCTCTAATTTACACCAAAATAGCTGAAACATTTGAAGTTAAGGCTGCCAATATTTCATGGACTTGTTCTTTATTTTATGGTGCGAATTAAGGACCTTCTAAGTTAAGGAAATTTCTGAAGATGTACCAGGGGATTTAATCACACCTCTTCTATTAAAATTAATGAAAGATGACTAAGTCCCTGACTTTGAAATTTTCAAACATAGCCTTAACGTTGAGTTTCTTTGCTTTTGACGGTCTCGTTCATTTTAACAGGTATTGTTGATCACATCTTGTGATCCACTTCAAGATTAATCTTGGGGATGAAGAACAGCCATTATTTTGGTTATTAATTTTATTTTTTGTGCTCTCATTTTGTTTCCTCCCCAATCCATTTTTTTCTTCCTGGATCTAGAAAGAAGACCCTCTTCCATTACTGTTCTTGCTTCTGATATCATCAGCAGAAGGAGGCAGCACCAATTAATTAATTATATCAATTTCCAAACAAAAAGCACCTAGGCAACTTGTTGACGAAAACAGAAAACAGGCTGCTGCTGCTTTAGACCCTAGCTCAGGAAACATCCCTATTCAGAGAAGCACATAAGCACATCTCTATATTTAAGCATGTGCTTAAAATTAAGCATATGCTTAGGTGTTTTCTTAACTAGGGATGGGTGTAAGCATTATCTTATGTACTTTCCTAAATCTGAGGTTTAAACAATGCCAGTGGGGAAGGTGTGTGGGAGTGGGGGGGCAGCGGGTAACACCTGTAGAGGTTTCCTGCTTGGGATATCCAGGTATAAGCTCCCTCACCCACTCCAAATTTCCTGTTTGCTGGAAGAGGTACCCTGCTCGGAAAGAGATCCCAGATCCTGAGGGTCAGACCTAGCACTGTTTCCTCTCTACTCCCATAGCAGCAGGGGCACTTGATGGGAAAGAGAGGAGGTTTGGGAGCTTTTAAACTGAAATCTGCTGTTTATTCCTTCTTGAAGCCAGCCCACATTTCCAGGCCTCTTGAAGACGATTGGGCAGTGATTTTTTTCTGTGATTTTCCTCCCTGGTTCCACATCAGTGTATCTCTTTAGAAGGCCACTAGTGCTGTCCCCCTGTTCATCAAGTGCGAGGAATGTGAGTGTGTGCCCACACATACGTGCATGAGCACAAACAGGGTTATTTCTCCTCTGCCCGCCAGATTGGGAACGTTTTGCGGGGATGGTGAGGATGAGAGGGAGAGGGTATTTGAGGGGGCTTCTACCTGACATGTACTCCTAGTTTAAAGAATGAGGAGTACTTGTGGCACCTTAGAGACTAACACATTTATTTGAGCATAAGCTTTCGTGGGCTAAAACCCACTTCATCGGATGCATGCAGTGGAAAATACAGTAGAAAGATACAGATATAGATATATATACACACACACAGAGAACATGAAAAAATGGGTGTTGCCATACACGCTATAATGACAGTGATCAATTAAGGTGAGCTATTATCAGCAGGAGAAAAAAACCTTTTGTAGTGGTAATCAGGATGGCCCATTTCCAACAGTTGACAAGAAGGTGAGAGTACTCCTCGTTCTTTTTGCTGATACAGACTAACACGGCTACCACTCTGACTCCTAGTTTAGGTTGTTGAAGGAACTTCTGCCCAAAATCCCAAGTTGTGGGATTTCCTGAGGAGACAGGCACTTGTTTCTATCAACCTCCAAGTTGGGTCATGTCTTGAGAGTGGGGTGGGGTGCTTGTCCTTATCTCCCCAGTTGCAGGATCTTAACACAGGAGACCGAGGTGCTTTGCACTGAGTCCCACATACGTGGTTTATCAGTGAGCAGCTTCAAGTATTTTTCCCAGGTCAGCAGATCTTCCAGGTCAAAGCTGATACCTTCTCTCTTTGCTAAGTAGAGGTGACATCTTGTGCCAAGGACATCAGATGCCAGAGCAGAAGAAATTTCAAAGGGTACCCCTAAAGCAGCTATATTTTTTATAGAAGTGTGGGTCTTTATTCATTATGATCCTTGTTTTCTAGAAATGAGATCACTGAATAAAATGATCCCAGCTCACTTAATCACATAATCACACTTAATCACTTAATCTCATTTAATCACATAAAAAGAGAATCAGGTCTGTTCTCCTTTGATGGAGACCTTCAAGGAAGACCTGTGTGCACTGCAGGAAGTGGAGATGGTGATTCAGTAGAAGATATGAGTCATTAATGACCCACTATAGTTGTGAGGCTGGAAGTGCCTTCTTTTGTATGAATTATGACACTCAAGTCCTGACAACTAGTGTTAATTAAAGATCCTATGGCATGTTCTACAAGAATAGCAATGTTCTGGCCAAATATCTGTTTGCATAATTACATTCTACCTACCTAAATTCCCCTGAAAATTTAGCTGTGGAAAGTACTCTTCCCTAAGGAGTTATGTAGTGGTGCCATTAATTGCCGAAGAGTTCATTTGTTTCACCCAAAAACGCAGTGAAAGCATTTCCAAATGGTCTACTGAACACTATTCAGTGATTGTTTTTATTTTATTCATAATTAAAAAATAAAATTCTCAGTATGGATTTCAACGTTCACTAATGAGGTATCACTTGTTACATTACTTGCCTTTTCATTTTCAGTGGTGAGATGCCTTGAAAATGACAAAGAGCTGATTATCTTTGTGTAAGCGGGGAATAGTCCCGCTATTGTGGGGAACTTTCCTGACTTCTGCACTACCCCGGTGAAGTGGGCTAGCGAAAGGATCTAAGTCCTCACTCCCACTTCCTTTACCCAGTGGCCTCCCTGCCCTTGAGGACTCCCCTTCCACTCTCCTGTCTGGCAGAGTCCTCATAACCCCAACAAGGCTGGGCCCAGGATTCCTGGGGGGCTCGACCCCCAACACTGCTGTGGTCACCTAGGATGGGGGCTAGGGTGTCCCCACTCTGGGGTACTCTCTCTGCCCTGGGCACTTCTCTGACCCACTGACCATTACATACAAGTTAAAGCAAATGCAAGTTATTTAATCAACAATTAATTTTAAAAAGAATAAGGAATAATAGGAAAGGTTAAAAGGAAACATCAACCCACTCTGTGGCAGGGAACATCACAAACAGTGTCTCTGGAATGTCTGGGCAGTTCGCAGTCTGTTCTTTGTAAGTCCCAGGCCGCCTTCTCAGGCACTGGCTGTGCTGCAGGGACGCTGTGGGTTGGACACTGGCTCTGGTGGTGGCCACACGCTCTCAGGCTCTAGGTGGCAGGGCCCTTCTTCCCAGTGTCACCCCTGCCCTGTCAGGATTACGATCCAAGCCTGGCCTGCAGAGCCTCTTGGCTGAGGCGTCTCCCTGTGCTGGGCCCGCTGCCCAGGGTCCCCCTCGCTCTCCCCAGCTGCTCACCGCACCCAGCGCCGGACTGCTCCAGCCCCAGCTCCACCACTCTGTCTCTGCTGCTCTGCCTCCAGCTCTCTGGGCTGCTTCTTTGGCCTCTCTGCCTCTGGTTGCTACAGCTCTGCTCCCAGGACAGTTTGTTCTGCAGGCTGCTCCCGTGACTCTGCTCCCAGCACTGACCTGCTTCCTGGGCTGCTTTTCTGGACCCTCTGGCTCTGGTTGCTGCAGCTCTGCTCCCAGGGAAAGTCTGCTCTCTCTGGGCTGTGCCTCTGGCTTTGGGGCTGCAGCTCTGCTCCCAGGACAGGATCTGCTCTCTCTGGGCTGCTTTTCTCGTCCCTTTGGATCTGGCACACCTCTGCTCCCCAGCTTAGCTTGGGCCCCTGCTTTCTCCTTAGTTCGGCCCAACTCTGTCTGACCCAGGCAATGCCAGCTCACACAGAGAATGGGACCTCCCTGGCCTCCTGACTCCCTGATTAGCCTGCTCGCCCTATAATTCAGGCTGACCTGGAGCATTGGCCTCTCCCCATTGTTCCTGGGGACTGTCAGTCTCAGGGTCCTGATTCCCCATCGACCCTTCTCCCTTTGAGTACTGGGAGCTAGCAACTAAAACACCCCCACTGAATGTTAGTAAGGGGGCAACAGTCCCCTTATATTTGTAAGATGTCATCTGTGTTGGGTCTTTCATTAAGTCATCATTTGCACATAATTTTATTGGAAATCTTTTTTTTCATGACAATGATGACATTGTCAGTCTAGCACAAGGAAACTAGCAAATGAATCACTAAATTTTAATGAATGAAGCAAAGAATTTTCATTTTAACACTGGATCTAAATTTCATGGGCATGAAATAAAAGAATAGGAATAAATACATGGGGCACTGACTAATCTTTTCTGCCTGTGGCCCAATGTTTCCATTTTCAAAAATTTGAACCAAGAATAATACCTATTTTTCCAGGCTGGAAAATCCATCAGCATTTCTAAAATGCCTGTTATGACATCAAGGCACTGTGTATAGGTTGTTTAAAAAAAACATTAGCAGCTATCTGGAAGTAACCGGCAATTCTCTACCTTGCTCTTTGGTTTGATATTTGGCTTCTGTTTTAGAGCACATTGCTGAATTTTCTTCTGTGTTTTTTTTTTTTCCTTTGGGGAATGCTCCACTGAAGATATGAGTTTTTCAGCATAATGCAAAGATGTCAAGGGTGAGATTCTTCCTGACTGAGTGTGTTCACAGAAAGCACAGCTCTGGAATAAGGCTCTTCTTCCAACTCCCTTGTGTTTACAACTTGGCCTCAATAGCAGTATCTCTCTTTGCACTTAGGTTAATTGTAGGGTGTTGGATGCCTGTAGAGCTGTGATAGTGCGTCCTCAGGCATGAGTCAATCCTTGAGATATTGTGGTCCTACGTCTTTAAAAAGTGTGTAGATCAGCACCAGAACCTTGAATTGGATCAGACAGGGAATGAAACGCCAGTGTAGGTTACTGAGTACCAGTATATTACGCTCTCTTCTGCTCATCGAATTATGAGATGGTCCACTCTTCTACTTTTAGCTGTGCGATACCAGTAGCCTCTTTGTGAACATTTTGTCTAGACTTTGGTAGAATTAGTTACAACAGTTGGCCAGAAGGTGACAGATACATGGACTTCTCTGGCCATGTCATCACTTTAAAGGATAAGCAGAAGCTTCTTGCCAGCTGAAATTAGAAGGTGACACTTTTGGTGACTGCCACTGCTTGAGTGTCTAGGGAGATTAGTAATTCCAGCATGACACCTAAGGTTGCAAACTGTCTTAGCTACTGGAAGGCAGAGGCCATTGTCTGAGGGCAAGGTGATGGAGTTCTCCAGTTCCTCAAAGTATTTCCCTCTTCCAAGTAATGTCAGATCGGACTTTGCTGGGTTCAGTTTGAATCAACTCATTAGCCAAGTTCCATTTGCCAGGAGGCCTCACTTTCTTCATCGCATGGAAAAATATTGCCACCGGGTTGCTGACCTCAGGCCCACGTAAGCTTGTGATGTTCCCCTAATAATTGTACATGGATGTTAAACAAGAGCAGTATTCCTTTTGGGAATGTGGATGTTAGATCTTTAGGGGTGAAGAAATAGTTGTCCACCATGGTCCTTTGGTGCATGTTAGAAAGGAATGTAGCTTGCCAGATCCTCAAAAGGACAGGAGTAATATTTGCAGAGAAATTCTGTCAGGCTTGGGGAATTTGCAGAGGAGCACACCATCCATGAAGCTGGCCATTGTGTGCTATACTCCAGGCCTCGCTCACACTTCATAGCATGGTTTCCTTGGGATCTATGTTGTCTTTGTCCCAGGCCCCTCCTGGTTCATGGTTTCTTTTACCTCTTCCAATAATTCTACTTTTAAATGCTGTGTTTGAGATTTAGTTTTCTATTTTATCTTTGAACCTCAAAACTTTCCATCCTCAATACTCATTATATTTACCCTCTTCTTTTCTCAATTCAGTGTCTTTTCCTAGTGATACTTACTGCACTTTTAAAACAAAGTGCCAGATTTTCAGCTGGTACAAACCAGCATTATACCATTGAAATAAATGGAGGTATACAGATTTATACCAGCTGAGAATCTGGTGCTGAATTTGTAGCATTCGTAGAAGTTGCTAGACTCACACCTGTGCAAACATAAGTCATCCACTTATTCACTAAACCTGTACATGGAAGTGACACTTCTCCTCATCTCTTCACAAGTACAACTCAACTCTGAGTTGAAGGGGACACCTTTCGAGGAAGAGAATAGTTTAGTCCACATGTATAGTCAATCTTGGCATCTGTACAGACACTGCCAACAAGAGTTGTAATTGCAACATTTCTATAACAGATAACAGTTCAATTGGAAATGTACTGAGACCATCAAATAACTATCACAGGTACAATGACTTTTGATCACTAGCAATATAAGTATGGTATTTGATCCAGATTTGAACCAGAGACTTGAATATGACAGATTGTAAATTATATCATATTACCAACCCTCTAAACCAACTGGTTCTCCATTATTCCTGTTTTGAATTTCATTTTTCATAACCCTCTTTTTTCCTCTGTGCTGGATTTCTCCGGCATATTTTACTTTATACTTTTGTTATTTTGTTTTTTTATTCATGCAAGTTTCTTGATGTTAAGCTTCTTAGATTTTACTCTGGTTGATTAGCTAGCAACTCCTGAAAGTTGCACTAGCTGATAATCAGTTGAGTAAGCACCTAGGTAAAAAGTTCCATCCAGAGACATAAGGAGTTCCAGGCATAGTAAGAGTGGAGAAGACCACTGGTGTTGTGACTAATAGCAATTGTGGATTTTTCTGCAACATGGTAAACCTTTGAGGATGGATGTGGTACAACTTGGGAGATGTATGTGTTTTAAAAAGGTAGTGTGTCTGAATCACTGGGGATCAAAATACTTTATTTTTGTGTGGTTTTGTTTTCCAACAGTAACTGGAATTGTGTACTTCATAAGTTCCACTGTTCCAATTGTACTGATTGCCTTAGCGGTAGTTACACCTTTGTGTATACATTAGAAATTATAGTAATATTTGTAGCTATAGATACTGCAACTATATTGCATGAGTTAGCAAGAGGACAGATAGCAATGCATAGCAAGGAAAGCTCATACCAAAACATATGTATTTTGAAAGATTAGAAATACTAGAAAAATTGCATCACAGATAAATGGACTTCTGGACTGCAGGTGCTCAGCTATGTAGATGCATCTGTGAACTGTCACCTCTAATAAAAATCAAATAAAATTGAGCAAATCAGGTTCCGAGAAGAAATGTTTGATAGGTCCAGAGTGAAACATGTCAGAGAGGCATCACAAATAAGGCAGAGGTGGTGGATTCCACACTTAGGGTGGCAAGATGAGGTCTCAATAAAATACTCTTCTTCATCTGGTTTTCTGCACTAAAGAAAATAAAACCACCATACAGTGGACATTTCAATATGATATTATACGCTGCTGCATAGATTTAGCTGAAGTGGTAATCTAGTCATTCTCAGCTGAGACAGCACAAAGACAAACTTGCTCAGAGGGTAACCTCAAACACACATTGCTTATATTTTTGCTTGATCACGGATACTGTTCTCACATTCCACTTCCTGGTATCATCCCTGGGCTTTGACCAAAGCTTACAATTTGCCCAGTTACTAATCCTTTAAAGTCACAATTACTGTAATTATTATAACATCACCCCAAGATTATAGCTACTAATGTAGAAATGAAGTGTTAGAGAAAAATCTTAACTTTATCCTGAAGCCCAGTCTTGCCTTAGCTTATTCCTATCTGCCCAAAGGAAGGTGTTGGAGAGAAATGATGCTTCAACATGAGACATCCTGCAGTCACAGGGCAAGAGGGATTCTGCCAGATGTACTTTGAGACTAGTAGAGTTCATCACAGGCCGCTTTGTGCTGTTGATATGTGCTAACTGCTACGAGGCTCATAACAGTCCTTTACTTTAGACCATGCAATTCTGGGATGTAGTGTTCTGCAGAGCTCATCAGTCCCATTTCCTAGCATTCTAAGGAAAGATTATGTCTTGCTGCTTGAACAAGGTTAAATAGCTCACTATGTTCTTTT
Organism: Eretmochelys imbricata; assembly: GCF_965152235.1. Lineage (NCBI taxonomy): Eukaryota > Metazoa > Chordata > Testudines > Cheloniidae > Eretmochelys > Eretmochelys imbricata. Next base: position 41,155,510 of record NC_135580.1, read on the forward strand.
CTTCCTCACACACCTTGGCAGCACAGGGTAGGGTATTGGACTCTATACTTTTCATTTTCCCAGTAGCATATCAATAGTGAAAGAGCTCTGGATTAGAAAATTATATTTTGCTAAAGATTTTTTGAGCATTGGTTGGTCTTGTGGGTTATTGAACATTTCCTATTTTGAGGATTTTTAACTTCTACTGAACTTGTGATGTATGCTGAATGCAGAATGAGTGCATTAGCCTGCCAGTGACTGAGGTGCTAGAGTCAATGGACCAGCTAAATAAAAAGGACAAAGAAGCAGGGTGTTGTTCAGAGAGCTGCATTTTCTACCTCCCTTGTGAGAGTTTCTTTATTTGGGGGCTCTCAATTTTTCAGTGTGGTTTCTCACCGCCAGTAAACAATGGGCAAGCGCTGCTTAGCACGGTAGTCCAACACCACGATTGACACACACATTTCATCTGTCAATATCAATCATTATATGGCTTGTATGTTTTAGTCAATTTAAAGTTTTAAAAGGCAGCTATTTGGCTTTGATCATTCAAAAAAAGTCTTACCATCCATAAGCTTCTAGATTTCAGTCAAACCCAGATAAAGCAAAAGACACAATTAAAAGACTAAAGCATTGAAGCGGTTTGAAGTTATTTCAGATGTTCATAAGTCAATGAGCGAGAATCCTGTACCTTGACTGGGTCAAAATTGCTGGTTAATCTCTGAAAATGATTGATTTTTCAAAATTGTTTTTTCATAAGTACATCGTTATTCTTCTTAACTTTAGATGGAGGTTTATAATGGCAATGGCAATGCTTCCAACTAAGCCGCAAAAGATAAAATCCTGCAGCTCTAATGCAGTTCTACCACAGCAGAGGGAGCAACTTAGGCTAGGCTGTGAGTGCGGGCACAGGAGCGTGGTCACACTTGTACAGCCCACGCTAATCCATTCTCATGGCTATTTTAGCAGTAACTTGATTAGAGAGAGTACAGGTACTCTCTATACAAACTCCAGTTACAGTATAGATGTAGCCTTAAGCACGAGGTGCCGCTCCACTCAGTCTAATATCTTTAAAAATCTGGGTCCAAGTGACTCGTGCATGGTCATAGAGGAGTCTGTTGCAGACCAGAGAATTGTACCCAAGTTTTCTAAGACTACGTCCACACTGCACATGTCTTGCAGAAGTGTGTAGGGTATGTATAGCTACACACCACAGTGAAAAACAAGCTGTGTCCACACTGCAGTGTATAGCTACTCACGGCTGGGAATGGGGAGAGTAGGGAGGCAACGGGGAAATGATCCGGCAGCTCCCTGCTGCTGTAGCTTTTCCGCTGCACAGAAAGACTCCTGCACCAGAACACTCCACTGCTAAAAATAGCAGCATAGATGGCGAAGTCACTTCTTGGGCAAGTACAGAGCCCTGTAGGGCACATTCCCAGATACATACTCACAAGGTTCAGGACTGCCTTTACTCACCTAAGCAATGCCTCACCGTCTACACTGCTTTTTAGACCCATGCTTAGGGGAGGACATGTAGTGTACCTACTCCACATGCCTACAAAAAGAGTGTGCAGTGTAGATGTACCTTCAGGTTAGCAACCTAAGCACAGGACCATATCCTGACTGTTAGTTGAAACATGCAAAAAAAAAAAGGTCAGAAGGTTTGGTTATGTGGAAAACTGGGGATTGGGTTGAAATCTCCTTTATTTCATATGAAACCCAAAATAGATTAGAGTCCAGAAATGAAATCCTGGCCTCCCTGAAAATGGGAATTTTGCCACTGACTTCAATGAGGTTGGGATTTCAGCCTAGGATTCTAAATGTGAAAGGCTAGCGCACTAAAAGACCCAAAGCAAATTCTACTTAGGTCAATGAGTGGGTCTTTTCCTGGACTTCACTGGGTTTTGGATCCTCCCTCGTTACTTACTCCTCACAGCCCCATAGTAATTTTTTCTTCAGATTAAATAAAACCATTATGGCAAAAAATGCATTTGATCAGGACAGCGAATTAGCTCACAATCTAGGATTAAATGTCGAAGTTCCCAGTTATATTAACTGCTGGATGACAAAAGCAGAATTTTAATTGGAACAGGTCTTTTCTGGGGGATTGCACTATTTAACTTTTCTCTTCTTTTGTTCCTATTATTATAAGGCATCATGGGAAAGCAAAATCTAAAATGTTGATGTAATTCTCTCAACAAAAACAACCTGGGTAATAGTTTCCTCTCAGAAACCTTAAATAATCAATATTATACATACTATATCTTATATAAACACAAAACCTATTATACATATTTATCTACCTTTGCTTTCATCTCTTAGTACTATGCCCCTACCACTTCATTCCACTTCTTCCTTTTCTCAGCCACCTCTGAGTTTAATTATTACACATGCTGTAATGCTTTGTGAAATTGAGTCTTCAAACAATGCCAGGGACAAGTGCAAGCATTTAACGGAGGCTGAAATTTGCATGTGCTTTTAGCAGTAAGTCCTTATCATTCTGAGAATAGCCCAGATCTCTTTAGTATTAGGTTCCCCATAAAACTCTAATTATTATGGTCTAATGAGAATAACCATGAGTCTATAATTGATCATTTTGCATCAGAATCTGAGCATTTTCAAGTAGTTTTCCTGTTGACATGTGCCCAGGGCTATCATCACAAAAGAGCTACTGGCTTTGGAGCTCAGTTGAACAAAAGAAACACAACTCCTTTGGCATAAAAAGATGAAATACTGTTTGAAGACTTGGCCACATTCAGCATTACATCTTGGTCTTTTCTTTTCTACCTGATTGTATAAATTTACCTCCTCAAGGACAGATCTCTCTCAGAACTCCCTTTGATCTAGGAGAATTGCAGAAAATCTGAAAATCTCTTGACTGGGGCAGCAGGTTTGTGTAATTTTTGGTGGTCCAAGTCTCCCCCGCCCCCACACACACCTGCCTAAGGCTCTGGGAGGAAGTTTGGGTGCAAGAGGGGGTTTCGGGTGCAAGTTCTGTGAGGAAGTTTGGGTGCAGGAGGGGTGTGGGCTCTGGGACAGAGTTTGGGTGCTGGGTGGGGCTGGGGCAGAGGGTTGGGGTGCAGAAGGGGGTGTGGGCTCTGGGAGGGAGTTTGGGTGTAGGAGGGGGTTTGGGGTACAGGCTCTGGGAGAGAGTTTGGGTGTGAGAGGGGTGCAGGCTCTAGGCTGGGACGGGGTTTGGGGTGCAGGAAGGGGTGTAGGACACGGGGTTGGGCTGGGGATGAAGCGTTTGGGGCACAGCAGGCAGGCTGCCCTGGGGCTGGGGCCAGAGAGGAGGACTCCCCCAGCCCTCTCCCCACCAGCAGCAGCAGCGAGCTCTGTGGGAAGAGGGCCGCTCCCCCACCCCGGCACGACACTCACTCACTCAAGCCGCCCTAGGCTGCTGCTCAGGAGGTCCGCCCAGGATAAGCCCCCAACCCCCACGCCGACTCGGAATCACCTGCGCGGGGGGGGGACGGGCTGCCATGCTCCTCCTCCTTCCTCCGCAGATGTAGTAGCCGCCTCAGCCTGCCGCCGGCGCCACTCCCTTGTAGCCGGCAGCGGCCAGCGAGGGAGCGCAGCGCGGAGCTGCGGGGGCGCGGGACACACTCAGGGAAGGCACGCGGGGGTGGCAAGTGGGTCGGGGGACGCTGCGGGGGAGGTGCGTGGGAGTGGCACGTAGGGCCGGGGGAGAGACCCGGCCGCGAACATGGATGGAGCCAGCCCCCCCCGCCATGAATTTGCTGGAGCCCGGGCACCACAGGCCCATACAACTCGCTACCCCTGCTCTTTACCTCTGCAATTTCCTCATTTAGTTTCTTGTTTTTCCCTCTTTTTTTTCCTCCTGAATCTTTATGCATTTTGTCATTCCCAAGCTGATGAATTAACACAGAAATTAAATTGGTTTATCAAAGCTTTTAAGGTGTACTCTATGCCATATGGTACATCTCTAGGATGCTGTGTCAGCAGTATTTTCCAAGTCTGTAATTACCTGACTTTTGGACCTAATTGTGAATCAGGGTTTATACACAATTCCACCATCTAAATACTCTACTTGTTTAAGGAATAATCTGAAGATACTGGGTATCAGAAACCCAGCCATCTCTAATGGCTAGATTTCGCCCATCATGTGCAAGGGGGGAAAGCATACAATTAGTCTTCCTTACCTAGGAACTGGGCACAAGCACGATACTTGCAAGCCCAGCACGCCTAGAAGAATGGGAAGGAACAGGGAGTAGGCAAGGTATTGCCTTGCTTTCTTCACTGCATGGGACCCACATGAGAGCGCACACCTGCTGTACCCATTCAAAGTATGTTGCAGCAATCATGCTCTTCCTGTGCTGTAGGAGGCATTTTGCCCATAGGGGGTCCCACTGAAGCAGTGCAGTTCTGCTACTAGCATGGCCAGTGACTGAAAAGTCACCATCTGGTCCATAGCCTTGTTTTTTTCATTGTAGTTACAAAACTACACAATAACCTATATAGGGCCTATAGAACAGACCCTATTGGCTGATGGATCCCACTAAACTGCTTTCCTTCTCACAGAAATATACTGATATTTCAGATTAATGAAGCAGAAGTACAGGTTTCAGAGTAACAGCCGTGTTAGTCTGTATTCGCAAAAAGAAAAGGAGTACTTGTGGCACCTTAGAGACTAACCAATTTATTTGAACATAAGCTTTCGTGAGCTACAGCTCACGTCATCGGATGCATACTGTGGAAAGTTTAGAAAATCTTATTATATACACACAAAGCATGAAAAAATACCTCCTCCCACCCCACTCTCCTGCTGGTAATAGCTTATCTAAAGTGATCACTCTCCTTACAATGTGTATGATAATCAAGTTGGGCCATTTTCAGCACAAATCCAGGGTTTAAGCAGAACGTCTGGGGGGGTGGGGAGGTAGGAAAAAACAAGGGGAAATAGGCTACCTTGCATAATGACTTAGCCACTCCCAGTCTCTATTTAAGCCTAAATTAATAGTATCCAATTTGCAAATGAATTCCAATTCAGCAGTTTCTCGCTGGAGTCTGGATTTGAAGTTTTTTTGTTGTAAGATAGCGACCTTCGTGTCTGTGATTGCGTGACGAGAGAGATTGAAGTGTTCTCCGACTGGTTTATGAATGTTATAATTCTTGACATCTGATTTGTGTCCATTTATTCTTTTACGTAGAGACTGTCCAGTTTGACCAATGTACATGGCAGAGGGGCATTGCTGGCTCATGATGGCATATATCACATTGGTGGATGTGCAGGTGAACGAGCCTCTGATAGTGTGGCTGATGTTATTAGGCCCTTTGATGGTGTCCCCTGAATATATATGTGGGCACAGTTGGCAACGGGCTTTGTTGCAAGGATAGGTTCCTGGGTTAGTGGTTCTGTTGTGTGGTATGTGGTTGTTGGTGAGTATTTGCTTCAGGTTGGGGGGCTGTCTGTAGGCAAATACTCACCAGCAACCACATACCACACAACAGAACCACTAACCCAGGAACCTATCCTTGCAACAAAGCCCGTTGCCAACTGTGCCCACATATCTATTCAGGGGACACCATCACAGGGCCTAATAACATCAGCCACACTATCAGAGGCTCGTTCACCTGCACATCCACCAATGTGATATAATCCATCATGTGCCAGCAATGCCCCTCTGCCATGTACATTGGTCAAACTGGACAGTCTCTACGTAAAAGAGTAAATGGACACAAATCAGATGTCAAGAATTCTAACATTCATAAACCAATCTGAGAACACTTCAATCTCTCTGGTCATGCGATTACAGACATGAAAGTCGCTATTTTACAACAAAAAACTTCAAATCCAGACTCCAGCGAGAAACTGCTGAATTGGAATTCATTTGCAAATTGGATACAATTAACTTAGGCTTGAATAGAGACTGGGAGTGGCTTAGACATTATGCAAGGTAGCCTATTTCCCCTTGTTTTTTCCTACCCCCCCACCCCCCCCAGACGTTCTTGTTAAACCCTGGATTTGTGCTGGAAATGGCTCACCTTGATTATCATACACATTGTAAGGAGAGTGATCACTTTAGATAAGCTATTACCAGCAGGAGAGCGGGGTGGGAGGAGGTATTTTTTCATGCTTTGTGTGTATATAATAAGATCTTCTAAACTTTCCACAGTATGCATCCGATGAAGTGAGCTGTAGCTCACGAAAGCTTATGCTCAAATGAGGCAGAAGTAGTAATTCTGTTTATATAAGCATTTTTTGTGATTTATCTGCTACATGGTACAGAGCTAATTTGTGCAATTTACTGGTATAAGCAACACAGTGTGTTGCATATAATTCCCAAACCAAGCCCCTGTACTGCTCAAAATATGGTAACCCTCTGTCACGGAGCTCAGCATGGCCAGCGGGGGACACCCCCATTTGCTCAGTGCGGGGTTGATACACCCCATCGCACAGTTGTCAAGATTACCTGCTGAGTCAAGCGATCACAATCAGGAACTCTGGACCCCGGGCGGGGCAGAGCAAACAAACAATCTATAGCCCCTCAGCCTCCTGGCTGGGGCAAACAATAGCCATTTGGGGGCACTAACTCTCCTGCGTGAGACAAGCAGTCTATATCAAGAATCCCCAGAAGCTACACCTAGTGGAAAGTGCAAGGCAGGGGTAGGGGAACCCAGACCAACCCTACTCCACTGGGTTCAGAACCATGGCCCTATGAAGCTGGTTAACTCCCTATTAAGGGTTCAAGCATCGGCTCCTAACATGTTCCCTTGGTCACTTCCTACCATAAAGCCCATCTCACACATCCCCATCAGTCTCCGTGGTCAGCCGGTCTTCTGCAGCTTAGTCAGGGTCCACAGCCTCAGCAGTCTAGAGCGTTGACAGTTCTTCTGGAGGAGCCTGCAGCACACATCCTTCATTTTCCTCAGCCAGCCCCAACTGAGCTGAACTGCCTCCTTTTTTCTGTTCACTCCCTATGGAGCATGCACAGCAGGGGCGAGGGGGTGTGGTCATTTGGGTTCACAATGATTGGTGAGACTCCGCTTGCCCAGTGCAGGGTTGATACACCCGATCACACTCTCCTTGTTTTATACATAGGGAATCTTTTATTCCTAGATAATAAATACAGGAGCTTTTAGCCCCTCTCTATGGATTCATCTCTTCAGCAAGTGTTCTTACAGACACACAATACAAGTCCCTCCATCTGCATTAATCTAGAATAGCGAATACACAAAACAAAATGAATTGGCAACAGTATAACTTGTTCAGATGTTGCTCTGTTTATGTCTCACAGAGACATAATGGGGAGAGCTGGACTCCTACCTCAAAAATATTCCCACCATTCTTCCCTTGAATTGAAAAGTTAATTCACTTGGGCTTAGTGTGTACCCCTTGCATTTTTAATTTATGTGAACATTCTGGTGACTGAGTTTTGCTCACGCAAAAGCTCACAGAAAGTGAGCTTTAAACTTACACACGCAGGTAAGTATTAGGGGTGTATTTTGCATGGAATGGATGTGATAATGCTTCACACAGCAAGGGGACAAGACTATCAAAACCCTCTGCAAGGGACAGATCTGGCACAGAGGCAATTACCCAAACCAGACAAAGATTGGACTGTACCAATTACAGCTATGACCATGAATAAACACACACTTGTTTTGCGTGTATGTGATGAGAGAAAAATAAATGTAATATCTGAATCCATCCAGTGAACGTTGCAATTTTTTTTCTAGTGATGATGCCTAAGGCAAGGGCATGTCTGGGGTTTTAAAGTGTAGGAGGAAGGATTACATGACAGAGTGAACTTTCTGAATCTCTTAATTGTTCATTTTCAAGCCTTTTAACAGTTGGCTCTTTGCAAAAGGTACCGTATTTTTGTAAAGAGGATGTCAAAAAGGGAGTGTGGGGTTAGCTAGACTCCATTAAATTTCACTTCTCCTCTTAGCTCTCTTTTTAATAAATTATTTTTTGTTTGGAAATAATATTACTGTCTAATTTGCTGCAGATCTAAAATTAATAAGGTAATTTCAAAGAAATATCTATACAAATCATATCTAATGCAACCAAGCACATTTTGAGTTTTAAAAAAAATTGATTAGGGAGATCTCAACAGAGGTAAGAACAGCTGACAGATGGAAAGCTAGCTTTGAATGGTTCAAGCAATAAAACAAATGATTGGTTTACCTAATACTTACATGACAGCTTTCAGGGAATCACTCTCAAAGAAATATGTACCACAAGAAAAGAGGTATAACTCAAGATTCCACTTGTGTGTAATTCTGTCTTTAATGTGTTTCTGCTTATTTATTTCCAATGAATAAAAATGCTCGAGCACATAGTGGCATGTACACGCACATACACAGTCTATTATAAATATATATAGTATATGCATGTGTGAACACATATTATATTAATCATATTATAGTTAATTCTACAACATGTATCATTTATCACAACAAATGCTATTTGCCCATTCCTCATAGCATTTGATGATGTAAAGTATGGCCCAGTATATTCTCTGTGCTATCAAAAATTGAAAGTCACTAAGGAAGCTACGTAGATATTTCAGTAATAATTATGTCTTCTCCCATCACTGAATTTCTTGGTTGGATGCTTTCATATAACGAGAGATAGTATATTCATTATTTCTTGCCCTGGCTGCATAGATCAGGTTTGGAGCCTCATAGAAGTTCTATCTTAGCTGTGAGCACCTCTGGGTTTGAAGAAATCAAGATCACCTAGATTACTGCATGGCTGCTACTTCTGTTACAGCTAGAACAAAGCAGTCTCTCTCTGTTTTCCTTTCAACAGTTGTTTGGAATCCTCTTTTTCCTTGTAAGGAAGCTTATACTGTAATTTGTAAAATTATATTTTCTTTTTAAAAAAATGCAATTCACCAATGATCAGTCACTGAATATCAGTGTTTGGAAGGCTAATTACTGTATACAGAATAAGTTAATTATTTCACACTACATAATGGGAATGCAGAAAGTAAGATAGAAAGAAAATATAGGAAAACTTACATGTGCTATTTCATTCTTTTGAGGCAAAACAGTCAATGTACCAGCATGTAAGCTGCTGAATAATAAAAAAAAATATATAGTGGAATGTCATATTGGAATCAATGGGCCTCTCCTCATTTGTATAATTTTTACACAGGTATAAATCCATTGAGCTCCATCCTGAGCCCCACATCAATCCCATGACGCAAAGGGACCTTTGAGCAGCTAGATCTCTGCATCTGGGAATTCCCCTTGCATGAGAGATTTTCCAGCTGGTGTAGAACTAGGATTACCAATTCCTACACCAACAGCTATCTGTGCTAGGGGGCATTCTCGGGGGTAGGGAAAACGTCAGTTAGGAGTGCTTGGTGCTGCAGCAAGCTGTAGATGGCAGACATCCCTTTCGGGGTTACAGTCAGCCATGCATATTACAGAGAAATCCCAGGGCTGCGCTGACCTATGCCAGACACTGAATCATCCTCTGGCTGGCTCTGGGATCTGGGAGTTATACAAACCTTATCAACACCACCCAGCTGAGTCAGTGAAGATACTGCTACTTTACTCCAGTGTGAGAGGAAAATCAAGCCAAATCTTACAGACGTGAGGATTTCTTTAGGCCAGATTCTGATTGTTACATTGGTGCAACCAGAAGCCAAGAAAGGAAGGTAGGAGTGGATCATTCCAACTACCCTGTTCCATACTCTCCCCTGAAGCCCTGGTACTAGCCACTGTCAGAGACAGCCTACTGGGCTAGATGGACCATGGTCTGAGCCAGTATGGCCGTGCTTATGTTCTTAACTGGGGAGTAACTCCACTGATTCAGTGGAGTTACTCCTGATTTCACCGGTGTAAATAAGACCAAAATTTGACCCTTAGTTCATAGAAAAATAGAAAAAAGGGAAATGGGGGGGGGGGGGAAGAGTGAAGAGGAAAAGTTGAACTGGGGAAATTTAGGGTGGTGATGGTTACAGATCAGTTTGTGGTGCCACATTGTCTGCACCCGCAGACGATGAAACACCATTGAATTCAGTGGAGCTGTACCCACTGAAAGCAGCAGAAAAATTGGCCCATATTTTATTTCTTCAATAGAAGACTACTTTTTAATGCCATTTAGTGGAACAAAAGGTAAGGTTTCAAACTCTGCTAGGAATTAATTATAATATTAGGTAGCTGGGCTGGGGAAATGGGGAGAGAAAGGCTAGAAATTGGCTATAGGACAAATAAGTCACTTTGGCAAGTGGAGACTGTAAAGAATGTCTTTTAAGGTAAAACCAGATGAAAAAAAAGCTCAGAGTGTCAGCCAAGGGCAGACAAAGTTTGGAATTCCACTGCCATTAGTCCTTCCCAACCACCCCCTCGAATCCTCTCCACTGGCAGTACAGTTGCTGCAAAAAGTGACATCAGCTTTCTCTGGTGCAAGGAGTATCTTTCTCTGGTCCTTGATTTTTCTAGATATTGTCTCGCTCTTCCTTCTCTTTGTTTCTGTGCCTCCTTCCTCTCATTTTTTTCTGTAAATTTCTTTTGTTTGCTCATTTTGGGCACAAGCCAGCAAGGTTCTGAGCACTTCATGAAGTGCCAAGAGTCCTAAAATCAGCCCACTTTTCCTCCAGAGCCAACCATGCAAAGTGCCAGGCCTCCAAAGACCTGGATGGGGAGGAGGGGACTCAGCACCTCCCAAGAGGTAATCAGTGCCTTGCAGCACTGGGCTTCAGAGAAAGTTCTCAGCAGCATTCAGGATGGAGTGCTTTGTTGCGCAATTTTCCTTCTTTTAATATTGCCCTATGCAGTTGCAGTGACGCTCTGAGGAGGGATTCAGAATTGTCTAAGCTTCTAGTCTCTTTCTACCGTTACACACACTATGCCTAAGGATGCAGAACTGACCGACTGGGATGCTAGTTTCTTTCTGAAGCCAGCTCCTGCTGAGTACCCTCTTTGATGTGGCATCCAAGGTGGCTTCCCAGACTTCCCATTTAAAAAATGCCTCTTAAAAAAGAGAGCACGAGGAGAAAACTAGAAGAGGTAGGTGCGGGGGAAGGATAATTATTTTGTTTTAAATGTCAGGGTGATAAGGTGATTGTGTAGATGTTTCTTTTTATCTGGTTTTCTGTTTCTCCTAATAATTGTTGCAAGGCAGAGATGTCAGAGTAGGAGTGATTTTATTACATAAAAAGGGAAATGTATGGCATAGCAGCTACTACCATTAACTTCTCTCTCCTTCCTCCCCACAACCCCTGCAGAGAATTAATTTTGGGACAAACTGTTTCCTCAGATGCATGAACCCTCCTATACAGATCTCCCCTGGATCCTGTATGGAAGAGGGGGCTCCAATGCTTCCATGGTGCTCTTCCCACTTGTACCTTGTGGAGGTCTCTCTGCTGTTCCAGGCTTGGTGTGGAAGGATGTGGAGGGATGATAATAAGTGAGGGTGAGGCTCAGAGGAGATATGCATCATTCCCACTGTGTCCAGCAGAGGTTACACATGTTAACACAGCCCCAGCATTCCTGTGGATCCTCCTTTAATGGGGAAGCCCAGGGCAGCTGCATGAAGGGAGGGCCTGGTGGAACTGTACTCCACGGGCCCAGCCACAGAATTTTGATATGAGTAGTACAATGTACCATGTGACACACACCCCGCCCCATTCCCATGAGATGAAACTGGGGACACTTTATTAAGAGAACCTTACCGATTTTCCCTCCACTGAAAATTGATGGAAGGAGGTTATCAGGGGATATCACTGTTCAATAATTCTTTGCTCTTCTATAGCATCTTTCATTGAAAGATCTCAAAGCATTTTGTAAAGATTAAGTCTCAGAACAACCATAGGTATCATTAGCCTCATTGTACAGATGATTCTTAAGGCACTAAAAGATTAAATGGCCTATGCAAGATCACATAATAAGTCATCAAATTCCCATGGGACCCAGAAGAGGGACTGGCAGGAAAAACAGGAGACCATGTCTCTCCTGCCAACCATTGTCCCTGAATCAGTGGGAAATTACCATGGATGTACCCCGTTAGAGCACAATTTGTCCGATATACTATACAAGGTCATACATCTAGAAAGAAAGAATAGGGGACTGGCTTACAAGAAGTATACTGTAAACATCTAAACATGAGCTCCTAGTGTGATGCTGTGGCCGAAAGGGCTAACACAATTTGTGGTTGTATAAACATATGAAATTCAAATTGGAGTGAAGGAAATATTACCTCTGTGTATGGCATTAGTGAGACCACCCCTGGAATACCATGTCCTGTTCTGGTGTTCACAGTATAAAAAAGGACGTTGAAAACTGGAAGGATTCAGAGAAGAGTTACAAGAATTATTAGGGGTCTGAAAAATATGCCTTACAATGAGAGACTTAAGGAGCTGAATTTATTTACTCAAGCAGAAGGCTAAGTGGTAGGTCTGAAAGCACTTATGAAGGGAGAAGATATCTAAAGCTCTTTAATCAATAATAAGATCCAAAAGCTGGAAACTTAAGCTAGAAATATTTGAATTTGAAATAAGACAATTTTTAAAATGCTGTTAATTGAGTGAGTGGAACAGATTACCAAGGGAAGTGACAAATTCCTCATCACTTAAAGTCTTTAAATCAAGACTGGCTATGTTTTATAAAGATGTGCTCTAGTTCAACCACAAGTTATTAGCTAGATGCAGAAATCACTGGGTGAAATTCTATGGCCTGTGGTATACAGGAGAACAGACTAGATGATAACAGTGGTCCCTTCTGGACTTAAAAAAAGAAAAGAGATCTATGACCTAGAATGGAGTACATAGCATCTGTATGGATGGCTCCAGCCCACATAGATCTCAGTGGTCCATGGTTTCCTGGGAGTGGCCTGCTTTTTCAAAATTCAGTCCATTCCTACTCAGAAACTCCACATGGAGTTTCTTGACATGTTTCTCTCCTCATAGGGTTCCAAATTCCTTGCACACTCAGGGTGAGATTGTGAATCCCTTAGTCCCACTAGTGAGCCATTATTCATATGAGTAATTCCCACTGGAGTGAGCAGAATTTCTTGGGTGTGCAACTACTTACCAAGCAAAGGGATTCATATTCTAACCCAGGGGTCGGCGACCTTTGAGAAGTGGTGTGCCAAGACTTAATTAATTTAAGGTTCGTGTGTCAGTAATAAATTTTACATTTACAGGGGCCCACAATGGAACCCCAGACTGACAGCGGGCTGAGTGGGGCCGGTGGCCAGGACCCTGGCTGGCAGGATGCCAGGCGGCTGGAACCCCAGACCAGCAGCGAGGTGAACAGAACCCCAGGCCACCAGCAGGCTGAGCGGGTCCGATGGTCAGGACCCTGGCTGGCAGGAGCCGGCGGACGGAACCCCAGACTGGCAGCAGGCTGAGCCTAGGGCGACCAGACAGCAAATATGAAAAATCAGGACAGGGGAGGGGAGGTAATAGGAGCCTATATAAGAAAAAAAGACCTAAAAATCAGGACTGTCCCTATAAAATCGGGACATCTGGTCACCCTAGCTGAGCCACTCAGCCTGCTGCCGATCTGGAGTTCTATTCGCCGGTCCCGGCCGCCGGCTCTGCTCAGCCCGCTGGTGGCCTGGGGTTCTGTTCACCCAGGCAGGCAGTGGGCTGAGTGGGGCCAGTGACGGGGACCCCAGCTGGCAGCAGCATGCCAGTAAAAATTGGCTCGCGTGCCACCTTTGGCACGTGTGTGGCAGGTTGCCGACCCCTGCTCTAACCCATAGGATACGGGGAAGGGTCACTGTTTGATGTGGGGATTGAGGCTGCTGTTTTATAACTACACCATGTAGAACACTAAATAATTTTGCACTGAGAAGTAGACTGATTAGAAGGATTCTCTCACTCAGATTTTTATTATTGTTGCTTCTTTCTTTAAATTTACAGCAAAGTTTGGTCCATTTTCCTTCTGTGGAGCCTGATCCAGCTCCCACTGAACCCAACAGAAGTCTTGCCATTGACATCCGTGGAAGATGGATAAGGTTTTTAGACAACAAAACAGAAATGAAACCCAACAGCAAGTCTCTATATTTATGTTCATTTCTAGCAAAAATTCTCCTATAAGTCTAAACGTTATATTTATGGTAGTCTCCAACAGACTATAGAAAGTGAAACCTATGGTCTTGCCCATACCAAGAACTCTCCTGGGTACCCAGTCAAGTACTGAGTGGCCCCCACAAGGACTGTACTCACCAAGAAATGTAATAGAGAGCAGAAAATAAAGAGTGGGACAGATAGAGAGAGACAGGGTGAGTAACACACTACAGTATTTATCAAATCACAGTCTCCCTTACTAAAAGATCTGACCCACAAAAAGATAAAAATAGCATAGAGATTATTTAACAAAAACTAGTTTTAAGTTTGTGCTATTTTGGGCTCTCTAAATCTGCTATGCCTGAAGTGTTGATAATTAAAGAGTCACTCTATGCTGGGCTATGATGAAAAGCTGCATTCAGATTCCAATTTAACATTATCTTGTTCATGTGACAATATCAGACTTTCATACTGCAGGGTTCTCATGCATACGCAATAGTAATTCACTCATTTTTACTTGCAGCTCTTTTATTTTAGTTAACATAATCCACAAGTCAATTTTCTTTATAATAAAATATAGATGTTACAAATTTAACATGATTACTAGAAGAAATCCCAAATCACTCACTGCTATGTAAAATAATTGACACAGCTCTTTTCCTGTTCCCTATTGCTGAACTAATCTATTTAGAAATGTTCTTGGGAAGCAGGAATAGTTGTCATTACTCCAATTCTTTTGTATTCAGGACAAATAGACAGTGTACAGGTGACACTGCCCAGAAAATGAAGTGTTGAGGACTTTACAGCTCCCAATTGTAATGTAAGGTTTCAGCTTGAGTCTTTATGAACTTGTGTTCATGATACAACCACCACTGTCCTTTAGAGGACAATTAGCAGGATTGTTTTGTTTGTCTGCACTTAAATTGGCGGAAGCTCTATTCAGGGTATGGCAACAGCAACAAAGTTGCCAAATGCAGAAGTGGCTTCTGGGTAGATGCAAGAGTTAAGCAAATTATTGGGCTTCTTTCAGAAAAAGAGAGATGAAAAGGCCTAGAGTAAAATTTTCAAAAGCACCTAAGTGACATATGAGCCCAGGGCAAGTTTTACAAATATATCTAGGCACCTAAAGATACAGGCAGATGCCTCATACAGTTAGAAATCTGGTCCTGAGTCACTTTTGTAAAAGACCTTAGGCTCCTAGCTCATTTAGATGTTTTTGAAAATTGTACTGAGTCCATTCCCTAGTCAAAGGAGAATCCTTGCCTACTGGACGGAAGGAACATTTAAATGGCCTCATGCCAGCCTATCATTCCTCAATAAACCCCTCAAAAATGAAGAAAAGCTGTTCTTCAGTGTTTGAAAATTAAAAATAAAAGCAAGCTGCTTTCTCCACCCACCCTTTGTTGTGGGGGAAGAAAGAGTGGCAGGTGTCAGTGGGGTCTCTTGTGGGAGGAGGCAGAAGGCACACATGGCCAGTCTCTGCCATCTACAGTCACTGCCAGCATCTTCTGGCAGCTCTCTCTTCCCCCATATGGCTGAAGTGCCGGCAGGGAGGGAGGAGCTCAGTCACCCATTTTTCAGCAATTAAAAAAGAAAAATGAAGCAGCCAAATTGAAGCAATATATTGCCATAACGCCATCATATAAACTGGGATAAATACAGATGTCATATATGTTCTCTTTATATATAAACCATATGTTGCGTTTGTTTGTGAAGGTAAAGGCCAAATCACTTTCAGGTTTTATAAGATGAGCAGTTCTCTATGGGTGAAATTCACCATTGCTCAGGGGGCCAGAACAAAGCCTATGCAAAGCCCTCAACACAGGGTTTAAGTGGTGCACACTCAGGGTGAGATTGTGAATCCCCACAGGGTTTAAGTGGTGCAGGTCTTGGGCTGCACCTGTGCGCAGGAGAGAATTTCATCCCAAATTACTTAAGGTCTGAGTGTCTACCATGTGCTTGCTAAGTGATGTGTCAGCACCCACTGCTCAGCATTCAAAGATAAACTGAGTGTGTTGCTCAAATGGCAGGAAGGAGAAGAATCACAAAAGAGGCCACTTTACAAAAATGTAAACCAGAGCGTCTAGAAACTTAACAGAGGACTTTATCTTCTGGTATTCCCAGTCCCTAATTTTTCATTAAGAAAGATATTAATCTGAAATAAATAACTGAAAACAAAAGGGAAATGTTTGAAGTATTTCTGTCATACACAGCAGTGTTCTGCACCAAAGGCAATGGCTTATATTAGTCTTTGCAAGAGTGCTGGGACTTTCCTCTTTATATACATCTCCAGGCAATGTTTTCTGTAATTGGGACAAGATCTGAAGACTGTTTTCTGGAGTAACAAAGCTGAGGTTTTAATTCTTTTAGTTCCTTACTTATTCCCTTCCACAGCTCTTTCAAACAACAAAGTGCACTTCAGTTTGGGTGGTCAATGCAAGAGCAACTCAGTTTCCATTAGATTGGGAGCTTTACAGGGTACAGAACATGTCTATTGGTATATATTCTGTGGGTACCTAGCACAAGTGTGGGTACTATGAATAAATAATAAAAACCCAATAGTAGTTTTGGCTTCTGCTTCAGGCCAGGACACAATGTTGCACTCACCTATTTTTGAAACACCCACATAGTGTGCATCTGTATTCTGAAATTATTATTAGGAGGCACTAGATGAGGCCAAAACTAGCCTCAGTGCGTGTGAATTACCTTCATTTATTGTTTGTTAAGCACAAACACAGAAGTGATTTTATCATCCCAGACCATACTGTACACAGCCTTTACACAGGAGGAAAAGCAAACAAGCAGCATGTAAGGTGGCCAGCCACAATTAGAGTTCCTTTGCTCATAGGAGTGCAAGGACCTATCTCTATGTCCTCCCCTAGGAGACATGGGAAAGAGGCAAGTCCATGGCTTCACCACCCCATCCACATGTCTGCAGAGCTGGTTGGCATGGGGTGGAAAAAAGATTGTAACAGCTGGTAAACTACTTCTACACCTCCCAGGTGATTCACGATCTGCCTCCACCAGGCAAAATGTCTCCTAGTGCTATCCATTTCCCCCAATGAAGTGCTGTGCCTCTTAGTGAGCCCAGGGTAGGTTTGACAATAACCCATACAACCACACTCCTTTCCATCACTGTGGATGCCTGACCCATTTAAAGCCTTCTCTTTCCACTGCGTCCTGGGACTCCATATCTAAACTCTTCACATCCAAAGAATCTCTTGTGCAATAGTCCATAGTTCTATTCTTTGCTTACAAAAGGGGCAAGGAATCAGGCCCCCAGACACTAAGATGGTATAACCTTAACCTGGGTTGCCAATTGCTAGATGTTAAGCTGATATTACAGAATTCACCATTTCCCCTAATGTCATCCTATAAACATATAGATTTACTTCATCTCTCACCTTAATTTGCCTCCTCTCTTTTAATGGCATTAGCCTCTATTAAAACCCCAGCTGAGACCATCACTCTTGTGGTTATTATTAGAAATCATCTTCTCCATTCAAAACACTTAAGACTTCCTTTACCAATATGAAACCCTGGTTGGGAGTAAGAGTTAAATATATTGAAAAATAAAATTAAGTCATCAGACCTTTTTGCCTTCTCACAATAACTAATGCCAGCCTGTCTGGGAAGATTTGGAAAGAGGTATAGATTTTAAAATAAGGGAAAGGAAACAGACCTGTCTATGAGAATAAAGATCTTTTTGATGGGTCTTCTTCAATTCCTGACTCATGGAAATGACTAATGTGCTTTTCAGACACCAGTGGAGATTTAATATTAAAGTGCTTCCATATGAATCTAGGGATTCATAAGTCCTCTGTCACAAAAATTTGTAAAAGCAAGCATTCTGAACACTAAAAATCCAGTCAATTTCACTACCAATAGGACTAATTTTAGAGTCTTAATTTTTTTTCATGATTTATAGTAGTCATAGCTGAGTGCAGATATTTGGACAAAACTACAAACATATAAATTGCAGATCCCTGAAAGAGTAAAAACAAGTAAAGATTTTTGCAAATATTAAGCACAGCAGTGAATATGAATCCAAACCTTCCTTCTCTCTCATTATAGGTGGGGCAAGTAGTGACTCTTTCAGATAAGGTTGCCTGAGACTATCTGCTATAAGACCCTGGTTTCAGTTGCTTATAACTTTGCCAAACATTAATTATTGGAGCTCTATTGTACTAAGCACTACACAAATATGTAAGGAGAGATGGTCCCTGTCCACAAAACCTTATCATCTAAAGGGACATGGGAAACAGAGGCACAAAGAGGGGAAGGCCACACAGGATCTCAGTGGCAGAGCTGGGAACAGAATCCACGTCTCCGGACTCCTCATGCAGTGCTCTTTCCACTTATCCACAGTACCTCTCTCCTAATTTCATGCATGCTGTTGTAATTATATCAGTGAATTATTTATACATGCCTATACATTAATCCCGTATTACAATAAAACAGCAAAGGGTTAGAGCCACGTCTACCAAACTAAAGGCCCTGAACATTTGACTGAACACTCCTCACACCTACACCTTTATAAGCACGAATGTCGTGGCTGCTTGCCTCCCGAGCTTCTCTATTCTGCTGTGTTGTACATATTCCTTTTCACCTGACTATTTTTGATAGAAAAAAAGAAAGCTGAGGCTACAGGTCATAGATGGAGATATTATGAGTTCTATGACATCTTACATGTTGATTCACACAAAGCTCTTAGGGAGCTACTTACAAAAGGTGGTACCTGAAGAAATGAACTTGCAGCCCTTGAAAATGAATGTCCTTTGCTCCTCTGTATAACCAAACGTGCTGCTTTCCAGAGGTGATGATTCCAGAAATGGCAGTGCAACATACAGAACATGCAGGATGTTGTCTCCTAGGCTACCCCCGTATGGAAAGGCACCTCAGTGTTTTGATGCATTCTGATCATCATCACCCACATGTCTACATCCACTGAAGTCAAATGGGAGTTTCACTTTTGACTTCAATGTATACAGTATTGCACCCTCTTTTTGTCACTCACTCCTCGTCCACATTAAGTTTTGCTGCATTAGCACATAGTGTGATGTCTTCTCTGATTTACAAAGATAAATATGCCTTCTTGTGCACAACAGCTGAATAAGTACCGTTACGTTTTGTCAGAGTTAATAGGAAAGGTGCATGTCTGCATACTATGTTGAAAATATATTCTATAATATTATGCAACTTTCAGGGATGTTCTGCTACCAAAGTAACACTAAGCAACATGACATATACTTCTGTTAGGAGAATAATTAGATAGACATATGAATTGGTGTCCCTATCTGTTAAGCTAAACAATGGATTTTCATTCGAAGGAGTGCCTTGGAAGATTAATGGTAATAATGAAACATTAAATATTTCCTTCCTGGGGTGCTTAATCTGAAACAGGGGGAAAGCAATCATTTCACCCAGGAGAGAAATCCCTGGAGGAAAGTTTTCAGTAAAATATTGTATTGCTATATCTCATCCCACATATGTCAACAAAGAAATTACATGTGTTGTGGTTAATGCAGGAAAGGCCAGTAAGCACAAGGAGAGTAAATGGAATCAGCACAGCGGAAAAGGAGATACACAGTAATATCAACAGGAGAAAGTGGAGAGGGTTGGAGAGATGGTAGCAGAGAAGGGAAGGGTAAACAGTGTGGACAAAGGGAGGTCAGAAATAAGATGAGTAGAGAAGAAAGGAGCAATCATTCAAGTTAAGAAGGCAAGAGAAAAGAAGATGTTTCTGGAGCTCATCTCTAGAAGGCAATTTAAATATTAAGTTTATAAAATATTAAAGGTCGGTTGAGTAAAGGCTTGAAAAGTGCAATATAAGAGTTAGGTCTTATCATACGTTGAGGGGCATGGATCCATGTTCACATCATACTCCTCATCAGTACCTGGCTGGGGCTGGGGCAGCTCATGACCCAACCAACAGATCAAATTCAGTGATGAATCCTGGTCACGTGCCACCTGAGGCACACTGCACATACACTAAGAAGATCATATATTTTCTCTGTCACAAATGTATGCAGCCTGACTGTCCCTTATGTTACTCCAGTTGTACATTAGTGTAAAAAAGGGGTATAAAATTGGGGTAGAGCAGTCGCGAATCAGGACCTTTATGTATGCATGTGCGCACACACACTCGCTGTGTATACCAGATTCTCTACCATAATACGGTGCTTTTGTAGTTGTGCAAAAGGGGTGTAAAGCTGGTGGATTCAGCTAATTGGGCAGTCCTGCATGGCATAGTCACTGTATATCAAGCTCATTCCTGGTCCTTGATATGGGGTGTGGCTAGAGCACTGCTGCACTCCAGCGATCCTTAATTGATGCAACAGCCCTCTGAGGACTATCTAGCATACACGATATCAGCCCTGAGGCTGCTTTACATTATTTCAAAGACTGGCTCAATATACAACAAACGGCAGCATTGGGAAACCACAAAAGGCTTCTTGGGACTCCTTATTAACCTCACTGCAACAGCTCTGCCCAGGACATATAGGCCACAGCTGAGAACCTAGAAAAACCTAGACCATGAGAAAAACAGATTTTTGAAAACACAGCTTTTTCCTTGTTCAATAGGGGTCTGATCCATTTGGGATCAATAAAATGATTCCCATTGATTTCAACGGGCTTGGAACACACATTAAAAGTCTTACTAGTACATTGATGCCCCATCTTCAAAGAACATTCTCAAGCCTTTCATGCTTGGAAGATAAGCAATGTAATCAATATTTTTCAACATTAATCAAGGCTAAGAGCAATTTTATTTCTACTCTTTTCTCCAAATTGTGTTGGATTCTTAGCAAGTGCATCACTTTTTACCAACATATTCAGACTTGGCTGAAAGGGACAGAAGCTTTTAGCGGCTGCTAGTTCTGCTCAGCTGATAACACTTCATATTTATTATACCTACCCACCAATAAAGCAGCAAATGCTAAATTTTTCACTAGGAAAAAGCACCATTAAATAACCACCATTCCTGATTCTGGTTTCTTACCTATAAGTGCCTTTTTATTATTTGAACTGATGACTTCCATTGTCCTGGCATTTTTTCCCTTTCAACTGTATTTTACACTCACCATTTCTTTTTCCAGTCAGAAGTGTTAATTAGGAATAGAAGAAAGCAGAGAGATACTGGATATAGGTTTCATCTTCTCTTTGCTGTC
Organism: Eretmochelys imbricata; assembly: GCF_965152235.1. NCBI lineage: Eukaryota > Metazoa > Chordata > Testudines > Cheloniidae > Eretmochelys > Eretmochelys imbricata. The sequence goes on from NC_135580.1 coordinate 41,176,652, forward strand.
CATTCATCACAGGCAGTTTCTTTCAGATCTATTTTAGAGGTGGCACTATCCTTTAAAAAATGCACATAAAAACTATGTTCAGATAAAGTTAAGGGGTAACTACCATGAAGACAAGTCAGTAACTCAGAGTCCAGGCTGGATTTCTCTCCATATAAAACTTACCTCACAGTGCCGAGGTAAAGCAGCAGCACATGCAGTAAAGAAGATCAGCTCGCTATTTAATCCACCCCTCCCCCCCGCCCGGCACAAGGGGGTGAGCAAAGCACAGTTTCCTCTGTCAGAACTCAGAAGCCAAAATTGTGACTGGTCCTGCACACCTGTACATGAGCATAAACGTTGAGCTGGCAGAGGGGTGTCAGATAATATGGTAGCAGCCAGTTATTTCCCCTCCAATACAAGGAGTACGTGGAGAAAAATTGTGGATGTGTCTCTGAAGGACCAGTTAATTTTGGGCTGATGCAGCATCTATGGCAAACCTTGCCCAGGGCTCTGTGTAAAGTCTGCCCATCTGTGGTTTGTTTTAATAATATCATACTAGTGGAAGATGCCTAAGAGCCTGAAAACCAAGTCCTGGACTCAGGAATGCAGCAGGTCAGCAATAGCATAAGCTTCCTCACCAATATGCACCAATCCTTTCCCACTGGGACAACTTTTAGAGGGAGAAATCAGTCAGTAAGTCTCCTATTCATCCCTTGGCAGGATAGGCTAGGTGTGATGGTCTGATGACACAGATGCTTATTCACAAGGAAGTTCTCCCATAGCAGGCCTTGTCTTTGTGCGTTGTGTTGAGATCAGTACATTGTTTATCACCAACAATGAATACTAATATGATCCAGGCTGCCAAAAAGCATCACATCTTCACTTTTGGCTAGACTAGTCTGGATCTGAACCAGTGACCTAGGGGTGGAAGAGATCTGCATCAATCCCATGAGTTATCCTTTGTTTCTGTGTTATGATAGAATAAAATATAAACAGATGGAAAAAATTCCCTTTCATAAATGTGTGGAGTTTACATGAGATCAAATTCTATCTGCTGTGAAAATACAAGTTTAAAAAACGTTATAGAGTCTATTATTTACCCAAATTATAATGGCTCCTTTGTGAGAGGATGCCATTATAATTATCTGCTTTCATCATTAATACTTGGAGTCAGTGGTTAATGCAGAAGTGACAAATCACAAAAATGCCTCCAACAGTTGATGGCTTTTCTCTCTAAGCACCGTCTTTTTATTTCATATCCCCTGTGTGTGTATCATGCTTCCTTTAGAAGATGTCTTCTGTTCTCTCTCATACACATGATCACATTTATAATTAAACACTTCCAATCATATTTTATTCACACACAACCAATTACCAAACCCTCTATTGCTCAGTGCCGGTACACATTACATTAAAAACTTTGGGAAGTGGTAGAACTAGAGGGAAATTTCCAATTAACTCCAAGTGTCATGCAAACATCTTCAGCCTTTTCCATTGCACTCAGAAGCATCAACCAATAAAGAATCACTTACTCAGCTACTTAGCTATGTTAGCTACAAGGAGCATAAACTAATTCTCTGAAAACTGCGTTGGCTTTCTGTTTGCTCTGGGTGCAGTTACATTGATTAGAAAGACTATGCAATGCTGCTTCTTTCTCTGAGAACTGCTGCAAGTGATAGTTGAGGCCCTTGTGCTAATAGTCCCTGGATTTGAACATCTGATGGTAGAGGAAAGGTTCTCTCTGCAGGGCCTTTCATCCTGGAATTCACATCCTCGTTGATCTGACAGAGCACAGGTCTGTTATCCTGTCAGCCCTGGGGTAAAGCCACTAGCTTTGCCCACTTCCTCAGCTAAATGCGGGCTGGGACAATCCAAATTTGGTGCTTACTATAGTGCGCCGAGTCTTTTTTTGCCAATACAATTTGTGAAGTGCTTTTACAATTTGCACATGTATCTAGAAAGCCATGTTATCTGGGATATTTTATAAAAATTAAAAATAGAGAAAAGTGGGGGCTTATTCCAGCTCCCACTGGAGTCAGGCATGTCATTAAAATGTCCTTTTAACTGTGACACCCACAGCTGTACCCAGTTTTCAACTAACATGTTCTCACCCAATGCAAAACCTTTCTCCTCACTCCATTTCCTGTTTTCTCATTGCTTTTAAACCACAGTATTCCTGAGCTTTGCTTCATGAATCCTCATTGCAACTCCCCTCAGACAGTTAGCTCCCATTCCCTTTGAGGATCTAGCCACAAAAGGGGGTCAGAGCCTCAGGAAGGCGAGATATCCAGTGGCTGCTGGAGGTGTTGAGCAGAGGTATCCTGCAAGTGTCCAGGCCAGAGACAGGAGAAAGCTCAGTGTTCAGTGTAGGCTCTGATATACTCGTCCTGATCCCGGTTATTATTTATCACATAGTGCCACAGATTAAGTTGCACATACACTGTAGCACTGTCATCCAGGTCAATGAAAGTTCTGCATTCAAAAATACTGGAGGATCTTGGGGTTCTCCTCTGTGTGGTGCTGAGAAGCCTCTACCACTATACACTTCAGGATCAGCATCTTGCAAAATTAGACTATATATTGGCATATATACATTGGGAACCAAATTATTGGCCATATTGTGACACCCATACTCACTCTGAATAGTATGTGACTACTGGTGGAGTAAGTTACTATTCAATGTGAGTAATCTGGCCCTATATAAGCATAACTCATCCCATATAAACATTCTCATTTTTCTCACCTTCCCACTCCTATCCTTCCAAAGACATACAGCTTTGTTTGCTTAAAGTCAAATATAACCCTTCTCTGTTTTCCAGGAAGATATAGCCATCTTTATGTAGAGCAAGTAGCAACTGTTAAAATAAAATGGCATATCAGTGACAGCATGGTTACTGTAGACCAAAAGAGAGCGAAATAGAAGTGACCTTAGCCATAAGGCTAGTTTGAATTCTTTCTGCGTAAAAAATAGAGGCTAACAACTGGCAAATGTCAGCCTCATTATCAGGAGCTTTATTTTTTTTCAATGAAAGAAAAATTAGCCGTTAGCTCTTTCTTCAACATAATAGACCATTGCTCCCATTAGAAGCCCACCATTTACTTTTGAATAACTATCAAATTACGGAAACCTTTTTTTTGCCAATCAGTATTAAAAGCATATCTTGCAGGCTTTAACAGCTATATTTATCTTTCCACCAACACTAGCTGTTTAAATAGTTTGGACATAGAGCTGTGATATACTAAGACAGGGGGCAGCTAAGCAAAAAGAACATTGAGTTCAAGGGTAATTGCTTCTCTGTGATATTTACAATACCCTCAAATTGTCTAGTAAAAAAACTCTGAAATGGAACATTCCAACTAGATAAAATGAAACCTGAAACACAGCTGTAATTTCAGTGCCCCTGTTGGAAACCAAGGCAACGTTCTGCAATCTCAAGTCTACAATAAGTGCTATATATATATATATAAAAAAAAACCATTGTGGTCCAAAACCTGATGGACCTCAGTGGGAGTTTGCCTAAGTCAAAATTTGGAAGAGAACCACAGGATTTGATCCACCTATTGTGCCAGCACCAGATGTAAATCAGTATAGCTTCATCAAAATTAATGCTGCTGTGCCATCTTACGCCAGCTCAGGATCTGGCCCACTGGAATTTCACAGGACATTAAGTGACTGGATACCTCAAGTGTGATTATTAGACACTAAGGAATATTTTTACAAGAATCCGGTCATGGGGTCCACTCACCACAGGTGACACCTCCTCCTGGCTGCTCTGGGGATTAGCTCTTTCCAGGTCTGAGGCCCCCTTCTGCTGCTCTCTGCATGCCCTGCTGCCACTCTCTCTCACTCTCTGCCACTCGCTATGCTTCTTCTTCAGGACTTGGCCCTTTGGCCAGGTTACTATGCATTTGCCCCTTCCAGGGTCTCAAAATCTTTCTGCACCAATGGGCTTATTCTTTTCTCCCCGCTCTGGTTTCCTTTTCCCCAACCTGGGATTTCTTACCTCACCTTGTTTCACTATTGGAAAGGGGCTCCGGTCAGTCCCCAATACAACCAGATAGAGCAGCTCCTCCACTTCCCCAACCTTTTTCCAATAAACCCTCCCCTGCTTTATAGAAGCCCTGCCCATTCCTTCACAGGTGAGCTTCCCCTATTTAGGGCTTTCCTCTCAGCCTTAATTCTCCCAATGTGCAGCCTAATAGGTTAGTTGGCCTTCATTAACTCTTTTGGGATGAGTGTGGGATAAACATCCAATCACAAGTCCCTTGTCCAAAATGCTGTGCAGTTTCATATCTTGCCCCATATGCTTCCTTGCTTACTAAGATCATATAGGAGATAACACCACATTTATTTGACTCATCTCAGGATTGGTTCAAATATAGATAACCCACCTCTCCTCCCCCCATCACTGGAAAAAACAAATTTCAGTCTGTTCCATCCTCTTATGCCAGGCCAGTTTGGATCGAGGAATTCAGCCCCAATATGGGTAGGGAAAATGGGACCCAATTTGCTGTGTATTTGTGGAAGGTGTTAGGGGAATAGTAAACTGAGGTGTCTTGTTAAAAAAGGAGGATGGGAAACCCTGCAGTGTGCCCCAGCCAGAGATCAGACTAAAAGGAAGATGTCTCAAGCCCCTGGGACCACTATGGAGCTTCCAGTCAGCAAAGAGCATCTCATGCTTCACGCCCTCATGCTAGTGGAGCACAAGTAATAAGCATCACACAAGAATTTCATCCCATCCCTGGTGAGAGGGTACAAGAGGCCCACTCAGCTACAAGTTTAGCTGCAGCGTATGATGACCAAATCTAGCATCCCCCGAGGTTAACTAAAAATTTACCTCTGTCTATATAATGGGAATACTGCACTCACAGCTCCACAGGGATATTGTGAAGCTCAACTTATTGTTTGTAAAATGCCTTGAGAGAGTCTCTGATGGGAAGTGCCTTTTTAATGCCAAGTACTATTAGCACTAAAGAAACAACCCTCCAGCCAATGCTATTGCCAGGTATAATTTACTGCCTGTGTCACAATGAGAGGTCAGATCTGATAGACACCCACTGTAAAACAACAGACTCTGCTACCACAGAATTGGGAGTCCATGCAGAGAGGTGCTATAGGAAAGCCAAAGCCACTGAGTTGAGTGGGGCGAATAATAGTTTTTTTGGTTCACTAGCAATTCCAAAATAAATAAATAAATAAACAAATAAGTTTTATTTTGGTTTGAACTTAAAACCATTTTTTAAAAATATCAGAGAATCAAGAAGCCTAAAATACGAGCAAGGTTGTGATGAGCTGCTCTACTCACCTCTGGACGGGGCCTTCTCCTGGCCATTCTGGGGACTACCTTCAGGAGGTCGATGCCCCTTCCCATGGTTACATGCCATCTGTCCGCCTCTCTCACTGGGTCTGCAGCTCCCCCACTCCTGCTCCAAAAGCTGCTACTGTCTCTTTGTGACTTAGCCCTCCGGCCATGTCCCTATATACATTTTCCCCTGCCAGGGTATCAAAGTCTTTCTTGAGGAATCTTAAGCAGGCTTCCCATTCACTGCCCTATTGCCACTCCATCAGTGGCTAGTAGGGGAACCCAGCTTTGCCCTCTACTCTGGGTTCCAGCTCAGGGACCCTTTCATCAGCAGCCAAGGTTTGTTACCTTCTAGACGTTACTGCTTTCCTTACTATCCAGCACTCCCCCCCTCTCTGGGTTGGTTGGTTGGTTGGTTTGCCTGCCTCTTGCCTCCTAACTCCCTCCTCCCAGGAAGTAACTTGTAGGCTACCTCTCTTGCTCACCTCCAAGCACTCTTCCCTTGTCCCAGGGAATGGCTGCAGACATTCCCAGCAGCCCCCTCTGCAGTCAATTTCCTGCCTTTATAAGTCCAGCCCATCTGGTTCATCCTCAGCTGGACTCCCTCACTCATTCAGGGGATTACTTAGCCGCCTGATTCTCTTCAGCTGTGGCCTGTCAGTTAATTATTCCCCTTGTCACTCTACATTTGCTCAGAAAGAGTTAACACCCCATCACAAAGGTCAAAACAAAACATTTAATTTCCAAACCATTTTTTGGTTCAATTGAAATTATTTGGCAAACTTGACACAATACATGACTAGCTTCAGATCAACTGAAACTGTATTTTTTGGCAAATAAAATGATTCACTGAAAAAAAATCCACCCAGCTCTACCACTGGGTGTATCACTTACCTGCCATGACTTTCTGAGGACACTTCTGAATGGTGCCGATCCCTCCAATATCTGTGCACAATTACCAGCAACACTCCTCACTGAGAGCTTGCAGGGATTTGGAGGCCTTGCCCAACTAGTAAATGCTTGTCTCATCTGCATTCTCTTGAGTTTGTTTCTTTCTATACTTCTCTCCAGGAAAGCTCTGTGGCTCCTAGTAGGCATCTCAACCTTGCCCACCTTCCACTTGGCCCCACCCACTTGGGTTTCTTTGCAGTGAGGAAGCATACAGGGTTTTGTTCTCCATTTCCACAGCTTCCAAAAGGCAGCTGTGGAACCCAAACATCTCTCTTACTGTAGCCACAAGTCTCTGAAATCATAGAGCCTGTAGACCACTGTGATAATCCCCTCGCATTTTTCTTTAAAACATTATCAAGACCGTATGATGTAATGTTTTCCATTGATGCTAATGGGATTCCGGGAAGCGCTAGTCAGAACAGAAATTAGTTTAGGAATTTTGTTCCTCCTTTTTGAAAAATCTCTCCCTTTCAAGGCACAGTATGATATTTAATTGATACCTATGAATGCTGTCACTCTTCATGAAAGTTTCAGGTTCTTACAAGATTTACTGTGTACTTAATCGAGATTTGTAAATGAGACTGTTATATCTGGAATCTCCCTGAGAAAACAGAGACAGCTGGTGTTTTGAATATACTAGATGCTACAAGATAAGGTAAAGAGAAATAACCATCATGATGACACAGCATTTACAGCTGCAACCATAAGAGATGGAAGATTCACAGTAGCCTAATTCACGATGAAACAGCTATCAGCAGCCCAATTTCATTCCTAAGAAGAGACATTATTAACTGGTGACCCAGTAAGCAGACAGGTGTGAAATAACGTTTCAGTTTAAAAAAAAATCTGAACATGTGGCTTGTAAAATGTTTACACCCAGTTCAACCATGTTTATAGTAATGATGCTTACAAGTGTGTTTCTTATGAATTGTTTGGAGATACTGAATGCAAAATCATAAAAGCTGAAAATGGAAAGCAGTTTATTCCTACATAAAATGACTATATCAGCATATTGTACACACCTACTTACAACTGGGGATGAGGTAAGGTCATGTGTAGTTTCAGCAATCTCTGTAAATTCCATTTTGTGCTTCTTCATAACTTTAAGTTTTCAATTAAATGTTCCATGGCACGAAACTTGGACATACTAAGAATTAATTATGGTAAAATGGTAATTTTACAGCATTACTTTTGTAGAAACTAGCACAAATGCACAAATATCTCATATGATATCTTGATTTTAATAAAGCTTTTGATACTGTCCTGCATGACCGTCTCATAAATAAACAAGGATTAAAATTCAAAATGATCTGGAGAAATGGTCTGAAGTAAATAGGATGAAATTCAAAATAAGGACAAATGTAAACTACTCCATTTAGGAAGGAACAATCAGTTGCACACATACAAAACGACTGCCTAGGAAGGAGTACTGCGGAAAGGGATCTGGGGGTCATAGTCAACCACGAGCTAAATATGAGTCAACAGTGTAACACTATTGCAAAAAAAGCAAACGTCATTCTGGGATGTGTTAGCAAGAGTGTTGTAAGCAAGACACAAGAAGTAATTCTTCTGCTCTACTCTGCTCTGATTAGGCCTCAACTGGAGTATTGTGTCCAGTTCTGGGCACCACATTTCAGGAAGGATGTGGACAAATTGGAGAGAGTCCAGAGAAGAGCAACAAAAGCGATTAAAGGTCTAGAAAACACAACCTATGAGGGAAGGTTTAAAAAAGTGGGTTTGTTTAGTCTGGAAAAGAGAAGACTGAGAGGGGACACGATACTTGAAAACTGTTATGTAAAAGGTTGTTACAAGGAGGAAGAAGAAACACTGTTTCTCTTAACCTCTGAGGATAGGATAAGAAGCAGTGGACTTAAATTGCAGCAAGAGTGGTTTAGGCCGGACATTTGGAAAAAATTCCTAATTGTCAGGGTGGTTAAGCACTGGAATAAATTGCTTAGGGAATTTCCATCTTTGTAGATTTTTAAGAGCAGGTTAGACAAAGTACCTGTCAGGAATGGTCTAGATACTTAGTCCTGCCTTGAGTGCAGGGGGCTGGGCTAGATGACCTCTCGAGGTCCCTTCTGGTTCTATGATTTACACAACCAAGACAGAAATTGGGTGGAAAGGTAACCAGTGCCACAGAGAAATGAACTGACTTGACTTAGGTCACACAGCAGCTTTACAGCACTGTTAGGAGTAGAATACAGGTGTCCTGAATCGCAGTCCACTGATATGCCCACTAGGACCATACTGCCTCCCCCTGGAGCCGGACAGATCATATCTTATTCCATTCTGAAACTCACGGGGCATAACAGAGACTGCAGAGAGAGTGAGAGAGAGAGATTGGGCCAAAGGGCTGGAAGTCACAGTGTTACGTCAGGATACTCACATCCAAATATTCATGTGCCAGACAGAACAGAGTGGATTGTAGCTTTCAGCCACTGAAAACTATGTTGAACAGAAACAGTTTTAGGAATTAGATGGATGGATGGCCTTGATCACCCTTCTTTAGCAGTAATGAACCAATTCCATTTTTACTACAAGTAAAGAAGTGGGCCAGGGTTGCTACTGCTGCATCAGAATTACAGTAATGAGCACAAAGAGGTGCCAAAAGGTAAAGACAAAAGGAAAGGACCAGATTCTACTCCATTTTATCTCATTGTACACTACCATATTCCTTGACTAGTTTTATTTAGTAAGGTGGTAGCATCTGATCCTTTCTAAACAGATACCTTCCTACTTAATGTTTTTTAAATGCATTTAAAATGAAGTCAAACAATGTTGCCAAAGATTTTAAAGATTTTATTGTTGTAAGAAACTCATTAGTCATAAATATTTGTAAGAGCAGAATCTTATGGCTATGTGCAAATGTTTGCCGATCATTTCAAGATGTAAAAATCCTTCAGTTATTGTTCAAGAAGGCTGGCACCAGCTTTGATAATCTTCAGTACACATTTTATTTATAAATTCACCTTACACAAATTCTATCTCTGAAGGGGAAGAAAAGAAATATTTATTTTACACCTAAGTATTTTATATATATTTGTGCCAAGTTTAACCGTTGCCAGTTGCAAAACAGCAGAATATTTACAGCAGGCTCCAGCAGCAACCACATATTATGGAGATTGCCCCTGGAAATCTGCTGGAGTTTCTCCTTGAATGGACCTTAGCTAAATAGTGTTGCATAAAATCATACCTTCCCTGCATGACAATCCGCTTTTGTTCCGGTTTTGTCTTTTTTTAGTTTTTCTCGAACTTTTCAGCATTTAAGTTCTGCTTCTAAATTTATACAAACAAAAATCAGAGAGCTAGTGAGAGAGAGCCAAACAGCACATCAGACTGAAAGATTAAAAAATACACTTCGTTTCTGTGGCTAGGCTACACTGTGAGGTACCGGTGACCAATGCTCCCTCTAATTTTTGACAGGCCGTGTGCACAAAAAATTTCTTCTGGGCAAATTGTTGTGCTTCTGTGCAAATTTTTGTGTACGTGGTGTTTTGCCGTGTGCACAGGGTTTAGGATCTGTGTGTGTGTGCACACGCGCATAGCTTAGTGGGAACAGTGCTGGTGACTGATCACAAACCTCTTTGAGACTGGATGTGAACCTACCCCGCAATTAATGTAACTGTCAGGATAAGTCAATCACAAGCCCTTCACCTATGACAAAAAGGGTTGTGGACCAGCTCAGGAGTTTTGGCTTGGCTGAGTATTGTCTGGGTAAACATGGGCGGGGCAGGGTGGGGCTGGGGGGGGGGGCAGAGGAGAGGACAGAACTGACCACCTGGGAGAGACTGAGTGGGGGGACAGGGGTGTGGAGGGGGAAAGAGTGGGAGATGGCCAAGCAGCAGTCTGTAAGCACCATGTGACCCTGGAGAAGGTTTGAGGAAGGTTCTGGATCTGATACTGGCTAAAGGGGCTTGGGGCTATAAGCAAAGATGATATCCCCTGTTTTCCGGTTCCTCCTCTGTTCAAGAAGCAGGACTTTATACATTCCTTGGAAATAAACAAGATTGCATCAAACAAATACCTGACTATCACCAATTTCTCCTCCCAACTGGAACATTTCCGCTCGGCTCGAAAAGGGGCAACAGTTATTTTAAATCACTTAAGCAGGGTCCGACAGAGTTCTGCTAAATGAAAAGTGATCAAGCAGCCAAAGATGAAAGCAGTGGTAGGAGAGAGTGAAAGGCTGAACAGTGGTCACAAGCAAGGGACAGACTGCATGCGCTGCTTCAAAGACAGCTCTCATATGTTTGTAACAATGATTTATAAAGCACTAAATATTCAGAGAAAAAGATGCAAAGTCAAAGATGCAAAATATGAATCCAATCCAAAGTCCATTGAAGTCAATGGTTGTCTTTCCATTGACTTCAGTAGCTTTTGACTAGTCCTTATACTGCAAAAGACATCTCCATCTATTTGGAGCTCTAAAAGCAACATGTCATCAGATACAGGCACACTGTTCCACTGATTGCAATGAATATCTGCACAACTGAGAATAGATTTTTGTCCCTCTGTGAATTAAATCCCATGCTTCAATACATTTCCAGAAGAGCCAGTGTATTGTTTTTAATAATATCTGTGTAAGACATTTCTCTCAGACATTTTTAATTGGCAATTTTAAAAAGTCATGGAAGATTTTTTTATTTGTTTAATTTAAATTTTTTTTAAAAAATCTAATACATTTCTTTTTAAAAATAAACCTATTTAAAATTAGGGCTACCTATGTTAAGGCATAAATTTAGTATAAGCTATTAAATTTAAAATAGTATTCCATCAGTACGTTTGCTGCTGAAAATGTAAAGAGAGTCAAACCACTGAACTGGGGGAAGTCACTGGCTAAGCACCTGGAATCAGTGTTTGTTGAAGAGCAAAACCAATTTTTGATAGCAGTAGCCTCTTCCATGGGTGCAGAGAGAATATTTTGTTCATCTCAGTTTATTCAACAAGTTCAGTTCAATGACCAGTCATTCAAAGTTGAGAAACCAATTGAAAATTAAAAGAAACAAACAGTAAAGATTGTTTTTCGCTCCCAATCAATGAATAAAAACAAGAATGTGATCTACTAGTTCTAAGTCTTGAAGGATATAGTTTCCAAAAACGATAAGTTTTATTCATTAACTACAGATATTTCCTTTTTAAATAAATCCATTAGTTTTAAATGCAAAACACATTTTGATAAACGTACTGTTTTTTCTTAGGTATCCAGCACATTTAAGAAATACTATTTGTGTGGATTTTTAATTGGATTTCAATTTCCATCCAAATACAACTGGACACAAATCACAAATAAACAATTAATCATCATCTAATAAATAGGAAATGAGTCATTCCTCATTTTCTAACATAATACAAAAAGGTAAAAAATAGGAATCTGAATACATGTATGTTAAGCTATATATTTGCTTAAATAAATATGTATATATTTTAGTATTTCACCTGAATAGCAAAAATTAGTGTAAAGTCTACATTTCGTTGCAATTAAATATGTTTTAGTGGTTTCTAGCCAATGAGAATCAACTTTTCTTTAGGAAAATACTTAAAAAGTACAAATGCAAAACAAGATTTAAATAATAAGTTTTAATCGAGGCTTCCTGCTTGCAAGTTTAAATCAGAACTAAAATGGGTGATTTAAATTAATCAACCCACCCTGACTTCTTACAGCAATCAGTCTTTGGGATCATTGATGGGAGTATGAGATAAAGATAACAAGATAAAGATTAGAGTACAGCTGAGAATAAATTATAAAACAAAGTTTAACAAGGCTGTAATATAGTAAAGTACGCAGTACTGCAACATCCTAGCTGTTTCTAGTGGGGTCATACATCAATCAGAGAAACAATGCCATATCCAGGAGGCAACTTGACTTGTCAGAGTAGATTTAGCACAGGGAGAGTATAATGGTCAGTGTCAGCATCTGAGACTAACCAATAACCTCTATGTGACAAACATCACTACAAACTAGAGTCAACATTCCTAATTAAAGAAATCCCTGCGTATGTCAGGAGCAGAGCCCATGTGATATCTGTAGAGAGCTAAACTTGAATTGTTTTATTAATGTCTGGCTTATTTTAGATGTTTCTGTTAGTATGGTGGATGCAGTGTAAAATCAAATTGAATTTTATTATAAAATGGCATCAGTTGGTCAGTTGAATATGCTAAATTGTTTTCCTTTTCAGTTGAAGCACCCTGACATTTTGCATCACTACCAGCCATTTTCCTCTTACGTCAAAGAACGTTTACCTCAACCAGATGACCAGGACATTCCAGTGCAGCCTTTACAGAGCTAAACTGGAATCTGAGGATAAACTTCTGTCTGACCCATGCTGAAAGAATTCAGACTCAAGAGACACAGGCACAGGAGGATTCCAGCAACAGTTATTGTTTTATTAACAAAGTATTTCTCAGAGGCCCTGATCCACCACTGCATTCTTCCAGTTTTATGCCAGGATAAATTAGGTGAAAATTTGACCCATAAGCTATAAACATTCACAGGCATATTCTACTCCAATTTACACAGTGGGTCACCTCAGTTAAAAGAAGGGAGAAATCCAGGTAAAGTTTGCACCTCAGACTCTAGCTTCCTTATTAAAACTATCTTCACAAGCTCATTCATAAAAGGCTAATGCAACATTAACATGCAAAATATCCCTCCCTAGCAAAGTAGTCATAAACATGTTACTGCAGAACAAGGAATTTATTTTCTAGACTGGGGGCCACATTCTTCTCCCGTTTACATTAATATAATTCCACTGAGTTTTATAGACTTGCTCATGTATAAATGGAAGTAGACATTATCCCCATGAGCATGTGTCCTATTTCAGCCTCCAAGGATACATAAACTACAGGGGCTGACAATACAGTATGGAGCAGATTCTCGGTTGGTGTAAATTGTCCTAGCTCAGTGTTTCTTAATTGAATTTTCTCAGAATCTATGAGACAATTTACCCCAGGTGAGAATATGCCCCAACATATCCCAAAAGGAATAGTTTATATTTTCCCTTTTGACAAAATAATCTTACTCAGTCTAGTAATGGTGTTTCCAGTTCTTCTCTTGAGCATCTCTCACAAGGTGGGTGGAAGAAAGAAAGTCAGTGGGCCAAGTTCTCCTCTGACAGAGCTGGTCAAAAAACTGGGGAAAAAGTTCATGAGACATTTCAAAATTCTGAAGTTTCCATTATGCAGGGAACAAAATGCAGCATTTCTTCACTATTTCAAAACTTCATGGTTTTTTTCCCACAGTTCCGCCCTTTTTTCCCTACTGCATGCAATAGAATTAATGATAAGTAGGAGTTACCCCACACCCACATTTCCAATTTTCTTCTTTTCCTTTTGACACTTTAACTCTTAAAAAGTTGAAGTTTCAAAAAGTTACCGTAAGTGGAAAAAGAAGAAAACTGAAAACCTCTAGTTGTTTTTTTCTGTTGCATCCAATGGGGGAAAAGGAAAGAAAGGTGGAGAAAAAAGTAAAAGAAAAAACACTTCTTCCTTTTTTTTTTTTTTTTGGTTTTGAAGAAAAGCCATGGAAAATTAAAAAACAAAACAAAACAAAACAAAAAACCCCAAAACCGAAGTTTTTTCCATGGAAGTTTTCAGTTTAGAAAGAAGTTAAAAATTTTCCATTGGGAGAAAAAGTTTCAAATGAAAATGTCTCCCAGATTTACGCTCTCAGCTGAGGGACTGCATAAAGCCTTTTGTACTGCCCGCTATCCCTCTCTTTGGAAAGTTGCCCCTGAAATCTCCATGCAGAGATGCCCCCACCAGTGGCATCCACTGAGCAGGTGGATTCAGTAGCCTCTCTGAAAATGTCACTATGCAAGGGGGCTATGGGAGAGGTCAAGAGGGTGAACTAAAGAAGTAGTTACTGTATTTAGCAATTAAGATTCCTCACATTACAAAACAGAAGGGCAGGGGCTGCTATTTCAGTGCAGGTTCTGCTTCACATTCCAGCACAATTCTACAAAAGGCCTGTGGGACTGCCCAATGCCCTGCCTATGAAGCCTGGTCTGCACTTAAAATTAGATTGACCTAGTTATGTTGCTCAGGGCTCTGAAAAATTTACCACCGAGTGCCATAGTTAGATCAGCCTAACCCCCAGGGTAGATACGCTCAGATCGATGGGAAGAATTCTTCCATTGACCTAGCTACCACTGCTTGGAGAGATGGATTAGCAACTTCAATGGGAAAACTCCTTCCGTTGATGTAGGAAACATCTACTCTACAGCACTTCAGCAGCTCAGCTGCAGCTCCAAAGCAGCGCTGCTGTAGAGACTGTACTGTAGGCCTGGCTTGAGTTGGGTTATAGATTCTGCCCCTGCAATCCCTCTAACTACTGAGAAGTTCTCTGCACACAGCCTATTTACATAGACTTTGTGCTGGTGTGTGAGAGAAAGGAATACATCCTAGAGGAACCATGGAGCAGATCTTTCACTATTGCCTTACTCTGCTATCTTTCAGGCCCGAACAGCCACCTTGTTTTTGAAACAGCCTCTTAGCAGCAAATCTTCTCTTTTAAAATCACAATGAGCAAAACAATGGCATGAAGTACAGGACAAATAGAAAAATGTGAAAGCAATAAGAATAAAGGTTTCAACTCCTAAAGAGCAGGTGTTAGACAGAGATTACACCAAAGGGGAGATGAGAAAGCAAAATAAATGTGCAATAGAAAAGGGACATCGTTCAGTAATAGATTTGTGATTGTGAATGGACAGTATTATGGTAGAGCTGTACAACAAAAGAGTTAGTCCACAATGGCAAAAACAGTATTACACTCTTAACATTTGGAAACATTATCTGTTATAGAAATTTCTGAGGAAAGCTCTTTGCATCTCTATTACATTGGGGATATAACTGGACAATTGCTCAACTGATTAATCCAGGCATGGTGCCTCTATTATGTTTTGCAATGAATACAGACGCTTTTATGCAAATGCTGCCCAAATAAAATTGTATGGGCTAAGCTGTGAGTTGGTGTGTTCCTACTGTACAAAAGGGTTTGAGAATAGACTACAGATTGTTGCAAGCTCGTCTTTAGAGCCAGGCTTTTAGGGGTCCTTGGCTGGCTGGAGAGAGATGAGCAAGAAGTCTCCCCCTGCTTGCCCAGCAGTGCTAAAGCCTCTCACTACTGCAGTCCCTCTGTGCTCTGAGTAGTACAGTGACAGCTCGTTACTACTGCCCTGCACAGTGATGATCAGAAGATTGAATTTCTGTTCCATGGGAAATTGCGGCTTTTCTTTCCAACCCAAAACAAAACAAATGTTGAAAAATTAAAATTTCACAATTTTTCATGGAATGGAAGTTCTGAAGAATGTTTATTCAGAAACAGTTTGTTTCAATAATGCTGAAACAATATCAAATATTATTTATAAGTTAATGTTTTCATAGAGTTGAAATTCTTAAGTCAAAACAAAACATTTTTACCTAACTGCTGACCTCATCACATGCTCTAGATCAGGGTCGGTGCCCCAAGGGGAGCAATCTGCTTCTCCCTAATGAATGGAGAGAACTGTGCAACCCCCATATGCACGGGGAGCAGCACTGGGGGACATGGTACTTGCCACAGAGATAGCCTCGAGTGCACAAGCCCCTGCAGTTTAGCTCTTAAAGTCTAACTGCACCATTGTGTCTAAGTAGTCTTGAGAGAGCTGCACAAGGGTAACAGAGACCAGTCTGGAAGCTGATTGTAATAAGATTGCTGTTTTAACCTCTCTGGCAATCTTTCCTTAAGGGAAGTTAAGCATTTTCTTAAGGATATCCAAGTTCATGCATTGCAGATCTTTCATGTACAAGTCTATCCATGCAATAGAATGGTGCAAGCTTTTGTGCTGTCTGCCCAGCCACGAGGCGTACCTGATTTCCAGGGAGATGTTTGTGCAATTATTTCATAAAAAATTATTCACTGAATGCCATCAAATTCTGTTTACAAATGGTCTAGGAAAAAATTTCCCCTCACCTGTGTTTGTTTTTCATAATGATTTGCCAAGTAATTTCTTGGTCTGTAGTTCATTCACTAGTAGCATTTTGTTGCGAGTGTTCAATATTTGAAACTGGATTGGACAAACAGGTAACACAGCCCGTTTTCTTTTAAAGGTCTGATTAGCTCATCTTTCAGTAATAGTTTTCCAGTATGAATATGCATGAATTTGGATTCAGAATATTTGCTTCTGAAAATATCGTCATAAAGTTTCAGCAAACATCCCTTCTGCTAAACTCATTCCCTAGAATATTTGTGGAAAGCAAACATAAAAAGGAGCATGACACAGTCAACATGAATTTATTGAATGATTCAAGAGCACATTCAAGCAATTCAAGGTCCTTTAAACTAGCAGAGGAATAAGCATAGCAAAGCTCAGCTCTGTTACATCCCCTCCCATTCCCAATATACCCCCAACTCACACTTAACATTGCCTCTCCTCCTTATGCCAGGGAGCTGCTGGTGTAGGAGGCTGCCAATGCTACCACTGCACCAGCTAGGAATTCCTCCATGGTAGGGGAATCTCTGTCTGGTTTAAGGCCAATTTAAGAGACAGCAAACAAAGAAGAAATATAGAACCAATTTTTAACACTGCAAACTGTTAAGACTGGATCATTAAATTTTTAATATATTTATTCAGCATATTAACTATTTACTATATTTTTAATGAACTGTCAAAGGGGGTAAACAGTAAGGTGGCAAAAATTACAGACAACACAAATGTAGGTTAGGTTAGTGAAGTTACAAGGAACTCCAGAGCATCTTAGAGCCAGGAAACGGGGCAACATAATACCAGATGAAATCCTTTGTTAACAAATTCAAGGTAAAACACAAGGAATACCTTAAGCTATTCATATTCATTGATGTGTTCTAAGTTACAGTGTAACCACTCAGGAAATTCAGCCACTGCAGACAACTCACTGAGAAAATCTACTCAGTGTGCAGCAGTGGTTAAAATTAATATAATATTAGGAAGTTGTACTGAAATGCAAAAATATAATTCTACAAACCACTGGTACACCCTTACCTTGAGTGTTATGTTCAGTTTTGGTTACCTACCACACAAAAGAACAGAAAAGTTTCAAAGATGGATGAAAAAGCTATTAGTCATGGAAGGACAAACATACGAAGAGAGCTTGAAAAGACTGCCAGGTATAGAGAAAAGACAAGAGTACATGGACAGCAGAATATACAATAAAGAATAGATTAGAGAAGGTAAAACAGGCTCTTCCATTTACCTTTTGTTATAAAACAAGGAGCCATCCGATAAAACCAAAAAGTGACAAGAGTAAAATTGACACAGGGAAGTATTTTCCTACAGGACCTAATTAACCTGTGGAACTCACTGCCAGAAGATATCTTTGAGACTATGATTTTAAAAAATGGTTAGACTTTTATATGAGTCATGAGACCAGTCACAGTGAAGGAAGGAGTTTATCCCATCTAATGTAAAGGATTGAACTCTCATGCTCCAGGACCCAAATAAATCTGCTTGGCATTAGGAAGAACCTTCCCCAGACCTGACAACTGCACTTGCACCTTCTGAAACAATTGGTGCATGCCACTGTCAAAGGCAGAATATCGGACCAGATGGAGCAGTGATCTGATCTGATCTGGTTATTCCTATATTCCGTGTTTGTAGACCTTCTGGTGCAGAATAAAATTAATGTTAAAGTTTCCTGTAGCTACTACAGCCTCAACATTTGGTAGCCAATTCCCATTAAAATCAGTGGGTCTACTTTAAAATACGGTACAGAAGAAACAACCCAGAGTTTATGGAAATGGCCTTTCATTATCTGATCAGTAGACTGTGAACTCTGCACATTCTTCAAGTTCTGATTGATTAGAGAATCTTGGAAATCCATATTAATCCTCAACATTTATGTTACATAAGGCACAAAAGTTAAGCTTCTTCCATGAAGCACGTACATAGCCTCTGATTGCTTTTCAGTTCCTCTGTCGTCAAAAATCTGATCCTTCTCATTTTTCCAATAGCCTATGCATTAAAAATTGTGGCCGTTTTCTATCAACACAGCAGCATCAGCACTATTTTTATTTACCTACGAGGTTAACAAGATATTTGTGGGCATGCTCATACTCCTTCAGCTTCTCGCTTTTTGATGGCACAAGATAGGTGGATTGTCACAGGCTGTGTTCTTGTTTCTCTGTCTCTGTGTCAGATTTGATGTGGAGGGATAGCTACACACTTGTCATACTCTTTCATACACTCCCTCCTTTTATCCTAACGCCCAGATGCCTTTCACTAGATTTTGCTTTCCCATGGCTTTGATCTCCACCTACAAGAGGCAGGATGCTATACTGTATGGAGCTGTGCAGAAAATCATGGGAAAGTATCTCTAATTTCTTTTTAGTGTCCTATTCTTTCAGCATTTTGCCATAGGGTTCCATCATGAATATTTTGCAGGAAATGTAAACATTTACAAATGAAATTCTCACACTGAAAAGTCCCTTTCCTTCCTATAACCCCAGGGCACTAATGGTATCTTTTTATGTATTCCTTCTTGTCTTCTCTTGCATTCATTAAATCTCTAGATCAAGGGTTCTTGGACTCAAGTTGCGCAATCTATTCATGATGTTTTCTGAATTTAAATGCTTGTCTTCACTCCAGAGTCTACTACTTTATCTGTTCAGTGCAACTTTCCTTAATTCATGAGTTAATTAAACCTCATAGATATATTTTCACAAGGATAATTTTTGCCCATGACTCTAACTCTGGGGAAATATAAAGAAACAGCCAATGAAGTTGATTAAGTATAATTGTACATGCATTCCCCTCTCCCCGCACTACTAGCACCAGAATTATTTTGTTTAACTTTTCACTGGGTCAGACCAAAATATTTGGTCATTACTACACTAGGTTGGGTTTTTTTAAGCATTTCATTCGTGAGCTGTGTAAGCTGTAATAGTCTCAGGATCTAACTACTATCCCTGGCAATATAAGAAAACTCTGCTGCTTTTTGAAAAGTTGTTTGTTTTGTGTTTTGGGTCGTAGCAGTCAATAGTAGTACCAAAGTATGGTAAGTGCTCCCTAATCACCAACTGATATGGACGGTTGTTCCAAATACTATTTCAACTTGTACAGCCATCCTCTAGAGACTAGAATGAGAACACAAAACTCCAGGAAGTAATGTTGGCTAGTGACAAGAGCACTGGCCTGAACTCAGGAGACAAGGGGTCTATTCCCCAGTTTGGCCCACTGAGTAAATTTCAGCATGTCATTTCACCTCCCTGTGCTTCAGTTTTCCCATCTGTAAAATGGGGATAGTGACACTGACTTTCTTTGTAAAACACTTGGAGATCTACTACAAAAAGCACTATATAAAATTTAAGTAGTATTATTTTCACTTGTGTCCAGAGAAGGATCTGAAACCAGTTCTCCAGAGATGAATGCCCAATACATTGACATATTATAAGATTTAGAATAGTATTAATAGGAGACAATCAATGACATTATTACAGATAGACGTACATGTGCTGCTTAACTGAATCCATAGAAAGTTGGATCTTGAGAAGCGCTGTTTGATAATTGTGGTGCATTCACCAACAGAGTCTGCTCACCACCTGAGTGACTCAAAAGAAACAAAAATATGGCATGGTGTCAAAACATTATACTTATATGAATTTAGTACATTTGAAGGGTTCCAAATTGACAGCCTGTAGACTACGGGCCTGATTCTCGTCAACCATACACCACTTGTACACTGGTAATGATCTATTGACTTCAATGAAGTTTCTTTTGATTTACATCAGTGAGAGGAAAATCAAGCCCTTAAGCCTGTGAGATAAGAACACCATGGGCAGTAACAGTGCATGCTTTCCCTCCAATGTTTGTCAATAACTGGTCTCTATTCTCATTCATAACGTGAACTCTTTTAGAGAGGTTGCCCAGAAGGACACCACTAATTAGAACTGAATTGTGACACTGCAAGGGTAGAGGGAGTTCTGTGTGGACATCAATTCTTTAGGAACCAAACCAAGACCAACACTTCAAAAAATAAAATCACTGAACAAACCATTATCTGATAATTATGACTTTTGGCCTCTGTCAGTCTTCAACCAGCAACTAAAGGTAAAATGCTGTGTCCCCTTGACAGTCTCTTTGGCCATATATTTAGTGTATTTACTGGTTGATTATGGCTTTGGCTGTGGTTTCTGCACAGTCAGTGGACTCCAGTTTGAAGTAGCTACAAAAAAAATGGTTCCACTGCAAGGACTGAGATTACCTTTATGACTAAATTTACGTGATCATGTTTATAGATCTTGACTAGGGATTGGAACAAGGCGAGTCATTTAATTACATATGTCTAGTCCCTAGCACAATGGTTCCTGATCAAAGACTGGGTTTTCTAGCAACTATCTCAATACAAACAACAATAAATACAAGTTAAATGGCTGATCAAAAAGAATCCAACCTGGGTAGGTTAGCTTTTAGAAAAGGCATCTGTTTTAAATTGCTCAAAGGTTTGAAATGTTAAAATAAGTTCCAGGGAGATGGATTCGTAGACAGAGGGCGGGTTAGGTGGATGTTATGTTTATTACATGGGTCTGCAATTTATCACTATTACATCCACATGTAAGATACTTCATTTGTATTATGGTAGCACCCAGAGGTTCCAACCACAATTGGGACCCCAATTTGTCTGGCACTGTAAAAATACACAGGGCCAGGTTGAAATTCACACTGAATAATACCTGATGAAGTCCACACTCACACAAGTAGTAGCCTCACTGCAATCAAGTGTGGGACAGTGCATCACAACCTAGCTTATTGCAAATGAAAGAGTTTAGAGTGTAAGTATATATGGAGAAACCTGAATATTTCTATATAAGGACACATGTAGGCATTTATATTGAACATAAACAGATGTGTGTGTTGTCATGGCACAAACACAAACTACTCATTCAGCTAATCACAAACTGCAGGTATCCAGAAGAATCTACATTCTTGAATTTATAGATTCACAGATTCCAGGGCCAGAAGAGACCATTGTGATCATCTAGTCTGATCTGCTGTACAGCACAGGCCAAACATCCTCAAAATAATTCCTACATTTTAAGAATGAATAGACTTTACATTATTTACAAAAAACCCTGTCTAGAGATTTTTAAATGATTAATTTTAGAACAGAAATTCCCCAGAACAAGCCATTTCCCAGAAAGCTCCTACAGTCTGTCATCTAATTTCATAACTGGTACAGTCAGACAAAATTCCAATTAAGTTAATGGAACTAAACCAGAGCTAAATGTCATCCAGTCACAACATTTGAAGTGTTGCCATTTAAGGCCCTCATGCCTCCAACAGATCCAGCACAGGCTGACAATTCTGTCCACACAGATCTGAATTTGTCCTCAGAACTGAAGCATGAAGTCTTGCCTCTATTGAAGTCAAAGGGAGTTCTGTCAGGGAAGTCAATGGAAGTAAGATTTCACCTTAAGCGTTGTGCAATGCTTTTGTAATCTATGAGACATCAGCCTGACTGCTCTGCTTCCCCAGAATTGGCTATGAGATCAGCAATCACAGATCAGGTACTTTTAAATTATTAACCATCATTTTTATTAAAAATATCTGTTTTCAGTTTGTTTTTTAAACAAAACGCAGATTGGTGTACAACCTCTCATCGGGCCAGCAGCCTTTATTTCCCAGGCAGCTGCAGAAGCTGCTAGCAAGAGAAGAGCAAGAATCCTGTAGATTCCCATGGCTCTTCAGAAAGAAGGGTTCATGTTTGCAATGCCTCTTTCATCCCACCGGAAACTCCTGAAACCTAGCCTGCTAATGTTACTTTTTAAAAATAAAGTAAAGCTATAAAAATACGTGGACAAGTCTAGACTTATTTACCCTGACACATATAATACATACACTTATGAAAAGGACCTATAAAAAAGTTTTAATTGAATAATGTGCATTAGGTATAGAGCTGGTCATGAATTTTCCATTAAAGTATTTAACAGAAAATGGCCTTTTTGTTCACACAGAATTTTTGATGAAAACAGAATTTTTGTGAGTTTTCATAAAAAATCCAAAAACTTTCAATACTAATCAATGGTTTGGTGTTGCTGAAAACAAAAACATAAATTTTGACAGAACCTGAAAAGAAAGAAAGGTTTCTAAGAAATCTTTTTGCAAAAAAGTTTTTGTAGGAATTTTTCATAGGAAATAGATCATTTCCCAGCCAGACTAATTACAGGAAAACTGAAGCTCCTTGACGCCTGGAGAATTATACATTACAGAATTTTACAGTAATAGACAAAAACAGCTCCAGTGTAGCTATGTTGCTCATAATCATCACTTCTAATTATTGCAGTAATTTTAAAATTGATCATCAAGGCTAAGGCTCGTGTGGTTCGTGAAAACTTCCAAATCTTGAGGGGTTTACATCTTATAACTATTACTACTCCACAAATATTTCTCTTCCACTCCTTCCCCATTCTCACTATCCCTGTTTGCTGTTGCAGTTCTCTCCCAGCTTCTTCCCCTCTCATCTCCTACTGATCGAAAACTGCAGATGCAGGTTGTGAAAGCTGAGTTTTTTCCCCCTTCAATCAAGAGCAAGCACAGCTGCAAGTTTCAATACCCATAGAGGCTTTTAACATCAAGTTTTTATTAGAAATGCTAAATTGGGAGCAATAAAAGCTCCCAATTTGATAGTTTAATAAAAAGAGAGGGTTAAAAGCAGGCATGGTTGTAGATGAGCAGTACGGAGACTGGCGGTGCCAAATATTTGTTTTTTAAATAGCTGGGCTCTCTTCTTCCAGCAAAGATTGTAGTTTATGAATGATGTCAGGGCCAATAGTACGGAGCTCTAGCTGATGGTGCAGGCATAAGCCACGGTTCTGCCTACATTAGCCAAGAGGGTCATGGTCTATGTAAACATTCCCATACATATTGCTCATTGACTGCTCTTAGACGGGAATATACATGTACTGCTTAAAATGCATATTCCATAAATACACTTCCGTAGCTCCCACTGTTGTAGCATGTGAGCATCTTTTATGGTAGTGATCATGGCTGTGTTGGTATTTATACCAAGGGCTCTCCCTCAGTGTATCAACATGTAGGCAGCCCTCCCCTAAACCAAGGGATTATGATCAGTTAGATTTAGCACCTTTATCCAGCAAAACAGACTCCCCCTGCACCCTGATGATAAGATTTCTAATTTGTGTCAGATGCTTTCTGCCTGCTGGACCTCAGGGCTAGCTGCAACATCTTAAACCCCACAGTAGATCCTTGGAGTTCCATGAATCCTTCATGCCTCTGGCCCTGAAGGAGAGTTTACAAGGACTTCCTGTAAATTCCAGAACTGCCAGAGCATCCCTAGGATTTGCAGGCCACCAAATTCTGTACTATACACATAACTTGACAAAGATTAAAGTTAACCTCCGGTTCCTGGTTCATTCTAGGCAAGGATGGAGCTGAGCATGTGAGGAGGGCAAGAGGGAATTCACATTATTAAATATTTATATTGCAGTCATGTCAAGAGCCCCAATCAGATCAGACTCCTATTGTACTAGAGTGCTTTTTCTGACACCATCTTCCTCCAGTCCTTAGGAAGCCATGACCAGTCGGTGGTCCTGGTGTTCCTCCAGTCATGGCCTGAGGGAGACATCCATAAAGTAGCTTCTGGTTTCATGGTCTCTCTGCTTGATCAGTCAGTCGCAAGCCACTGGGTGTTAGCAGGGAAAAGTCAGTCAACTGGAAGCTTTGTGGACCTGGGTCGAGACCCTCGGGGTCATGGCACAATTGCAAAGGAGAGAATAACTGGCTAGGTTGTAGCAGTGCTGAAAAGGATGTAGGGGTACAGTGAATCACAGGTTGACTATGAATCAGAAAAGTCTGCAAAAAAAGACAAATATCATTCTGGGTGATATTAACAAGAGCATCGTACATAAAACACAAGAGGTAATTGTCCAGCTCTACTTGGCACTGGTGAGGCTTCATCTGAAGTACTGTGTCCAGTTCTGGGCACCACACATCAGGAAAGAGATGGACAAATTGGAGAGATTCCAGAGTCGAGCAACAAAATCGATAAAAGATTTAGTAAAACCTGACCTGTGAGGCAAGGTTAAAAAAACTGGGCATGTTTAGTCTTAAGGAAAGACAACTGAAGGGGGGCCTCATATATATGTAAAGGGCTGTTATAAAAAGGACATGATCAATGTTCTCCCTGTCCACTGAAGTAATGAGCTTAATCTGCAGCAAGGGAGATTTAGGTTAGATATTTGGAAAAACTTCCTAACTATAAGGGTAGTTAAGGTCTGGAAAGGAGGTTGTGGAATCTGCACTATTGGAGGCTTTTAAGAGTGGATTGGACAAACTCGCCATTATGAGTGGTCTAGTTCTCTTCTCCTACCTCAGCAAATGTAGCTGGACTTAACCTCTTGAGTTCCCTACCAGCCTGACATTTCTCTGATTCTAAGAGCAATGGCTCTACTTTCCTGCCCGGATACTCTCCCCTCTGAGGCTGAGGCAACATTGAAGTCATTTGCAGTAGAGGATGTTCAGCTAGGAGGTCTTTTTTAGTGTACTGATATTTCTTGATAAATATGTATAGGTTTACATCCTGTGATCACGTACAGTGTTGAGCAATAGCAATTGCAGATGCACAATGAGATCAGTATATACTACCCCTAGCCAATTTGGAACCTGGAGGAGTCCTCCTACATGAATAACAGTTAAAAGAGAATAAACTTCTTCAGAGAGAGATTGATGCGGTCTGGGGACAGGACTGGGACTTCTACTGCTAGCTCAAACACTGAGATACCCTATGGCTTTGATTAAATTGTTAAACCTCTCACTTCAGTTTCTCCATCTGTGAAGTGATGATAGTATCTACCCTGATTTTTTACTCCTCTAGCTAGGTACACCGTGACCTGAGCGCTTTCTATGAGAAATAAAAGCAAAAAATTATTTTCCCAGCCTTCCTGGCCAGAGCAAACTTTTAATTATTGTTGGAATTTATATATTTATACATAGTGTACAAAGATGTGTTCAAGAGAGCTTTCCCAGGAGAGGTAGGACAGGGAGATGGGGTTTACATTTCGTTCTGAATACAGGGAGTACTTAGTCTTATTTTTGCTGACAGTAAGTTCCATTGTGAGTTTGTAAAGCTCTTTGAGACCCAAACAGCACTGTATATTAAAATATTTTTGGTGTAGCACAGCTATCCATTTATCAGGTTTCTGTTCATTTACATCCCATGTTTTAATTCACATACTCAATTTGTTCTGTGATTGGAAAACTACAGATTAAACACCATTGTATTCACTAGCTGCTAAAATTATTTTAACTATAAGTAGAATGAAACTGACACATAAAACCTTACAGCTCATTTCTGTACTAAATATAGATGTGAAAATACTGGCGAATAGACTGTAGAAAGTGATTGTCACTTGATCCATACGGAGTAGCCAATCTTGTCAAGGGTAGAAATTTCTATAACAAAGCAACACATCTGCTTGCTCTCATGTAGGGTGAACAGACAGCAAGTGTGAAAAATCGGAGTGGGGGGGGGTAATAGGCGCCTATGTAAGACAAAGCCCCAAATATGGGATTGTCCGTATAAAATCGGGACATTTGGTCACCCTCATGAACTTCCCCATAAATTGTGAACTTCTCTTGTCTTTATTTCAATGGATGTAGAAAAATGATTCAAAAGTGTGGGTTAGAAATTTATTGTCTGTGCCCTTGAGTTCATAATCTGGGAGAAATTGAGTGGGAGGGATGATTTTAAATAATAAAGCTAGTTCTATTCTACTCCAGAAATACAGTCATCACCAACCATGATTTTATGCAACACTAGGACATCTCTGCTTGCTAACCTATTACCCCCTCTTGCTCTTCACATTGGTTATTGTGCCTCTGGTCATAGTTAGCTGCAATGCTGTTGCTATTTAATGCTTCAGTATTTCAGAGGATGGGAGGTGGGAAACAAACAAAGTTGTTGATGGATTACATCTGCTACACTGTGTATTTTTAAGGCCAAAAAACTTCCACCATTTCCTATTTAAGTCTATATCAAAACACCCAGAATTAACCTAATTTATCATAAACGAAAGGTATATTTTTTACAATTGCTCCAGGAACAAGTTGTCTTCATTTCATAGTGGTACGCCCCTGTGGTGCTGACATAACTTGGAGCTCTCAACTGAACAAACTATTGTGGAGCATGTGCAGAATTCAGCAGCAGTGCTGTGAAGGCTGACCCTGAAGCTGGAGCCCAGATTGGCCAGAGCAAGGGAAACACAAGAAGCTCATCTCTCCTCAGCCCCTTTCCAGAGCTCTGGTTGACTAGAGAGCTGGAAGGAAATCTCACCCCAACTTCCTGTTGCTGGCTCTCTTCTGATTGGATCGCCATTCGAGAAAGATGTACATGAGCCGTTAAAGAGGCATGTCATGTGCTGCTTCTGGGACACAGCAGGCTGAGTCTGAGGTCAAGGAGGAGCCCCTCTGTATGGCTATTGTGAACTTGCACATCATGTGTTAGGCAGCAAGAATCCACGGAGAAGGAGACCTCGGATCAGTGACTGACGAGGAGGAGTGATGCTGGGGCCCCCAAAAACTGTAGTGTTGCCGATAAACGTGTAGGAGTGACTTCTGGATGAATCTCTGTCTCCTTTGGCTATGTCTACACTACAAGCAAGGGGTGTGATTCCCAGCTTGCTTAGACATGCTTGGGCTAGCTCTCGTCTGAGCTAGCACACTAAAAACAGTAGCATAGCCATGGCAGCGTGGGCAGCAATGGCACAGCACACGCTAGTAGCCCTGAGTATGTACCCCTGGGGTTCAGGTGGGTTTGTACTCAGGGCTACTAGCGTGTACTCAGGGCTGTTAGCAAGGTGCTGTCATTGCCCATGCACAAGTATGTCTGCATGAACCGGAAATCACGCCTCTGCTCACAGTGACAAGAAGCTGTAAGAGGATTCTCACCCCAAGGCCCGGGGTATGACTTTGGCACCAACTACCTGCAAGCAGACCCCTGCTACGCTATTTAAAATTAAATGAAGAGCCTGCCCCGTATGTTAATTCACAACAGCTCAGGTGCCAGAATCACTATGATTTATCCTTCAAGTAATTTTATGATTCCTTGTATTGGTCTATATTCTACGCATAGGGAGGGTAATGAAGGCCTAAGATATCTACTCCAAGTCTGAGAGGCAGAGTAGATTTAGTCAAAATGAGTATATACCTTCAAACTAGTTATGTAACAAAGGACATCCCACTTCGATTATGGGAGGTAGTGGGAATGATGTTGCTTGGCTGGAATGTTGGTAGATTTCCTCTGCAGTATCAGGGAGTCTAGAATCAACTTCCAATCTACAGGCTTGGCTTGTTTCATGTGCCAAGTTTTATTTTTATTTAAATTGTTTTCATGTGCTATATCAAGTCACTTCAGTATTCAAACACAGTTGCTTTTTCTACACTGTCATCTGTAATGATACATTTTTAGCCTTCCAATGGCCCCAGGTCAAGTGTTCAAAAGTAGGAAGGCTGGAATACGCTGTAGAAGGGAATTGTACAAGTTTATTTAATGATTCCTTTACAAAAGTGATTACCATAGCAGTTTACAAAAG
Organism: Eretmochelys imbricata; assembly: GCF_965152235.1. Taxonomy (NCBI): domain Eukaryota; kingdom Metazoa; phylum Chordata; order Testudines; family Cheloniidae; genus Eretmochelys; species Eretmochelys imbricata. Next base: position 41,204,447 of record NC_135580.1, read on the forward strand.
TTATAGATATAAATTATTCAAAGCTACCCAGTGTGTAGTTTAAAGAGCTACTGCTGTATCAAACAACTGTCACTGCCAGCTGCCACCAGAAGCGTATCAGAAATCATCAGGGGAAAAGGAAACCTACACAAGAACTAAACCAAAGAAATATGCCTTGTTTCATCGTTCTCTGAAGATCACGAAACTCTGAGGGGCGAATGAATTCCAAAGGTTGAAGCTCTACTTTGAGACAGCTCTTCTCCTGTTCTGCAAAGTTCACTTCCCGGAACCAGCAACAAGATCTTAACTGATTTAGCTCCACCTATGGCTTAATTGCTGGAATCTCTCAAGATTTTGCCCTGAGTTTCTTCCTCTGTACAGCATGTCATCCAAAGAGAGTAATTCCATAATTTCAATCACTATTTTTCTAAACAGGTTCGGTCCGGGGTGGAATCTCTCTCAGTCCAGTCTTACAGCTGCAGCTGTTTCTAACATCTCCCATATTGTCCTGCTGCCACCATCTCAAACCAGGCTTATTCATGATTCCCCCTAACTCCTCGGTACTCCCTCCTGTCAGTATAACCACAGATACCTTCCACTATCCTTCCAGTCTCAGCTTCAGTGCCACATTCAATTCCTTACTCTCCAGATCTTCATGAAATCCTGTTGTTTCTCCCTGAAGAAGAGACCCAGATCTACCCTTTCCTCTTTGTACCCACTACTAAAAAATCTTCACATCCACCCCCTAGTCACCCGTCCTTGATTACTGCAACCACTGAGTTGTCTGGCCATTTGATCACACATTCCGTATATCCTTTCACTGACTTCTTGTCTTGGTATCTCAAATTCAGGCTCCTTGTCCTCATATTCAACATATCTCTTACATATCTCTGCTCTCATTCCCATCCTCTTACTCCCTTTTCTCTGTTAAATTTATTCCTTACTTGTCCCATCCACATCTTACTCATGATTCTCCACATTCTGTCATATCCTCCCTCAACTCAAAACAACTTCCCAGTTCTTAAAAAGAAAAGGAGTACTTGTGGCACCTTAGAGACTAACCAATTTATTTGAGCATAAGCTTTTGTGAGCTACAGCTCACTTCATCGGATGCTGTAGCTTACGAAAGCTTATGCTCAAATAAATTAGTTAGTCTCTAAGGTGCCACAAGTACTCCTTTTCTTTTTGCAAATACAGACTAACACGGCTGTTACTCTGTTCCCAGTTCTTGTCTACCAAAACAATACTCTGTGGATCCCACCTTAGAAACAATTTCTTCCAGCAAGCATCTCAGTTCTGTATTTCCCACCAGTAATATTCCTACACTCTCCTCTCCCTAATTGTCCTGGGTTCTATCTTTGCTAGTCTCATCTTAGACTGCAAAATCTTATAGCAGGCAGGGAACATTTCTTAGGCTACATTTTGAAGAGTGCTATATGCATTGGCAACTAGAGCTGAGATTTTGGGCGAATAGTTTACCTGGGTCTCCCACGTCCTGCGTGAGTGCCCTAACCACTGAGATAAAGGTTATAAAGGGAGATGGCAGCACCTCTCTTTCAGCCCTTCTGAAAATCTATCCCTTTATTTCCTTTGCTTTTATTTTTAAAAGTTCCCAGAAACAAAACATTTCAGATCAAGCAAAACACTTCATTTAATCCAAAACAAATTTGTCAACTTTTTGATTCCCCCAAATTTTCCAGAACATTTGGTTTTGGTTGGACACAAACTGATTTTTTTGTTTGATGTTGAGACTTGCCAGTGAACTGAAAAATCAGTTATTCTCTCAATGCTCTTAGCACCACCACACGAAAGATGAACAATAACAACAAGAATGAGGCAGAAGGCAAGAGGTAGCCTTTCAGCAGGGGCACAGACAATTCAGGGCCTTTAAGATAATTATAACATCTAACAGCATATGCAATTAGCGCAGATGCTAATACCCCCACCCCCATTATTTCTTCCACCTACTGAGTTCCTTTCAAATCCAGGTCAATGAAATGTTACCATAATTTCTTAAATTTGTGCATAGTCTCACTTATGAGAGACAAGTGACATTCTAATTGTTTTGCATAAATCCAGTTCTTACAACCAATCTTGTACATTTCATGTGTTAGGCTTTCATAAGATGAGTTACAGAAGTCGGTGTCCATATTCTGAATAGCATTGTATCCTTTTCTAGGAAATCTTAGCAAGCCTGCCTTTGGTGAGGGAGAGAGGATTTTCAGTAGCACACAAGGCGCTAAATCCCTTTTGGTGAGAGGTGGGCTCCTAACTGCCTTCTGTACATTTGAAAGTCCCCGTCCCACCCCGGCTTCTTCTCCCAGCCCCTCCTGTATCACTGTTCCTTGGGCCAGTATGATTTCTTAACTTGAGAAAGGATTTTGTTTCCTACAATCTCAAACCATAGCTTGCTTACAACATTTTCTGAAGCCTGGTGTGGATGGCAACTGCTAGATTTTTATCATTAAAATCTTGCAATCCTGGGAAGAAGAGCATTTAGTTGATGTGTGGTTATGAATCAGAGGCCAGGTGGGTCTGTCTGGAGTCGGTTCAATTTCCTGGTGATACAGAAATGCAAAGTATGGAGAAAGCCAAGGACAGCTAGTTCGGTGTGAGTAAATCCCAGAGCTATCTACAAACGATAGCGCACAATTAAAGATAGGACTGAACAGCTAGCAAACTGATCTCGATTTAGCATCCTGTTTGACAGTTTCCCTTCATGCAAGAGGAGATAAGGAAGTCCATTTTTTAAAACTTAGTTTCAATGGGTTTTTAAGGTCTTGTCAAATGCTATCCAGAAAGCGTGAGCTTCAGGCTCTGATCTCTGCTGTTATTTACAGCTCAGGCATTTTATTTACACATAACCAGAGCCCTCCCTACTCCCTTCCCTCTGGAACTGTTCCTATCCTGCTTGCAGGATGTTATAGTCTATTTTTGCCCATGTCAGTAATGTTTTGCTCAGGGGAGATAGAAGTATTCTGGAATCTGATTTAATTTGAATTAGTATTTGGAACAAGACTGGTCGGATGCCAGGCATACAATCCAAGCAAGCTTGGGAGTTCCCTCACATGTATATTACACAGTACTGTGTTGAGCAGACTTACTGTGTAGCACATCCTGATACCCTGCAGTATATCAAAAGATAGCTAGGAATGCAATTTCTGTCTTGATCTCTACTCCAGCTTCCTTTTTCAGTGGACAGGTCTGATTCCAGAAACCAGTGATCTTCTCCCTGCTGGCCCAGATGCTAAGTATGTCTGTCTATAAGTGGCCCTTCTTGGAATGAAGATCTATCATAGTATTTTGGGACCAGATTTTGTTCTGTCTACCCACCCTCATAAGAAATTCTGCTCATAATACCATCAGAATAGTCAACTGCTGTTACTTGTGGCTAGTGAATGTTAGCAACAGAGTAAAAGAGGACCAGAGTGCTTTGCTCCTTGAAAATGTTTTTCTTAGATGAATGAGGAGGTACAGACATACTACAGAAAAAGTAACAGAGAGAGAAAAATTTCAGACACAGAAAACTCAACAGTAGTGCCACTAATGAAAAGTGAAATCTTTTATAAAAAATTTAGGATCTGTTCCTGTTTTCACAGGCAGCTTCCCCTGCATGTGCCGTGTCTATCATTTCACAGCTCCATAGGCAAATGAATTGCCCTTTACAGTCACTTACTTAGCTATTTACAGTGGTGTTTGAATGGTTCTGGTCTAGGTATGTGGACACTGAGCAGAATAAAGGTGAGCTTCACACTGGCTCCAAGTTTATGTTCATTATTTTAGAGATGTGTTAAACCATGAAGAACATGGATGTGGCATTCATCCTATCTCCAACCATTGTGGAAGGCAGTTATTCACACATAGGACTTAGACCAATTTTTCCCAATTTTTTTTTTCTAAATGGGCCTTTAAATGGGTCTTCTTCTAGGCATTTTCCATTTGCAATTTGTTAACACAGTGGTACATTGCATATGAAAATGCAAACTAGATGTAGTTATCGAAATTGTGTGGGCAAGTGTCCCACTGCTCATGCAAATAGGTGCGCAAGGACGATTTGCCAGTGCATTTTTAGAGGCCTATTCAGCAGTTCACCTTTATGTAGTAAAATGCAATAAAGATTTAAGACAAACCCCAAAACACTAAGTTACTAAAGAAAAATACTGAAACGTAATATTGGAAAAAGAGCTCTTTATTCTGTGTTTGGCTGCAAAATTTAACATTGGTTCTCTTCCATGCCATAGTAAGTTCATTGTATGTTTCTTCCCCCTTTTTAAATCCTCTCCTTATCTTTATAGCTAAGAGCCATCTAGAATTCATTTTGAAACCTATAAGTATTGCCTACCAGCTACCGCCCACTCACCAGCCTTGCAGATCAAGTATGCTACTCTCACAGGAGCCCCAGCATATGCAGGCATGAGGCGCAAAAGGTTGTGAAGAGCTTTAATATGATGAGTCTGACAACCAAACTTCAATGGGTGTTGGGCCTGGCAGCATGGAAATAGAGACCAGATACAAGTTTTGTAGCTCATACCCACCTCCTGTTCACATGACACCCTCATACAGACCAAAATCCCAAGTTTGACGCCACTCAAGTAAGCAGTTGATTATGGCCAGAATACATTCTACTCACATTACTCTTTCAATACAATTTCTGAGTTAAAACAACATATACCAATAAATAAAAAGCTTTTAAAAATTCAATCCTTTTTAGGCCTGTCTCTAGCATCTCTATCTTCCACATTGGACACTTTCCCCCAGACTCCTTGAGTTCTGCATCTTCACTACAGTCATGGACCTCACTGGAATGTCCTTAATGTTTGTTTATTTCTCTTGCCATCCTTGCAGCTCCCCTAATGAAGTTAGGTGCTTGCTCCTCATCCTTGCTGCTGAAATCTGCTAGTCTTTACAGTGAAACAGTGTGGTCCAATGAATAGAGCACTGCATTAGGACTCAGGAGAGCAGTGCTCTAGTCCTAAAGTGGTGACCAGCCCTGTTGTGTGACCTAGGGCAAGGCACTTCAGCTCTTTGCCTCTGTTTCTCCTCCTACTTTTTGAAAGCTCTTATGGACAAAGGCTGTGCTCTGTTTCTGTACAATACATAGCACAATGGGGCTCCAATCTCTGTTGGGACCTCATGGCACCATTGTAATACAAATAAATAAAAACGAGGGCTGCCAATTAGTCGCAGTTAACTCACGCGATTAACTCAAAAAAATTAATCGTGATTAATCGCACTTATAACAATAGAATACCAATTGAAATTTATTAAATATTTTGGATGTTTTTCTATTCTATTGTTATAAGTATGATTAATTGGGATTAATTTTTTTAATCGTGATTCATTTTTTTGAGTTAATCGCGTGAGTTAACTGTGATGAATTGTCAGCCCTAACAAATACATCAAAATGAGGATGCACCCTGCTACTGCAGTATCGACAGACCCTGGGTAGTTTGTGCATGCGTTACAGTATATTTTTAATATATGAATTAATCACATTATAAACAACATGAAAAATAGAATGTGTGCCAATGATTTTTTTGAACTGTCTCTGAAATAATGCTGTCTATTAGATTTGTCATAAGTGTAGGGTGACCAGATGTCCCGATAAAATCGGGACTGTCCCGACATTTAGTTGTTTGTCCCGCGTCCCGACTGATGTACAGTTGGGACGCCATTTGTCCTGATATTTTGCTTCGGCGCCACTCCAGCTTTTTTTTTTCTTGCTTCAGTGGCACTCCGGCTTTGGGGGGGGGGGCGAGCCTGTGGCTGCCCCTCCTTCCCCCCCCATATGTCCCGATATTTTGTTCTTGTCATCTGGTCACCCTACATAAGTGAAATATTTGATATTGAAGTCAAGGGGAGTATGATTTGGCCCTATGGATAAAAACACAAAGCATTTTCTAAGGATACAGTTCAGGACTTGGAAGAAGATGCTGCTGCTTCTGGCTCTGCTACCAACTGACAGACTTTGTGACAGTCTCTCAGCTGTGCATGAATTCCCCAGCCTGTAAAACAGGGATAATATCTCTACACCAAAGCTGTTTGATCAGGATTCATTTATTAATTTTGCAAAGCATTTAGTCCAGAAGGTGTCATAAAGCGCATAACCTTATCATGTTGACAACTCAGCCATTCAGAAATCATGTGTTAGCATCCTCCCCATCCAAAATTGAAATTGTTTAAAATAAATGTTGGGTTCTCTTCCTATTTGCTTTCTGTATTTTTTGCAAATGGAAGTTTGCAATGCAGGTTCATTGAAATTTTACAGATGATGCTCAATGGTCTTTATTAAATTCATTTTACTGTGGAAGCCATTAGGCAAAAATCTTAAATGCATTTTATTATTCTTATGGCACTATGACAGAGTCAGAACAATGCCCCAAAGCATTCATATCTACCTGTTTTAAATATTGGTAGTCAAGGTTATTCTCAACTATGTATGTGTATGCTTGGTTCATCTTTTGTAATCAAATTTTGTACATATTGAATTCAAAACAAGTTTCTCAAAGTCCAATTAACAAACCAAAAAAACCAACAACAACAAAAAAAGTGTTTTGTCCAAGCAATTCAATTCTTTCTATGTAGAGCAGTCCAGAGTCATCTTGGAAAGGATTCACTCCAAACAGAACCAACACATGTTCCAGGAAATTGAAATAACTGATTCTCTCTTAAATTGAACATTGAATCCATCTCTTGGCATTTCTGCTGCACTCATATTATTCAACTCTCGTCTTAAATAACTAATCCATTTAATGAAAGATTAGGCATAGAGTCCAATATTACAGTCCAGATCCAGTAATGTAGGTATTTTATATATTTTAACAAATTAAAGCAATTTAAGTAAGAGCTGTGTAGCTGACCCATGCTTCATATAAAAGTCATTAAAATCTGGGGATCACACACAGTAACCACACTCACAGCAGAAGAAAAACTCCTCAACTAGTAGGTCACAGATCCCTATGTCCTCACTGTAAAAGGCTGGGCCTGCCCTGTCGCACCACCTTCTGGCCAAGTATGGCTCTGCTAAGGCCTGCCTCAGTTTCCTCCTTCAGTGGGCCAGCAATGGGTTCACTTTAACAGCCCAGGCAAGGAGAAGACAGATCCTCTAATTAACATAAGTGTCTCCCCAATCCTCAGGGGGCTGAGCCAGAAACCACCATCACTTGCTAGTTGTTCTGGTCCCCACCCACTTAACTTCCTCTTGCAGTTTTAATTAGGGAAGCCCTCCACTAGAACGAGGAGCCTCCTTGATGATACACCTGATTGCAGCTCCTGGAAAAGTAGCACTTCATCACATTCACCACATCTTCTTTTACTTCGTAGCTGGATAAAATTCCACTGCATTAACTGTTTGCACCTCGTACTTGTATGTAAAAAAGAAAGAGCTAAATTTTGTGGTGGGTTTGAATGGACTAGCTCTTACCTGCTTTAGGGAATAATCCCTTGCTGGTATAAGAAAAAGCAAGATGAGCCTATAGGTGTTTCCTGTCTCTTTTGGGGGCAGATTGTTCTTGGACTTTCTAGAGGTTTGCAAGCATGGGGAAGGAGGAGCATGCAAGAAGCCTTCCCAGCTTGTGAGGTCCATGCAAGATTCAGCTACATTTGCAAACCCTGTACTCTCAAAAAATGCAGTGGCTGCTTCCTCCCCAGTCTGCAGTGGCAAGAGGCAGTCCAGACTGGGCACTGGGGAGCAAATTGTATCCCACGAAGGAGTGCAGTGGTGGGTGCAAAGTAGCTCTGAAAGGTATTGTGCCTTCTACTATTTCCCATCACAGAACTGTGGCAGAACTGTGCATGTTATATTATTCTGAAGTCCTGGGATTTTTATTTTTTAAAAGGCAACTGATTTCAGCACCTAGGTACTACAGCGACTGGAGCTGTATTTGCAGCTCCCCACAAAAAAGCTTCATTAAGGTTAAGGTAGGAAGTGTGTTTCAGGCGAGCCCGGCTCACATACAGAGCCAGCATGATACTTCCTTTACAAATATTCTGCACCTTTTCAAATAACCTGAAGATTAGAATGCCTGCAAATCTTCCCCACTGCCCTATTATCCTTCATCCCTCACTATCACCTAGCTGATTTATACTGCCTGTCCAAATTTAGCTACAAAAATATTCTCTAAGATCAAAACAATATAAGGCTTTTGGGAAAGGATTCTTTGAATAGCAAATGGGATTTTTGAACCCCCTAGTAATTTGTGGTTTGGCACTTGGCATGTATTCTTGGCAAATTTTAGGTGGGTGGAGGTTAATTTGCATAGCCAGTGTATTTTGTTTTTGTTCTCTATACAACATTAAGAACATGAGGAAACATCATATATATGGTGGGGTTCTGTCGATAAATTTTATAGTTAATTGTTTGACCACACTTTGGTTCGTTATGCAATATACTTAAGAGACCAAATAACCAATGACAGTTAGGTTTATTAATAGGGTACAGTCTCCAAGGAGCCATCCCATGCAGCAATGGTACATCCACCGTACGCAGAATGTGAGCTCCCCCAAGCTACACATTTCAGCTGGCGTTATGTATACGATGATTTTAGAATTTACTCATCTCTTTACACGTCACTAACATCCAACGCATCAGTTTGTCCCAGTTGGTTAACTAGTGCTCTGTTCCTTCCTCGTCTTTGTTTTAGATTCTAGCATTGCAGGTACTGGTCCATGCAATACTAGTATCGCTACCTTGTACTACGACATAGAGCAAACGTATCTTGATTTTGACAAGTTTCCTATTTGCTTATGCCAATGCTTACTTCGGCAAATGCAAGGAGTTATGGGATTTTGAGCATAAGTGAACAGGATTATGGTCAGTTTGGCTATATCACGGTTACAATTTTTGTGTTTAATGCTAGTGGTTCTTAATGCACGCTAATTATATATATATATATAGTAGATAATACATAATTGTTAGTAGGATATATATTTATGAGTTAGCCAGTATACATTAGTCAACAGTTCCAAATAGCTCTGTTTATTAACTATATACAAGCATAAAAGGCATAGCTATGTACGTATGCTGTTTCTCTGTCAGGATTTAGTGTCTTCTGCAATAGAACACAGGGAGGTCCCACTAGAGGGCCTAACATTATTTAAGGGACTACTATGCAATTCCTATGTACTACACAGTATCAATCAGATGGGTAAAAGAGTCATGAGGGATTATAGGGCAGAGGGAATCCTTTAACTGTTCATTTCCAGACTTTGTGGGGTTTTATATGGTGCAGAATCTTTGGAAAGAAAGCTGTCTACAGTGTTAGTTGGAGTTCAAATGGAACACATTCCACTGTAAGTTACATAGATGGATATGCTTCAAAGCACTGAAGTGACTCATCTTAGATCCACCTGCCAAAGTACCAGAGCTCTCTTTATGGCTGTTAATGTTTCCTGCCACAGAAGTTGTGCCTTTCCATTGCCATGTTCACTATGTGCTGAAGTGGTTATGTCACTTTCTTCTGTACATTAAGACAGTTGTTTTAGAGACATTTTTGGCTGAGGCTCTTGAGGTGCTAATAGGTGAGGGAACACACATAATTCTCACTGATTTCAGTCAGAGGTGGGTGCTTATCCCTGTGCAAGCAGTACATCGTACCATGCAGGGTTAGGTCCTTTGAGATGCCCATCTGAGTGCATCCTTCAAGACTCGTGTCAATGCAAGGAGAGAAAATTGTGTATTAATCTTATTTGGCCTACTTTTGTAAGAATTACGCCTACAGCAAGGCTGCATGGCCTAGAAAGAAAAGATTTAAAGTGTGCTAACATTCCCTAATCCTGCTTTATCTGCTCTTTCCCTGACACATTCTAGGCCCCCATTGTTTTTCAGTCAAACTCTTCCCCTGACTGACTATTAGTCATTGTCATCCATCAAGGAACTGAAACCATGCCATGTGATTTGTGATGAATTGGAACTAAGATAGCTCAGGTGAATACCACATATCAGCTACTTCCAGGAAACTATGAGACTAATCTAAAGGCTTAGAATTCTTCCAGAAATGAGTTAAGTAACATTTATTCAGTAATTAAACAGAAATTATAGCTTGTTCCCCAGACATTCTGCAAGCAGAGAAAGAAGCTAAATTCAGTAAATTCTTGTCAGGACTGATTAAGAACAAATAGCTTTAGTCTTTGCCATTTTGTTTCTAGATGTGGGGGCTATGCTCCCAACAGCCCTCTTCCATCAGATTTGAGAGTCTGTAAACAGTACACCAAGATTCGGTAGTAAGGTACAGAACTGGACACTACATCCTCTCTGGCTAGATGTCTACAGAGACCAGACTAAAGTGCCTGTCACAGAATGAAATGGGATTTGTGCAAGAAGCTCTTACAATTGAGTTGAACAAGTTTAAGACAAACAGCTACTAAGATAACACACGCTGGGAAGGTAGAAAGTGTTCTTGAGCATTGTTTGACATCATTTGACCCAATAAACAATAAAAAGCAACATAGCCACTAATGGCATGCAACAGAACACCAGACTTTCTGTTAGTCTCAAGATCACAGAGGAGAGTACAACCATATAATGAGGTTTTGTCCCAATAAGGAGAATTTGTCCCACATTTTGCACAGAGATCTCTATTTAAAACTACTTATACACCCTAACCCCCTCCCAATCGTAGTAGTATTTGAGCACCTCACAATCTTTGTTTATCTTCACACACCCTTGAGAGGTAGGGAAGTGCTATTGACCATTTTACAAAACATGTAACATTTTACAGACAGTGAAACTGAGGCACAGATTAAGTGACTAGCCCATGAACATACCAGAAGTCCCTGGAAATGAACGCTGGCCTCTTGAGTCCCAGGTTAGGACCCTAACCATGAGAGTATCCTTCCTCTCTAGCTAGCCTACTTCATGAATGTGAGCTTTTCCTTCTGTTTGCTATCACTGTTACACCCAGAAAGCAGCAAGTGGAATTTTAAAAAATGCGTGGTTAAATATAAAAAATCATCTAAATGATCTTAGTGGATTAAATGATGGCATTCAATCTGGAAAATGCAGAGGCTGTTCTCCTTTGGCATGCTTAAGGCTTTGTAATGAGAGTGACTGAATTTCATTTGATCCGGAACTAAGGTTAAAAAAAGACAAAGTTAATGCTGCCCAGGAAGCAACTGAATAAGTTTCCACTACAAAGAACTGGGTAGCTCAGGGGACTGGCAGTGGGATATGGTACATAGCCTTTTCGCTCTAGGCACTGAACTGAATCCTACTCATGTCAGGAGTTTGGGCAGTTTGGTTAGATTTACTTATGGCCTCAGTCTATGCCCTTAGAGGATTAGTGTCCACATGACCATCCCCAACATCACAGATGGTATTAATCCATGTGCTTGTTAACAATATCAACTGAGACTCCTTGTGCATGGACGCTGAACCTCACTAGTAGGAGTGAATATTCCTTGTCAAGGTTTCAGCTCAACAGTGCAGGAGAGTGGAGAGGCATGCAATGCTACTGCCCATAATGCAGTGGACCCATTCTAGAGCTTGAATCTACCACTCTTGCTTAGCATTCAGAAATTGCACAGGTGGCTGGATCAGCCCTCAGTTTATCACACTGTTAGTCTGGCAGTTTCCACAAAGACTTAAAAGTTACTTTAAAAAATCAGATTATGACACATGAAGGGTGTGTGCAGAAGAAAGACATTACCCTGACTCTTATGCTGACAATGAGACATGGTTGGCCTATTAGCTTTGCACGTGAAAGTTTAACTCTCAAGGCAGCAAATAAAAAGCTATGGAGTCATAACTAGGACCTCCATAGGAAGGATTCAGTTACATTTGTATGTACAGCAGAAATTAAACTTCTGCTTTGTAAAAAATACAGTGTGTCCTCCTGAAACTTACAGCACTTACTCATTGAATACAGAATGAGTTTTCTAGGAATTTACAAATAAATCAGTTAGTTTATGAGTTTACATTTATTAGAAACCTGTTACCTTTAAGAAATTCAGGATTTGTCTCAGTTTTCTTGGTGTCAGATGAGTTGAAGGTAAGAAATGCACAGGTTAGGCACCCAAACTACCTTAAACTCTGCCATGTAGTGACAACAGGAAGAATAAGAAAATACCTAATGTCCTTAAGAATTAACTTAATCTAATCTGGGACCACAGATATTAAAATTCTTTCATCATGATCATTTGGTTATTGCATGATGTCACTACAGGGCAGAGTGAATGGTGCCCTAACTTTGTATTCCTAACCTCAAGAAGTTTGTAGTAAACTCTAAATTTCCTAGGTTTATAATCTTCGTCTAAGGATAATTACAACATCCCTGTAATGTTAGCCTTAAGTTACTGATATGTACTGGATCATAACTCTCTATTAATCTAATTTTATTTGGGAATAAATATTGAAACTCGCTGAACAATGGCAACATTCTCGTACCATCACTAAGTGAAGGAAAACACTGAACTTCTTTGTTCCTGGTGAGAAAGCAAAAAATTAGAGATTAATATTTTAAATATAAAACTGAAAAAAAGAGTATTTGTACAGCCAGAAGAGGGGATGCATATCTCCAAGTCTTTCACTCCATGAGCTACAAGACTGAGCACTGGGAAGGCAGCATTGCCAGTTCCAAGAGGAGGAAGAGCTTTGCACTTCCGCTAGAGTGATCCCCCTCTGGCCTAATTAAATGATTTGCATTGACAGGCTTCTAGGAAAAGCCATATTGTGTTCTCCCAGCTGAGGAGTGAAATTGCAATGCAGGCCTGCTTGAAGGAGAAAAGGTGGAAAATGCCTACCAGAAAGCTAGCATGTTTGTTTGTTTTTAAATGCAGGAGCAGTAAGTGGGGAAAATATCCAGGGAAACATCCCCAGGTTCATAAAAAATAGATGACCCATTTTCTGACTCATCGCTTAGGGTGGCAACAGTACATGCAAGTCTATGCCTTTGTCAATGGTAAAGGCTAGTAAGGGGTCAACAAGAGAGAAATGGCTTTTCCTGGAGAATAAAGGGATACAGTGAAGTGGAACATGAAGAGTGTTGAATAAAAAGCAAAGTGTGGGTAAGAACATAATGAACGGATGGGCAGCAGAGCAATGTGGTTGATCAAAAGAGTAACGATGGCAAATGCCAGAGTATGCAATGTTACCAGTTCCAAGCATTCAAAAACACCACCAAAAAACAAAACAAAACAAAGAGTCAGCCCCATTCCCCCCACTAAAGTCATAACATTTGAAAAAAGAGGGTTTTTTTTCATTTGGCTTCTGGTTTCTAAGCATGGAGGGGAAGGGGGGAAAGGAGGTTTACGTTTTCTGGCTTTTCTCTGCCACCATGAGGTCTAGAAGCTTGCTATTTTAAAAGTGAAAGCCGAGATTCTCAAGTAATCACATGACTCCAGGAAGGGCTGGAAGGAAAAAAAAACCCTCATAAGAATCAAAATAAAATCATGTGTTGGCATGATTTTATCAGTACAACGGCACACAACATTACCACCCAGAAAAAGCCAGCTTGAAACAAGCCATTTCCGCCATGTGCCTTAAATAACCATCCCTATGAAAAGGAAAGCAGAACATGAGAAATGGAGTGCCTAGGAGGTTCTTTAAAGAGGCTCTGAGTCAGCAATTTAGCAAGGTATAGTCATATAGACCGTGCAGTTCCCTCTCCTACTCCTATTGTAATGCATTTAGATTGAATAGCATGCTAGCCTAATCCTGATGCAGGTGTTTGGAACTTTCCCTACCTGTAGCAGTCTGAGTAAGGGAAACCATAGTTAGTCCTTGTCCTTCAGGCATCCTCCAAAGGCCCAAGACACCACAAAAAGCAAGAAGGCAACAGGCCTGTGGCCCAGAGCTCAATATAAACCTACAGTTTGGGTTGAGTGTACCACAGGGAGCAAACTGGATGATAACATCTTGTCACTGTTGAGCATTTTGAAATATGACCACTTATTACAACCCCTCTCCTGATTCACTAGCCAGGTGACAGTGAAACCACTTTCACTGAAATTCATTTTTTTAAATAAAAACTTCCCACTAATATTGTGTTATGGAACATAATTAGATAGGAGGTACATATGTTATGTCTGTATCAGTGTCTGTATTAGCCACATACCTTGCTGTTATGCCCTTTTCTGCCCCAGCCCCCGAAACAAGACACAAGACATATTTTTATACTCTCAGAGCAGGCACACTTAAATTGTTACATATTCACTCATGAGAATTAATTTTCAAATACTGGACAATTACAGACACTAACAGATTATAAACCAAACACACAATCACCCGTTTTCTTTATTCACTTTTTGCTTTCTTTTATGCGTCTCATTGTTTAGTTTCCATACTAGCTACCACTACCTAGTTGCACTACCTAGTAGGCCTGTTCACAGTACTCTTCACTGGGTATGTTTTATCTTTTAAAATAATTTGGTTAGACTAATATGAACATGTTTAATCTGTTTTATCACTGTATTACCTGGAATCTATTCAGGTAACATCTTAGAGCCATTTATGAAAGGTGAGCATATCATGCTCTATGTTGCAGGAATATGGAATAATATATGGAGTGAAATGTACATAGAAACCACCTTCATACGGTATGTCCATGACCATGGTGGCATCTTTGGGATCACTTTGGCACCAGAGACTATCAAGACTTGGGGTCTTAGCCTCTACATATGCAGCTGGTGGAAGATATTGCAAACAGAAATGACACTAATGAGGCACAGATTCAAAAGAGCCACAAAGAAGAAATGAAGTCAAGGATTGTGGCAGGTGCAATGGGCAGAGAAGCTGTTAATAAGAATCTAGAGCTGTGTATCAACCCCTTAGACCCCAGTAAGCACCCCAGTGGCAAAAGTAAATACTGTCAAGGATAGAGTGGTACTCCCAGCAGTCAATATAAAATGTAGCTGTCCCTCAGGGTTCTCTGACAACAGCAAGGATAGCAGAGACACGGACAGTGATAGAAAAGCATGCACAGGTTGATCCAACAAAGGTACTTTTCACTAACCTTGTCTATTCCTGAGTGATAGGTCTACAAGCAAGTTCACGAGAGGCAGAGGTCAAGAATATTTTGTTCACTGACTCTGGTGACCTGAGGATTGCCCAGGCTAAGTCTGACCTAAAGAAGTAGCTGCAAACTGAGGTATCAACTATACATACATCACAAGAAGTCCCTGCACAGTTTTTGATGGTTCTACAGTTCTTTGGATAGTACACTGTCCCTCAAATGGTACCATGAAGGACTTTGTGACCAGTTTCAAAGTCTATACCAAACATAAGCTAGCAGTGGGTAATGTATACCCTCTCTGACAGATACAAAGAGACTTCAGCGCTAACAGGGACAGAAGATCTAGCAGGGCTAAGGAAGCAAGCAGAGTGCATCCGCTGAGAACAAGCACACAACTACCTCCATAGAACGTCGTTTTGATAGTTACTCAAAGAAACAGTTGATTGACACCACATGTACGGCATTCATTCAAGACAAGAAGTTTCACTAACATGTAGTAAAGCACAAGCTAGTCATCACAGGCAGAGATAAAACCCCAGTTGAATTAAAACAAGGAGGTATGGTGATCAATAGACAAGATATGGCCACCTCATATTAGAAAGCCAATAACATCCTTGTACAACAAATGGTGATGGCTGCAAACCAGAAACCAGATGGAATATCAGTATTATCAGATGACCAATATATTTGTCTTATTCTTGCACCATTACCTTAAACAGAGTCTAATATCTTTAGTGGTTATGGAATCTCCAGTCCAAGAGAAAGCTGTGACATCCATGCTGCTGCTGAGCATCACCGAAACATTGTACCAGGACTGTCAGCTGCCCATGCTCTGTAGGGCTGTAATACAATAGCTTCCTATTTTTGCCTCGGCAAAGGCACTGCCTTGAATATTCTGAAAGCTGGATACTCCCTCTGTCTGCTGGGTGACATCAGTGCAGCAGGGCCTGATATCATTGAACTGGCAACCGAATTCATGGCTGCATCCCATGGACAATGAAATTGTGCCACCATGTCAGAAGATGGCAGAACTCATGGGCAGCAAAAATTGGCAAAGATACTATGTGAATGCCAAAGCTCAGCTCCTTATCACCACCAACGGAAGCATTTATAGAAATTGTAGAACAAGCACAACTTCAGGCATGTGTGTGAGAAAAGTACATTGGATCCAGATGCACCACCACTTGATCCAGTGCAGTATGAATGGGTAAATGATGACAGTTCCAACTCTCCATTTCTAAAAACTGTACCAGACAATGTTGTGCTTGCTCCTCCAGATATTTTGAAGATAATCAAGTGCTCCTGTGAGAGTGATGCCCTTTGTAAATCTGAGACATAGATGTAACAATGTCACAGTACCATGTGCCATATTCCATGTATGCCAAGAAGCTGTGTTTTGTTCTAATGACCTGACATCAGCTTTAACATTTGCTGATGAAAATGGCAATGACATGTAAGGACCTGTGTTACTCATATTAGGACACTTGACTGTAGTTTGAGTGAGATAGAACACTAATAATCATTAATAATGATTCCAAAATGAAGTATTTGGTTAAAATAGTTAAAATTGTAATTTTGTTTCTTTATATATGATTAACATTTTTCACATTAAAGAGTAGTCAGTGTATCAAATGAAAACTGAGGTCTGTGCTAGCCCTCCAACCCTCCTCCTCACATTCCCCTATTATTCAAATATGTATCATTATTGTATTGTAAATGTTAAATACATGCATTTCACATATTAGAACTCATTTGCTTTGATTGGTGGTATGCCCCAACTCATGCGGACTCTTACTGAAATGTTGATAATTCAAAATGCTCAAAAGGGATGGAGTGTGACCAGGCAAATTCTTAGAAGGTATGGTCTTAAGATACAAAATCCACAAAAAAAACCCTTTGTATGGCTCCTAAAGCAAGGTTGACCAAAGTGGCTGCAGGACTATCAGTCACATCTTGGACCCTTTTCTTTGTGGCTCTAACAAAGGGATACGCCTCCCCAATGCCAGTCAGAGTCACCAAGTGTAACTAGAGACTTAGGAATGCTTCCATATGAATGACTGAAAACATTAGGCCTATTACTTCAAAGAAAATGGCCAAGGTGGGACATGGTAAAGTAGTGAATGACAGAGAAGGTAAATCAGGCTCTCCCATTTATCTGTTACAATGGAAGAGGCAAAATTTTAAGATTGACCAAAGCAAAATTGATATATTACACAATACCTAATTAATCTGTGGCATTCAAAACTAATGGGGCAAAGAGCTTAGTAGGAATCAAGAGGATTTGACATTTATGTGAGTAATGAGAACTTCAGAACGGAAACAAGTAGAATTAAAAAAAAAAACTGTAGAAAGGCCATCAGTGCTCACACTTCAGAGCCTCAACCAGCTAGTGACTCACTAGTGGGATTAGAAAGACACTTCACCCAGTCAGCTACAACAAAGGGTTTTACATCTATGTAACATATGCTGCTGTCTCAGCTTCTCCTTGTTGGTTGATAGCTTAATCATCTTGCTTAATGAAAACTTCACCTATTAAGGTAATGGTAATCCAAACAAGAGTCCAAGTGAGAGTCCAGAAGCTTCACCAAGTCTCTTTCTCCAGATCACAGCTCTTCCCCAGGGATCAATCAGTTCTCACTTTTCTCCCCTGTCCAGGAATAATAATGGCCCATGAGGGTATGTCTGCACTGCAACATAAGCCTGCACTTGAGCCCAGGCTCAAGCCTAACACCCCTTGTGTGTCTACACTGCAGTTGTGCTAATTTACGGCTCATACACAGGGTCCCAGGACCCTGCAGGGCTGGAGGGTCCAAGCTCGAGTTAAGCCAGGACCCAGTTAATGGGTTAAGCCAGCCCTATTGCTTTGCAGTGTAGATGCAGCCCTGCTTGACTCAGGTCCCAGGAGCTGGCCAGAAGTATCCCACAATTCCATAGGACAACTTCCTTAGTCCACTTTATCCCAACAATCTGCAATCCACTCCACTGAAAAAAGAAGCCACAGCCCTTTGAAAATGGCAGCAGCTCAGGTCAGTGTTAACCCTTTCTTTTCTGATCACCTATCTGCAAGCACATGGTCAGATAGCCTCCCGGATTTGCAATGGAGAGCAAACTGATTAAGCCTTTTGCAAAGCAAGCTGCTTCCTGGTAATAGGCAGGGTCTATAGTAAAGTTTTCCACGGCGCAGCACGGTTCTAGGGCCAGAGTGACCACATATAGCGGTAGGGGGAGGCATTAGGGACTATTGATATGGTTACTTTGACTTGGATCTGCGCATTGCAGTGTGGATGCCAGAGCCCTAGTTCTGAGCATGGGTCAGAAAAGTCTTAACATAGAGTTAAAATGCAATGTAGATGCTCAAGACCAGGGTTCCCTAACATGGATCAGCTGACTTGAATCCCACTAAACTGGGCTTACATTGCAATGTAGACATGCCCTCTCAGTGTAATATATGCCCTCCCTCTATCATAAGCACCAGCCTTGAACCTGCAATAATGAAGCAGGCATCAGGTCTGCCTGCCAGCTAATGGCTATTCTTCCTCCCACTAGTCACTTATTTCCCCTCTAAGTATTGGCTATTTCTGGTTTTCCAAACCCTCAGTATATCTCACTCAGTCATCTGGCTGTCTTTGTCGGACTTTTCCTGGACTATTTCCACCAGCTTCTTCTTCAAAAGCTACCCCCGTCCCAAGCTTTCTCAGGTCCTTGCGTTAGAAAGATGTAGAGCTCCTGTTGATTTCCAGGTCGATCCCCAGTAGAGAGCTCCACAACAGATCTTTGACCTTCCCCATCCTCTCATCTCCTTACTAGAGAAACCTACTGGTAGCCTTAGTCACTTCTTTGTATCAGAGAGCACCACAGGAAGACTCACTTCTGAAGGTCTTATGCTGTATGTAAAGGGTAGCTAGCTACTTCTGTACCTGTCCCTTCTCCCTTGCTACCCTAGATTCCAACACCCTGGCATCCCTCAGGACAACAACTTCCAGAATGTCTCCATTCTGAGTTTAAAAACAGTAACATGACCACTCCTTTTGTTAAATTGGGTTATTCCATAACTGTCTACTAGAGTTTCCTGTACTTTCCAGTGATTACAGCTGTCATGCAGGTCATCAGACTAGATGCATCATCTGGCATGTCATTTCTATGTTCCTAGGTACAGTTGGCACACCTTGTTCTGGTTTGGTACTACAATTATTGCTGCTGCTCAGTGCTGGAGTACACCAAACACCTTGGGTGCCAGTAGCATGCCAGCTGTATTGCAATTCAGAGGCAAGTACTGTAGGTGCCTTAGCAGTGCGGCCTTGTAGGTGCTAGCCCTGGTGAGTCCCTATAACCACTCAGACAAATGGCTAAGGGGAAGGGTATTTTACTAGGGCAGACAGGAAACGAAAAGGTTGCAGATATCCTAGGCAGAGGTTCAAACAGTTACAGTTCAAAGTGAGCAAGAGCGGTAATGTAATGTTTGGGTCTCTGGGGCAGTCCACTCAAGAGTATTCGTCAGGCCTATTGCCTGGGATGCCCTCTCCAATCCAGTCTCTATTCAAGCAAATAGAAGCTCACAGATTTCCAAGCTAGGCTCAGTTAGTCTCTCTCATTGAAGCCTCTCTGCACTGGCTCCCTGCCCGCCTGCTCCACCATAAGTCCCACAAATCCCAGCACCCAGCTATAACGTCCAGCCACCACAGCCTGTCCCAAACAAAGCTCTGTACCCACTCCTACTTCCAGCTCCCTGCTGGCCATGCAGCCACTGCTTCAATTTCCCTGCAGCTCCTGGCTCCCATGAAGCCTGTGGCTCCCAAACTGAGCTCATTTACTTCCTGGTTCAGGACCTCTCTCCTTATCTGGCCAGGGGAAAGAGAAGTACAGTCAGTACAGAATTTACAATGGCACCAAGCCCACACTCAGAAGAAGTCCAGGCACCTGGACCATGGCCCTACACTTCTGCTCCACCCCAAGGCCCTGCCCCTCTCAGCCTCTTCCACCCAAGGCCCTGCCCATCATGTATTCCTCTCTGCCCCCTCCCCACCTCACTCCACTGCTCACGCCTCTCCATCCCTCCCCCCCCGCTCACCCCCCAGTGCAAGTGGCAGGTGGGGCCTCGAGGTGAAGAGGTCAAGCAGGGGTGGGGCCTCAGGGTGGAGCATGGGCGGAGTGAGGGGCAGGGCTATGGTCCAGGTACCAAGGCCCACAAAAGGTTAATCCAGCCCTGAGTGCAGTGAGGAGGGGATGGGACAGATGGGCGCTATAGTCCCATGATTTGCAGATCCATCACAGCACTGTATTCATCAGGCACCAAGAGAGGCACGAACAGGAACAGGAGTGGCTGTGCTTTTTGCAGCTAATCTCAAAGGCTACCAGCTCCAAAACTAGATCTACTTGAGTGTGTCTTCTAGGAAGACAGGTTAGTCCTAGGCTGGGGGTAGAGTATGTCTACTAATAGTGTACAGATTACCCTACTATACTACACAGGTCCTGACTGCATTTCTCTGGTTCCTGTCTGTAGTGGCATCATAGACAGCAAGGCTAGTCGGGCTCACTACATTCTCTGTCAATGCAAATGATGGTTTTCCCCATTGACTCAGGAATTTGTAGCTGCCTGGACGATCTTGGGATTGTCCCAGGTGCTTTCTAGTTCTACCTATAGAGCTAATTGTACTCTGGACCTAATATTTAGAATGGAATGAAGGTAAAGGTAATGTTTACACTGTTGTCATGGCTGACTACTGCTATTTGAGGTTGGAGCATTCTTATCCCTTTGGCGTGAGGGACCTGTTTTAGATTATCCTCCTCAGGAGAGTAGAGTGGGCTTAAGGTGTACAGTGACAGCAACAGATCTCTGTCCATACCTCATGATTTTTTGTTCACACCCTTTAGTACAGTGGTCCATAGATATTCTGTCTGCTACTTCACCTTGATAGGACACCGTTGTTTACAGATGACCTGCGACAGATGAAGCAAGAATAAAGATGGCTAGAATGCTACTCGCTCACATCATGTGCTGAATCCAACCCATTACATCATAATGAATTCTCCGTTTTATTCCTCAGCAGCATATGTGGCAAATAAAGGGTGCATTGCAGAGTGTAGGGAAAGCGATGCACAATAGATCTCTAGTGGATGATTGAAAGCTTGGTTAACCCAGGCTGCCACCACCTGGTTACAGTATTGTTTTTCTTGTGCTGAGGAGTTTTCAAGTTACTTTGCAGATAAGAATCATTCAGATCCAAACCAAACTTTTTGCTTCCTTAATATAGCTTAATTTTTAATGGTTACCTATAGATAGGAGAAATATGTGCTGCAGGAATTTAGACTTATGACTCTTTCTAACCCATTTTGTTATGATACCACCGCAGCTTCACACCAAAGACAAACATCTTGAGGTGTATACGAAGGGAGAGTAAAAGGGCGTGCGCTTTGCGTTAAGGATAAGAAGGTACTATGGGGATTCAATTGTACCATTCTTCACAGGGGCAGTGCTGAGCAGCAGCAGCAGCAGCCCTGAGAGAGGCAAAATGCCTCCTGGAGCTGCCAGCCACAAAAAAATGAATGAGCCACCAGAGAAATAGGGATGGGGCAGACCCCATATTCCGCAGACTGCAAAGTCTGCAATTCTGTCAGGACCTATGCAGCTCTCACAGAAAGGGGGACATTAATGCTCATTTCTCCATACTGTGTAAGGGCCAGGAAGAATCTAGCCCTGAGAAATGAGTATAAACTTAGAGGCTGATTTTCTAATCGTTAACTCACATGAGTTCCTCACTCTTATGAGTAACCCCCTGGACATGAATGAGGATGGTGGAAATGAGCCCCTGTTCAAAACAAGCAGATAGAAATTGAGGATGAAATTTTCAAAAGCATATCAGGCCCAGTTTCTTAAAGGTATTTAGGCTCCTAACTTTCACTTATTTCCATAGACGTTAGGAGCCTAAATGCCTTTAATGATCTCGGCCTCAGTGACTTAGCAGGACAATTCCCATTGAAAACAAAGTTCTCTGAAAGACTTTCCATGGGATGTGTGCTCTTAGAACTTCCATACCATGGGGAATTGCAACATTCTGAAAATAAAAATTGTTATGAATTGAAACAAAAAGTCAAAATGTTAATGTTTCCCATACAACGAAAATTCCAAAATGTTTTGTTTGAATAGTGTCAAAACATTTCATTTTATGTTGACATTTATATTGTATTAAATATATTATATATACTCATAAGCTTAATATATGTACATATTTATATTCATTTTAATATAAAAAATGAACTGAAATGACACTAAATGTTTTAAATGTTTCCCATAGCAAAAATATCAAAATTGACATTTGCCATCAAAACATTTAGACTTCGATGAAATAGAACAGTTTTCCATCAAAAAATTCAGTCTGCAATTATTCTTTTTTTCCAGCTTTAATGCTTACTACTTGGTATCAATGCCAAACTAAAATCATCCTTGGATTTCAACAGAATTACATAAGGGATGAATTTGGATCCCTGTGTCTATAAAGCATTTATATTGGATACCTGAAATATTCGTTGGACCATGATATCTGAGAAAGAGAGAACATTAAAAATAGACCCCATTCAAACATGTATTCACGCTTCTCAAGCAGCACAGTGGTTATTGCTGAGAATACTTCCCTGTGCTGCGCACTATATTTGAATATCGACTCAAGACTGCCAGGTGCTGAGCACCCTCAACTTCACTGGAAGTTGTGGATACTCAGTATATCTCGGGATCCATCTCCAAGTATTTTTTTTTATACACCACAGTATAATTAGATATTTGCAATGTCCGGTATTGACATATTTAGATTGTGCTGCTTTCAGAGTGACATCAACACCTGCTTAGTTATTATAATAATAACAACATCAAAATACATTTCTGTGACTGAATTAAGACAAGAAAAATTGTTCTTGGTCTTTCCTATTTATAAGTACCTTGCTCTTGTAAGTAATTCCTGTCAAATTTGATTATTATAAAATGCTTTGGAAAAAGTCCAGAATACCACAGCCTCTGTTTAGATTCAGATACACTAGATTTATTTGTGAAATGTTGCAGAAGGCCAATGCTTTTTCCATTTATACTAAACGAAATAAAACTGTTCTATTTGGAGGACAAAATAAAACAGTAAGGCATTGTAACTAGGAAAGTAAAAGTGATGAAATCCTGTTCTGGAGAATCATATTAAGCTTAAAGCAAGGATTTTGAATTTGCCCACTTATCTTAGAGCCTTCTTACCCCTACAAATGAAAGCACCGAACTCTGGAGTCAGTCTTGTCACTTCATCTCTTAATATCCTTGCATTGGCCCCTGGCCACACAAATAACTCCTTACCAATGACCTCTGTATTAATGTGGCATGCTTGAGCTATGTTTGCATCATCCCTTTTCATTCTCTCCTGTGTTTAATGTGATGTAACTCCCTATAGTCTTCTGAGATAAATTAATCTATGTGAAGGCAGGCAATTTTAGAATGGGTTCAGTTTTCTCCATCTATAATTCACTCAAACAGTGAGAGTTCTATCCGCGGGTTACAGAAATGAACAACATGATACCACCTTCAGTAGCCCTTTTACTTCTGCTAATAGCAAGCAGGAACATCAGCTTCTGTAAGAGGTAAGCTGCAAGTTTCATCAACTGCCATCAACTCAAAGGAAAGATGTCAGCAAATATTTCATATTGAGACGTAAAATTTGCATATGACATTTCTTTTTAACTGTATTTGACAAGCAACTAAGTTTAGCTCTAAATCAGATTATATGCTCCTCTAAATATGCAGTACAAACACAGTTACAGACAGATGTAATATGGCCACCAATAGTAAAAGAATTTGAACCAAATATGATTATATTTAAAAAAAATCATCATGGCACTATAAAACAAGAGATTTGCTATAATAGAAAAGTATTAATAATTTAAATCAAAATCTATTGGGCCAGGTCCTAAGTTGGTGTAAATCAACAAAACTCCATTGAAGTTGTAACAGTTTACGCCAACTGAGCTCTGGCCCATTTTACTCATCTAAGATTCTATTTTAGTTTATATAAGTTCCTATATCACGTATATCACCTTAGTATCTGAGCACTTTGCCCATCATCATGGTATCTAAATTGATAGATACATTATATTGCTTATCTATTTAAAATCTGAGAAATGAAACATCAGAAACTACAATAAATGGTACTTTTCACTGTATGAGTGCTGTAATGTATTTTTTTGCACTTCGGTAACTCTATAATTTCCTACAGTATCAAATCTGCCATGGACATAGAGCTCAATCCAGCAAAGTGCTCACAACTCCCATTGAGTCAAAATCAAAATCAAAATGTTCTACAGAAATGTGTTCATTTTGCAGAAACTTCATTTAAAAAAAAATTAAGATCAAATTATTTTGATATCAAAATTTTATGAATATAAAATTAAAGGTTTCAATTTTTAGAACAAGGAAAGGTGTGATTCACCCCCCAAAATTTTTTTATCAAAAGTTTCATTCCATGGGGGAAATTTTGACTTTAATTCCAATTCGGAATAAAAAATAAACTAAAAATGTCAATTTCCTGACAATGGAAATTCTGAGTTCTGACCAGCTCTCTCTCTATAATTAAAACAAAACAAAACAAAAACCCCTCATACCAGTGTGAGATGCCCCAGATACATTGAGATACAAGCGCACTGATTACTTATTCTTAAAAACGTTTCAGCTCATGAACACAGGTGATGAATATATGATATTGCAGTTATTCAGATAAAAGAACTCTGGACCAAATATTTGCAAATTTGCATGCACATTTTATTCCTGTGTTATTAGTTATAATTACCATAAATACTTAGTCATGGACGAGGACCCCACTGTGCTAGAGGCTGAACAAACAGAACAAAAAGAGTCTCTGCACCAAAGAGTTTACAATCTAGAGTATAGGCAATTTGCACATGCTCAGGTTTTGCAAGGATTATTTAGCCTCCATTTATAGAAATGTGTCCTTTTGTATTTATTGGAATCACACACTGCATCTATTTGAATATCTGGTCAATCACAGCTCTCTCGTGGCCTTTAATTGGTGGCCTTCTCTTCACTAGGAAAAAAAGATGTGTGTTCTACTTCTTCGCTTTAGTTAGCTAACTCAAGGTAAAATCCTAATAAATACAAGGCTGCTTGTTAACTGCTACCCCCCCCCCAATATATGAAATACAAAACACAGGAAATTTGAATGTATTATTCCAACTGTAAATTGGCTACATTACTCACATGACGCTAATCTAAAGCTCATGGCAGTCAGTGGAAAAACATAGAAGTAGAAATCCAAGCTGCAAGATTTGGATCCTGATCCCTTGTTGTCTCAAAACTCAGTGGTGTTCAGGGCTGAGATTTTGGATTATTTTGTATTAGAGTTAAGATTAAAAGTGCAGCTACACTTTGGAAAAATGACTCTAATCATGCCTTTGTGCTGTTCCATATTTATTGTATCAGCGATTCCAGATCAAATTTGCTTTCTTTACAAGTATTAAGATCTTTTCTCCCTACCTGTATCAGGGGGGTAGCCATGTTAGTCTGGATCTGTAAAAGCGGCAAAGAGACCTGCGGCATCTTATAGACTAACAGACGTATTGGAGCATAAGCTTTCGTTGGTGAATACCCACTTCGTCGGAGGCATGATCCGACAAAGTGGGTATTCACCCATGAAAGCTAATGCTCCAATACATCTGTTAGTCTGTAAGGTGCCACAGGACTCTTTGCCACTCTCCCTACTTGCTGACCCAGTAAACTCCAACTGAGATTCAAAACTCAAGGAATGCTTTTTTTCTTGGCTAACATTGCACCACTAGTAATAAATATTCTGCAGCTAGAACTCAGTTAATAATTCTGTTTATGATTCCTAAACCACAACAGAACTAACTTCATTCTCCCTTAGCAGTCTTGGTCTTATAGATCAAAAAGGAATAAAAAGAACAAAAAAGAAAATATTTGTCATTAGAGTCAACCTGTGGGACTCATTGTTAGGGGATGTTGTGAAGGCCAAAACGATAACTAGGTTCAAAAAAGTATTAGATAAATTCCTGGAAATTTGCTATTAGCCAAGGTGGCAAGGGAACATCATGCTTTGGGCGTCCTAAGTCTCTAACCGCCATAAGCTGGAATGGACGACAGGGGATGGATCACTTGATAATTCCCCTGTTCATTCCCTCTGAAGCATCTGGCATTGGCCACTGTTGGAAGACAGGATACTTGGCTAGATGGATCATTAGTCTGACCCAGTATGGCTGTTCTTACATTAAAAAGTTGTGACTCTGGTAATGATATTCACAGCAAACAGATCTGTTGAGAAAGTAGTTCCCATTTTTACAGTCATTTTCTGACTATAACTATACCTTAGGCTATTAAAAAGTTGACATATACAGTATTATAAACTTAATTGAATCTAGAGCAGATACTCCCACTCCTGTTAGTTCCTGTGTTGCTCTCTAACTGCTAGGGAAAGACCAATATATAAACAGAAACCCATGTCTATGGCAACATGTAATTCATCCTTGAAGTTCTCTACACACACACAAAAATTCATATATTCTTTCTTTCCCTTTAAAATACTTTAAAGGGTTATAATAGCAATAATGACTTCCAGGTCAGACATTTCCTGTCATTTAATGACTGGATAGGTTAAACGCCTGAGGCAAAACCACAGGTCCTCAACTCCTCCAGCAAGTGAGGAATTGCCAGGAAATGCCTGTCCCTGAAAGGTATTATGCTTCAGTACAAAGTGCTTCACAAGGCATGAAGTGAGGATGGAGATACCAGTGTTGGGAGAGCTCCAACTTTGAATTTCCTGACACGTGTTTTAAAACTTCCAATATATATTCCACATGGGCCAGTCAGAAATTGGAGGTGGCACAGAATGCGACAGCCCGTTTATTGAGGAGAATCTCTGTAGCAGAGATTTGCAATAAAGACACAAGCACAATCCTTTCATTAAGGTTCATACCATGACATCAGGAGCTCTGTGATCTGCCTCTCAGATCAAAGCTGGAATTTGAAGATGCTGGTTTTAACCTAACAAGCTTTAAGCGATTTGGAACCTGGATATATCAGAGACTGCCCTTCTCCCCATCTTACTGCATTTCCAGTCAGAAGGAGCAACTGAGCTGACGCCTTTTCAGTTCAGCTGAGAGTGAGCTGCTGGAAAGACATTTTTCATGATGACTCTTCGCCTGGAATTTGTTCCATCCTTGGTCTGAAATAACCCAGATTTGTTAAAGTTCAAAACATGCTGCAAAGTCCATAACTTACACACACAGGCTTTTGGGGAAGATTTATTCTGAGGGGGAATACAATCTAACCCTCAATGGTATATATAGACGGCAATGGGGTGAAATTCAATTGTACAAAGTACAAGGCCATGCACTTAGGATCTAATAAGAATTTATGCTTTAAACTAGAGGCTCATCAGTTAGAAGAGATGGTGGGGGAGAAACACCTTGGTGTATGGGTCGATCATAGGATGACTATGAGCCATCAATGTGATGCAGCTGTGAAAATGGCAAATACAGTTGTCAAGGTTCCTTCCCCACTCTGAACTCTAGGGTACAGATGTGGGGACCTGCATGAAAAACCCCCTAAGCTTATTTTTACCAGCTTAGGTTAAAACTTCCCCAAGGTACAAACTATTTTACCTTTTGTCCCTGGACTTTTTTGCTGCCACCACCAAGCGTCTAACAAATATAACAGGGAAAGAGCCCGCTTGGAAACATCTTTCCCCCCAAAATCCTTCCAAGCACTACACCATCTTTCCTGGGGAAGGCTTGATAAAAATCCTCACCAATTTGCATAGGTGAACACAGACCCAAACCTTTGGATCTTAAGAACAATGAAAAAGCAATCAGGTTCTTAAAAGAAGAATTTTAATGAAAGAAAAAGTAAAAGAATCACCTTTGTAAAATAAGGATGGTAAATATCTTACAGGGTAATCAGATTCAAAACATACAGAATCCCTCTAGGCTAAACCTTAAGTTACAAAAAGACACAAAAACAGGAATATACATTCCATTCAGCTCAACTTATTTTATCAGCCATTTAAACAAAACAGAATCTAAACATATTTAACTAGATTGCTTTCTGACTTTTTACAGGAGTTCTGACCTGCATTCCTGCTCTGGTCCCAGCAAAAAAACAAAACAAAACAAAACACACACAGACTGAGAGAACCCTTTGTTCCCCACCCTCCCCTCCAGCTTTGAAAGTATCTTGTCTCCTCATTGGTCATTTTGGTCAGGTGCCAGCGAGGTTGTCTTAGCTTCTTAACCCTTTACAGGTGAAAGGGTTTTTCCTCTGGCCAGGAGGGATTTAAAGGTGTTTACCCTTCCCTTTATATTTATGACAGCAGTCTTAGGATGTATTAGGCTAGGTATTTCCAGTAGAGATAGAGAAGTATTATTGCCATTGTAAATGGCACTGGTAAGACCTCATTTGGAATGCTGTGTACAATTCTAATCACCTGTGTTCAAGAAAGATTAATTCACACCGGAACAAGTACAGAGAAGAGCAACTAGGGTAATCAAGGGAATGGAGGGCCTATCCTACGAAGAGTCTGGCTTGTTTAGTTTAGCAAAAAGAAGGTTATGAAGGGATATTATTGTTCTCTATAAATACATTAGGGGGCTAAATACCAGGGAAGATGAAGAGCTTTTTAAGCTTAAGGACAATGTTGGCATAAGAACAAATGGCTATAAAGTGGCCATGAACAAATTCAGGCTGGAAATTAGAAGATGCTTTCTAACCATCAGAGGGGTGAGGTTTTGGAACAGACTCCCCATAGAATTCATGGGAGCAAACAACTTAGTTGGGTTTACAAGAGATGAATGAATTTATTAATGTGATTGCATGACCAGATTCTTGTGGTGGTAGGGAGCAGGGGGCTCAGGAACTCTGGGACTCACTTCCAATTTGTGTTTTGTTCCTAACAGCTCATGTTTCACAGCTTCATCCAGCCATCTGCAATGGTCAGGAAGGGATTTCACCACATGATGTATTCTATGTGTGCATGTGTGGCTGGGGGGGAGGGGTGTTCTCTGAAGCATCAGGGATGACTATGGTTGGAGATGGAACACTGGACAGGATGAGCCCGTGTGTGCTCTGAGGTGCCATTGAACATTCTGTCTCTCAGGTGCTTGGCTGAATAGTTATTTCAGTCATGCTCAGGGTCTAACTAATCACCATATGTAGGGTGGGGAAGGGATTTTCCCCTAGGTCAGTTTGGCAATGACCTTGTGGGGGTTTCGCATTCCTCTGCAACATAGGGTATAGGTCACTTGCCTGGATTATCTGGGCCTCTCTCACTTAATCAATTCCCTGCCATTACAGGGGCTTGGGCATTGGTGCACCTTGATCCCTCCTATTCTCTGCATGTACTAGTCTAGACTCTTATGAGCTGTAACACTTGGGTTTAAATTTTGGATTTAGTGTGTGGGTGCTGAGTGGTTTTGGTGGTCTGTCATATGCAGGAGATGAGACTGGCTGATCTGGTGGTCCCTTCTGGCTATAAACTACATGAATCTATGAGCCAACTTGGTTATGGGTTGCTGTTTGTTATTATACTTTACGGATTGTATGGATTTTAAGTTGTGTAAATGATTAGCCCCTACATTAGGTGCAGAAAAGCTAAATACATTAATTCATTTAATACCAACCATAATGCTGCATTAACATGAACATAATTTTTTTTTTGCATTTAATTAATGAATAAAGTATGAGAGTGCTCTTTCCCAGTTTAATGCCATGAGGCAATAGTATTTTTTTAGCATTATCCTGCAAACACTACTTTTTAAAGACCAAAAGAATACTTAATTATTGGAGATATTTACAGTACTATCCCACAGAAGCACAGCTGCTAGGTAGCATCTGATTACCCAGGTTCATATTGAGAAAGTAGATCCAACAGTTTATATGGCACTGATTATGTGAAAATGAAAATAACTGCTATTTTCGTGGTTCAATGAAGGTGCAACACCAGCTATTGTAAAAGTGCCCTGATTGGAGCCTGATTGGCTCTTCAGCATTCCAAAGGGGTCGCCTAATCTGTGTGAACCCCAAAGCACAGCTGAATTTGCAGTCCAGGTTTCTAAACTGCCATCTGTTCAACATTCTAAACTGCCAGACTCATCTCCTTCCAGCACAAAAATACATTTTTATGGCACAAAGTTACTTTATATAAGCAATAAGGCAACTCCAGGAGGTGGATTATTATCACAAGATGAATACATGTCACTGAATGTTAATCAGTGATCAAGTCCTGGATTAAACCAGGATAACACAACCACTTTTTCCAAAATAAAACTGATTTAGGGATAAGGTATAACCAGCCACCCCCCCGCCACACACACACACTGCCCCTCAAAATAAACCTGAACCCCAGCCTCCAACAGAACAAAGTCTTGTTCTGCATGATGACTTATGCATGCAATTACATATCAGTGGTGTCGGAGACCAGACCAGCTACTGGCTTGCTCCCTAACTAACTTCGCTGCTAGGCAACCAATGTGCCCAGCTGTACCACCTTGGAACTGACAGAGTGGCCATAGCCCCTGGCTGCCTGCTGATTTTGCAGTCCTGCTTATAAGCCTGGCCCCACTCAATATGTATCATGCCTGTAGCTACCTTTGCCCTTGTCCCAGCTCTGCTCTAGCCTGCTTCCAGTCCCTGATCCCCTTCAGCTTCAAACTTCTGGCTTTGATTCCTGCCTCTGCCTTATGACTCAAATGAAAAAGGACCAAAAAAGTGTCACCGTGGCTGAACAACAAAGTAAAAGAAGCAGTTAGAGGCAAAAGAGCATCCTTTAAAAAGTAAAAGTTAAATCCTATTGTGGAAATAGAAAGGAGCATAAACTCTGGCAAGTGAATTGTAAAAATATAATTAGGAAGGCCAAAAAAGAATTTGACGAACAGCTAGCCCAAAGACTCAAAAGTAAGAGCAAAAACATTTAAGTACTTCAGAAACAGGAAGCCTGCTAAACAACCAGTGGGGCCACTGGACGATCAGGATGCTAAAGGAGCACTCAAGGAAGATAAGGCCATTGTGGAGAAACTAAATGAATTCTTTGCATCAGTCTTCATGGCTCAGGATGTGAGGGAGATTCCCAAACCTGAACCATTCCTTTTAGGTGACAGATCTGAGGAACTGTCCAAAATAGAGGTGTCATTAAAGGTGGTTTTGGAACAAATTGATAAATTAAACAGTAATATTCACCAGGACCAGATGGTATTCACTCAAGAGTTCTGAAGGAACTCAAATGTGAAATTGCAGAAGTACTAACTGTGGTATGTAATGTATCATTTAAATCAGTTTTTGTACCAGATGACTGGAGGATAGCTAATATAATGCCAATTTTTTTTGAAAGACTCCAGAGGTGATCCTGCCAATTATAGGCCAGTAAGCCTACTTTCAATACCAGACAAATTGGTTGAAACAATACTAAAGAACAGAATTATCAGACTGTGACAGGGTCGGGCCAGATGGCTATAGGAGAGTAATTTTTTTTTTAAGCAAAAAAAGGTATTTTTTTATTTGCATAACACACTTACAAAACAAAACAACAGCATATGCAATGTGTAACACAGCAACCAATCACAATTGTTTTCTCATTAGCTTCAGGGAAGGAAAGTGTTCAAGCTTGCTTGGGCCCAGAGCGGGGGGCTTCCTCGACTCGCGTGGTCTTCCACCCTTCCGAGTTACCTGGTGGTCCAGAGCGAGGGGGCTTCATCGATTCTCAAGGTCTGCCACCCCCTTAAGTTACCTGGCGCCATGCCTGAGTGTCACCAACAATTCCCTCCTCTGAAAGCACCCAACAAAAGGGGCAGGCTGTGGGGGGGGGGCACGTGCACCCACGTGTGAAAGGACCCCTCTAAAGTGGTGGTGTCCGCAGCAGCAATGGCTGGGGCTGGGGTCCCTTACTCTCTCCCCCAATCAAAGGGTCAAAACAAAGGGAGCCGGACAGGGACACCAAGCAGAGAGCCTTGGACAGCACCCACCGCTCCTCAAAAGCATCAAGGGAGTCGGTGGACGCCGCCCAGAGGAACTCCGCCTGGATACATGAATGGACAGAGGATCGGAAAACGGCCCTACAGTCACAGGAAACTCCATCGGCCAAACTTCTCTCTCTGGTTTTATAGATGGCAGTTTTAGCCAGGGCCAGGAGGAGGTTAACTAGGAGATCCCACGACTTCGTGAGGTCATGGATGGGGCGTGCATAAATAAAAAGGTGAGGGGAAAAATGCAACCAAAAATGTAATAAAATATTTGTGAGGAGCCGGAACAGGGGCTGCAGCCTGGCGCACTCCAAATATACATGCGCCAGGGTTTCCCTCACACCACAAAAGGGACAAGTATCTGGGATGGGGTTGAACCACGTCAAGTACGTGCCCGTGCTCACAGCTCCGTGAAGGAGCCGCCAACTGATGTCCCCGACGGGCCTTGGAACCAAGGTGGAATATAGGCTGGCCCACCGGGGCTGCTCACCCTCCAAAGGTGGCAGAAGGTCTCACCACTTTGTGTCGGGGCGGGACACTAGGGTGAGGGTGTGAAGGGTGTGGAGCAAGAGCGTGTATAGATGTTTCCTTGGCGCGGTTTGGAAGCATACTGGCTGCAGTTCATGCAGCCAGCTCGCCGTAAAGGAGTGAGTGGGTCGATTGGGTCTACGGAGCAGGGGTCCAATTAAAAGGTCTGGTGGGCCTGGGGTAGAGGGTGGGGGGGGCGTTTCCTCGAGCAGGACCCGATCGAGGTAAGCTCTAACAGCGGGCAGCAAAGCGGCCTTCACCTCCTGAAGTACGCGCCGGGGGGTACGAGGTCTGGAGAGCCCCATGCGCCGAGCGAGCGTCAGGAGATCCAGCCAGTCTCCCCGGTCGTAGTCCAGGAGGTCTCCGACTCTCGTGACTTCTGCCAGGATCAAGCTCTGGCGCACCAAGCGGGACTCTGCCACCTGCACACGGAGCTGGGGGTTGTGTAGCAGGGACTCCGCAAGGAGATCTGCCCCCTCGGTGGCCGCCATGGACCTGGTCATTAAAAACAGTTTCCAAGTCCGGAGGAGGTCCTGGTAGAAGACCGGCAGCCCGGAGAGGTCTCGCGGAAGACCTCCCGGACAGAGATAAAAGAGCTGCCAGTCATATCGGAGCCCTCGGATGCGACGCAGGATGGCGTGCACCAGTATGCTCCACGCTGAACTGCCTGCACTATAAAGGAGCCTCTGCAGGGCCTTGAGGCGGAAGACACAGACCTGAGTGTGCAGACACTTCAGGCCCTGCCCTCCTTCCTTCAGGGTTAGATGAAGAACCCCTACAGGGGCCCAGTGCATTCCTGACCAAAAGAACCCCAGAATCAATGTCCGGAGGTTGATCAGGAAACCCGGGGCCGGGACCAGGGTGTTGAGCCGGTACCAGAGCTTGGAAAGGACTAGTTGATTAAGCACCAGTGCTGTCCCTTGGAGGGAGAGACGTCAGAGTAGTACAGTCCATTTCCAGAGCCGCTCTATCACCCCGCCCTCTAAATTTTCCCAGTTCTCCGGTGGAAAGGGATGCGTGGCAGAAAGGTGAACGCTGAGGTAGAGCAGTGGACCCGCGCTCCACTGGATGGTCTGAAGAGCAGGTGGGAGGGAGCTCACCTGCTGGCAGTCTCCTATTGCCAAGCCAGAGCTCTTGACCCAGTTGACCTGGGCAGAGGAGGCTGCCGAATAGATGGCCTGGCATGCCTCCACCCGTGCCAAGTCGCCCGAGTCCTGGACCACGAGGAGCACGTCATCAGGGTACGCCGACAGGACCAGCTGCAGCTCCGGCTCCTGCAGCATGAACCCTGTCAACCTCCTCCAGAGGAGGCAGAGGAAGGGCTTGATTGCCAGAGCGTACAGCTGGCCCAAGAGGGGGCACCTCTGCCGTACTCCTCGCCTGAAGCTGACCGGTTCAGTCAGGGTTCAGTTGAGCTTAACCAGACACTCTGTGGAGGCATACAGCACCCAGAGAAAACCCACAAACTGGGGTCCGAAGCCAAATGCTCGCAGAGTGTTCAGGAGGTACCCGTGGTCCACCCGATCGAACGCCTTCTCCTGATCTAGGGACAGGAGGGCGAACGACAGACCGTCTCTACACCCGAGTTCCAAAAGGTCCCGAACCAGAAATAGGTTATCAAAGATACTGCACTCCAGGATGGTGTAGGTCTGGTCTGGGTGGATCATGTCCGCCAGCACAGACCCTAGCCGCAGCGAGATTGTTTTCGCTATGATTTTGTAGTCTGTGCTGAGGAGCGAGACAGGACGCCAATTTCGTAAATCACAGAGGTCCCCCTTCTTTGGCAGTAAGGCGAGCATAGCTCGCCTGCACGAAAGAGGTATGACCCCACTCTGCAGAGACTCGGCCCAGACGGTGACTAGGTCTGGCTGGAGGATGTCCCAAAACACGCGGTAGAACTCCACGGTCAGCCCGTCCATGCCTGGAGACTTATTAGTGGGCATACGACGGAGGGCTTCCGAGAACTCGGCCAGAGTGAGAGGCAACTCTAGCTGGTCTCGGTCACTTGCGCTGACCATAGGGAGCTCCTCCCAGAGCATTCTGCAAGCACCAGGGTTGGTCGGATCCGGGGAGAAAAGACTTGCGTAGAAGGCACGGGCCCTCCTGCACATCTCCACTGGTTCCGTGAGGGCGATGCCGTCTTCTGCCAGGAGGCAGGTGACATGTTTCTTGGACCCCTCATTTTCTCCAGGGCATAGAAGAAGCGGGAGCCGTGATCCATCTCCTGAAGGAGGCAGATGCGGGATCGAACAAAGGCGCCCCGGGCCCGATGGTCCTTGAGGGCCCGGAGCTCCTCCTGCTTCTCCTGGCACGCTCCGCAGAGGAGCGGGTCCTCGGGGCTGGTGGCCAGATGCCTCTCCAGCTCTAAGACCTCCCGTTCCAACTGCTCAATCGACGCATTTCTCCGTCGGCTGGTGCCCCGGGTGTAGTCGCGGCAGAAAAGCCAGGTGCGCACCTTCCCCAGGTCCCACCATCGCCGCGCCAAGGGAAAGACATGCCACTGCTCTTGCCAGGCCAGCCAGAATTCCTGGAAGGATGTCACGAAGCCCTCATCCTCCAACAAGCTGTTGTTAAAATGCCAGTAGGCTGGCCCTGGCCTCTCCACACAGAGGGAGGCTGTCACGGTGGCTAGATGATGGTCAGAAAATGGAGCCAGCCAGTTGCTGGAGGAGTGGGCTCGTGAGAGATGGAAGTGTGATAAATAAATGCGGTCCAACCGGGAGTGGCTCGACCGATGGGCTTCCACCCGGACAAAGGTGAACGTGGAAGTGTCATCTGGGTGGTGGTTGCGCCAGATGTCCACTAGGGAGTGATGTTCGACTGTCTCCCGGAGGGTGTCCACAGCGGTCGGGCTCTGCTCGGTCCCCGAGTGGTCCTGTTCCTCGAGGGTGGTATTAAAGTCCCCTCCCAGAACCAGGAACTCGTGAGAATCTAAGGTGCCGAGGAAGCGGACGCCCGCTGGTAGAATTGCAGGCCCTCCTGGCCCGATGTCGCAGCATAGATGTTAACGAGGTTAACCACGAGCCCCTCCATACGCACCCGGAGATGCAGCAGGTGACCCGGCACGGCCTCAGCGACCCCTAGCGCCTCGGGCCGTAGGTTGGGGGGAGAACAGGGTCGCCACTCCAGCCTGTCGAACCATGGCAAGGCTAAAGTAGACCCTGTCCCCCCACTCCAGCCGTCAACTGTCTTTGACAGTCGGGTCCGTATTGGTCTCCTGCAGGAAAACCACAGAGTACCTTCCCTCCCGAAGGAAGGAGAGCACCTGGGACCTGCGGAGAGCCATCCTACAACCCCGGGTGTTCAACGTTGCGATGGTGAGAGGTGTCATGGGGAGGGTCGGGGGGCTCCTCACTGGCAGGGACGCTCGCATCTCCCATCGGGCTGCGCAGCAGTCCGTGACCCATCCCGTAGGTGAGTAATTGTTCACGGAAGACGCGGACCCGCCAGTAGGCTGAGGCATCCTGCTTCCCCGTCCCTTTACCTTCCCCCATGAGGGCCCTTGTGGCCCGGAGGATTTGAAAAAAGTCCCCCCATCGCTGGAGAGCAAGTTGTACCTTGTTGCAGGAGCCACAGACATCCTCTGAAAACTTCCGCAGCTCTACTCGCAGCTCATGGGGGGGTGGGGTTACGGTTTCCCGGTTGTTCCCTGGTGGGGCCCTTGGTGCAGCCCTGTGGTCCACTAAAACGGGCAAGCAGGGTGCGGACCCCCAACGGGGTGCCTGATGGGCTGGAGCTTCTCAGCCCACCTCAAGCTCTGGGGCGATAGGGGGTGGTGGAGGGAAAATAGCAGCTCCTAATGGGTCAGGGCAGGAGAACACAAAGGCTGCTTCCTGGGGGTCATCAATTGGGAAAGGGAAGGAGACAGCCCTGGGGGCAGCAATGACATTGCAGGAGGTAAATTGGATAGGGGTAGGGGCAGGGGCAGGGACAGAGGTGAGGTTCTGGGTTTCGGGAGGCAAGCAGCTAGATGGTGGCACCTCCCGATCAGGCTCAAGGGTTAAGGGGGTGGGGAGGGAGCTCTCAGTGACACTGGGCACGCGCTCTGTGGTGGATTTAGCAGCCACAGCATCAGGAGGTGGATTATCTTCTGTAGGGCCCCTGCCTGGGAAGGAAGTCGATTGCTCCGCACCAACGGGGGGTGCCCCTGGCGACTCGTGCCCTGGCCGCGTGGCGCCGGCTGTCACCTGAGCAGTCTCGGTGGTCGTCAGCGGGGTGCCATCAGCGGCCGGGTCAGTGGAGGAGTCCAGGGGCTCCTCGGAGGTGGGAGCGGGAGCAGCAGTTAAGGGGAGGGAGCATGTGGAAAAGAGGGGTGGAGTGAGGTCGCTCAGATTGAGATTTGCTGGCAAAAGGTCGTCCTCCCCCTGGGCGACCGGGGTCAGATCTAAGGCCTCGATCTCCTCAAACATGGAGGAGAGAACAGTTTCCGCCGCCCCGGGGTTCTCCCCACCGGCACCCACCACGACGGTTGCCTTGGGGTTCACGGGGGTTTCAGGTAGTGTCAGTACAGTAGGGGTTTCCTCGAGGGTCTTGGAGGGGAGGGTCTCCCATGGAGAGGAGACACTACCCTCCGGTCCTGCCATGTCTTTCCCGGCTGACACCGTTGGATGGGACGCAGTCATGGGCAAAGCGGAAGGCTTGGCATCGGTGCCCCCCTTCCTGGTCTTCCGGGGGACCTCTGTCTCAGGTAGATGAGGCAGAGTTTGAGCCTTCCACTTGCCTCGCTTCCCCTGGTCTAGGGCCCAGCCCTCCATGGCATCATCTGGGGGCTGATTAGCAGGGGTCGTGTCAGGGGGTAAAGGTGATGGCTCAGGGACTTGTCGGGGGAACGGTGGGGCGGCATAAGGGAGGGAGGATTCTCCCTGGGGCAGGCTCTCTCCAATGCCTGGTGGTATCTCTGCCACACCCTCTTCCATAGGCCCCGCTAGATTGTCAGCAGCAAGGGCGGGGCTCTCCCGCTCGTCTGGGCATTGTAGGGGAGGTGCCCTTTGGGCCTGAGCGGGAGTAGCGGAGGTCCGAAGAGGAGGGAGGGCGGGTTCGGGTACCGGGCGGCCGGGGCGTCGGCAATGACGGGGCCGATGTCCTGCCGGGTCTCGGGGATCCCAGGTGCCCCTCCTTGCCGGGCTAAGGGGCAGTCTCCCCGGACATGCCCTGACGCCCGGCAGAGGTAGCACTGGGGTTCCCCTGTGGAAAAGTACACCCGGTAACGGGCCCCCTGGTGGGGGACTAGGAAGGACCCTTTGAGCGCCACTCCGTCACGCACCGCCGACAGCAGTAAAAGTTACACTTGCCGGCGGAAGGAAAAAATGTGGCGGAGGGTAGGGTCCTTGCAGCCCAACGGGAGAGGGCTGATAACAGAAACAGGTTTCCCCAGCGTGGGTAACAGGGCAGCATTGGGGAGAAAAGGAAGGACAGAGGTCAGGACCAGGTGGACGCTCAGGTCCTCTAGCTGCTCTAGGGGGACAAACACCCCCCCACTGCCAGGCCCCTCTCTACCGCTTCCTGGGTGGCAGCATCCGATGCTAAGAAGAAAATGACCTTCTCGTACATTTTGGAGGCTGCCACAATGGGCGAGGGCCCCACCACCCTCGCCAACGCCCGCACGTAGGTCTCCACGTGGGGCGAGGCGGGCACCAGGAGGCATCGGACACCGTGCTTCCTTGTCGTGGTGGGAAAGGGGCCCCGGCCACTATTGATGGTGGCGGAGGCGGTGGGCAGGAGAGATGACGAGGCGGCAGACGGGGGGGCTGCTGCCTCCTGGGCATACATCCTGGGGGCTGAGGGAGGGACATCCGCAGAGCTGGTGGAGGGGACAGCCGGGGAGGACGCCGTGGTTGGTGGCGGGGCTGCAGCAGTCGGGGAGGCCCCTGCCATGGAGGGCCTGGTGGTTTTAGCAGGGCCCTTCCCCTTCTTCTTGCCCTGGCCTTTCCTGCTGGCTGGGGGGGCTTCCCTAGAGTCTGGGGAGGCGATGGGCATGGCAGCGGCAGAGGTCACCCCGGTGCCCTCCATTGCCGATGCCCCAGCAGGGGCGGTGGCAGGTAATTAACAGGAGTTGGGGTCAGGTAGAAAGGGACAAGCTGTGGGGTGGACAATTCGGCGGGGGGGGCACATTAACCACCGTACGCTTGTCCAGAGAGTCCTGTTTGGTTGACTGGTGCTTCTGGCCCACTCAGTGGAATCAGGGTGAGCAGCTGAGTCCAGAGGCAGATGTTAAACAGCCAGTAAAGACGGTGGAGGGGCCAGTGGTGAAGATCGTAGTGTGGGAGTTAGGAGGACACAGATGGATCGGGGGCAGCTCCGTGCCACACCCCCTGTGTCCCTACAAACACAGTTAAGACACAGTCAAGGCCTCCCCCCACACGAGAGCACAGTTCGAAAGTTACTCAGTCTTAAAGCCCCCTCCACGGCGATTTGTAGATTCCCCGGGCGGTGTTCCTCCGGTGGACGGCTTTTTCTCTGTCTGTTCTGGGCTTTCTTTTTTGCATTCCAGAAATGCCGGAGCAAGTGATAAGAATCCTCTCGACTGGAGACGAGTCCGCAGACAAACAGCAAGCAGCTGGGTCTGGGGGCTGGGTCCTTCCACTCCCCCCCTCTGGGGAAGTGGGCCGGCAGGTCCCCCCTCTCTCGGGGGGGGGGGGGTTTCAGCTGGAGCAGCAGCAGCGTCTGAGGGTGGGCGGGGAGGGGGGGATAACAGCCGGCCAGCACTCTAGCAACAGCAGAGAAATAAAAAAAGAACAACAAAAAGAAAAGAAAGGGGGGAGAGCATCTGGCCCGGTTGGGGGGGAAGCTGAAAGCAGGGGCAAAAAGCAAGGAAAGCCCAGGCCAGAGGGCAGCAGCAGGAGAGCAGGCTAAGTAGGTTCCTTTTCCCTGGGTAAGGTAACAGGGAAGGTTTTTTTTTTTGAAACAGAAAAGAATTTTATTGTGTAACACTTGCAAAGAGTTACCAAAGAAACAAAACAAACTATGCAACAAAACAACGCCAACAGAAGGTATAACACAGCAGCTTTCAGGAGGGAGAAGTGTTCAGGCTAGCCTGGGCCCAGAGCCGGGGGGGGCTTCCTCGACACTCGTGGTCTTCCACCCTCCTGAGTTACCTGGTGGCCTAGAGCGGGGGGGCTTCCTCTACACTCATGGTCTTCCACCCCCTCGAGTTACCTTGTGCTGCGCCCAGTGTCACCGATTATCCCTCTCCTGAGAGTGCCCGGCAAGATGGGCATGGCTGCAGGGTGGGCGGTTTGGGGGTGGGGAGAGTAGACACCCATGTATTATAGGACCCCTCCTAGATGACAGTAATGATGGTATCCACAGCGGCAACGGCTGGGGCTGGTGTCTCTCGCTCTTCCCCTCAATCAAAGGGTCAGACGGAGGGAACCAGACAATGTCACCGAGCAGAGAACCCCGGACAGCGCCCACCACTCCTCGAAGGCGTCAAGGGAGTCGGTGGACGCCGCCCAGAGGAACTCCGCCCAGATACGTGAATGTACTGAGGATCGGAAAAAGGCCCTACAATCGCAGGATGTTTCATGGGCCAACCTCCTCTCTCTGGTTTTATAAATGGCTGTTTTAGCCAAGGCTAGGAGGAGGTTGACCAGGAGATCCCGCGATTTTGTGGGGCCACGGATGGGAAATGTATAGATAAAAAGGTGAGGGGAAAAATGAAGCCAGAAGGGCAATAAAATATTTGTGAGGAGCCGGAAAAGGGGCTGCAATCTGGCACACTCTAAATATACGTGTGCCAGGGTTTCCCTCACATTACAAAAAGGGCAAGTATCCGGGATGGGGATAAACCATGTCAGAAACACGCCCATGCTCACAGCTCCGTGAAGGAGCCACCAGCTGATGTCCCCGACGGGCCTCGGGACCAAGGTGGAATACAGTCTGGCCCATCGAGGTTGCTCACCCTCCAAAGGTGGCAGGAGGTCCCGCCACTTTGTATCGGGGCGGGACACCAGGGTGTGGGCGTGAAGGGTGTGAAGCGTGAGTGTGTATAAATATTTCTGTGGTGCAATTTGAAAACTGACCGGCTGCAGTTCATGCAGCCGGCTTGCAGTGAAAGGGTGAGGGGTTTGTTGGGATCGGCAGGGTAGGGGCCCAATGGAAAGGTCCAGCGGGCCTGGGGTAGAGGATGGGCGGGGTGCGCCCTCGCGCAAGGCTCGATTGACATAAGCTCGAGCAGCGGGGATCAAGGCAGCCTTCACCTCCTGAAGTACGTGCCGGGGGGTACAAGGGCTGGAGAGCCCCATGCACCGAGTGAGTGTCAGGGGATCCAGCCAGTCTCTCCGGTCATAGTC
Organism: Eretmochelys imbricata; assembly: GCF_965152235.1. Taxonomy (NCBI): domain Eukaryota; kingdom Metazoa; phylum Chordata; order Testudines; family Cheloniidae; genus Eretmochelys; species Eretmochelys imbricata. Next base: position 41,245,194 of record NC_135580.1, read on the forward strand.
CAGGAGGTCTCCGACCCTCGTGACTTCCTCCAGGACCAACCTCTGGCGCACCAAGCGGGACTCCGCCACCTGCACACGGAGTTGGGGATTGTGCAGCAGGGGCTCCGTGAGGAGATCTGCTCCCACGGTGGCCGCCACGGACCTGGTTGTTAGAAACAGTTTCCAGGTCCGGAGGAAGTCCTGGTAGAAGACTGGCAGCCCGGAGAGGTCTCGCGGAAAACCTCTCGGACAAAGATAAAAGAGCTGCCGGTCGTATCGGAGCCCTTGGAAGCGGCGCAGAAAGGCGTGCGCCAGTATGCTCCACGCCAAACTACCTGTATAAAGGAGCCTCTGCAGGGCCTGGAGGCGGAAAACGCGGACCTGAGTGTACAGACACTTCAGGCCCTGCCCTCCTTCCTTCAGGGGTAAATGAAGAACTCCAACAGGGGCCCAGTGCATTCCTGCCAGAAGAACTCTAGAATCAATCTCCGGAGGTGGGTCAGGAAACCCGGGGCCGGGGCCAGGGTGTTGAGCCGGTACCAGAGCGTGGACAGGACTAGTTGGTTAAGCACCAGTGCTCTCCCTCGGAGGGAGAGACATTGGAGTAGCCTCGTCCACTTCCGGATCCACTCTATCACCCCGCCCTCTAAATTTTGCCAGTTCTTTGGCGGGGAAGGGTGCGTGGCGGAAAGGTAAACGCCGAGATAGAGCAGTGGACCCGCACTCCACCAGATGGTCTGAAGCGCGGGTGGGAGGGAGCTCACCTGCTGCCAGTCCCCCACCGCCAAGCCAGAGCTCTTGACCCAGTTGACTCGGGCGGAGGAGGCTGCCAAATAGATGGCCTGGCATGCCTCCACTCACGCCAAGTCGCCCGGGTCCTGGACCACGAGGAGCACGTCATCGGCGTACGCCGACAGGACCAGCCACAGCTCCGGCTCCTGCAGCACCAACCCTGTCATCCTCCTGCGGAGGAGACAGAGGAAAGGCTTGATCGCCAGAGTGTACAACTGGCCCGAGAGGGGGCACCCCTGCCGCACTCCTTGCCCGAAGCTGACCGTTTCAGTCAGGGTCCAGTTGAGCCTAACCAAACACTCCGCGGAGGCATACAGCACCCGGAGAAAACTCACAAACTGAGGTCCGAATCCAAACGCCTGCAGAGTGCTCAGGAGGTACCCATGGTCTACTCTATCGAACGCCTTCTCCTGATCAAGAGACAGGAGGGCGAACGACAGACCATCTCTCCGCCCGAGTTCCAAAAGGTCTTGGACTAGAAATAGGTTGTCAAAAATGCTGCGACCCGGGAGAGTATAGGTCTGGTCTGGGTGGATCACCTCCGCCATCACGGACCGTAGCCGCAGCGAGATTGCTTTCGCTACGATTTTGTAATCCGTGCTAAGGAGTGAGACGGGACGCCAGTTTCGTAAATCGCAGAGGTCCCCCTTCTTCGGCAGCAAGACGAGCACTGCTCGCCTGCACGACAGAGGGAGGACCCCGCTCTGCAAGGACTCAGCCCAGACAGTGACTAGGTCTGGGCCGTGGATGTCCCAGAACGTGCGGTAAAACTCCACGGTCAGCCCGTCCATGCCCGGAGATTTATTGGTGGGCATGCGATGGAGGGCTTCTGAGAACTCGGCCAAGGTGAGAGGCAGCTCTAGTCGGTCTCAGTCGCCCACGCTGACCGTGGGGAGTTCCTCCCAGAGCACCCCACAAGCGCCAGGATCGGTTGGATCCGGGGAGAAAAGGCTTGTGTGGAAGTCACAGGCCCTCCCACACATCTCCTCCGGATCCGTGAAGGGGGTGCCGTCCTCCGCAAGAAGGCAGTTGACGTGTTTCTTGGCCCCCCTCGTTTTCTCCAGGGCATAGAAGAAGCGGGAGCCGCGGTCCATCTCCCGAGGGAGGCGGATGCGGGACCGAACGAAGGCACCTCGGGCCCGGTGGTCCTCGAGGGCCTGGAGCTCCTTCCGCTTCTCCCGGCACGCTCCGCAGAGGGACGGGTCCTCGGGGTTGGCGGCCAGGCACCTCTCCATCTCTAAGACCTCCCATTCCAACTGCTCTATCGCCGCATTTCTCCGTCGGCTGGTGCCCCGAGCGTAGTCACGGCAGAAGAGCTTGGCGCGCACCTTCCCGAGATCCCACCATCACCGCACCGAGGGAAAGGCACGCTACTGCTCTCGCCAGGCTAGCCAAAACTCCCGGAAGGACGTCATGAAACTCTTGTCCTCCAACAGGTTGTTGTTAAAGTGCCAATAGGCCGGCCCCGGTCTCTCTGCACGGAGGGAGACCGTTATGGTGACTAAATGATGGTCGGAGAATGGGGCCGGCCAAATGGCGGAGAAGTGGGCCTGTGAAAGATGGAAACAGGATAAGTAAATACGGTCCAACCGAGAGTGGTGGGACCGATGGGCCTCCACCCGGACAAAAGCGAACGTGGAAGTGTCATCTGGGTGATGGTCGCGCCAGACGTCCACTAGGGAGTGATGTCGACTATTCCTCGGAGAATGTTCGTGGTGGCCGGGCTTGGCTCGGCCCCTGAGCGGTCCTGTTCCTCGACGGTGGTGTTAAAGTCCCCTCCCAGGACCAGGCACTCATGCGAATCTAGGGTGCCGAGAAAGTCAGACACCCGCTGATAGAATTGTGGCTGCTTTGGGCTCGTTTGCGGGGCATAGATGTTAACAAGGTTGACCATGAGCCACTCCATACGGACTCGAAGGTGCAGCAGGTGGCCCGGCACGGCCTCAGTGACCCCTAGCACCTCGGGCCGTAGGTTGGGGGAGAACAGGGTCGCCACTCCAGCTTGCCAAGTCGTGAAGTGGCTAAAGTATACCCCGTCCCCCCACTCCAGCCGCCACCGGTCCTTGGCGGTCGGGTCCGTATGGGTCTCCTGCAGGAAAACTACAGAGTACCCCCCTTACCGAAGGTAAGAGAGCACCTGGGACCTGCGGAGAGCCATCCTACAGCCCCTGGTATTCAGGGTTGCAATAATAAGAGGCGTCATGGTAGGGGGGGAGGTGAGGGAGGAACAACTGATATTGGTAAAGGGGCCTCGCCCCTCTCATTCCCCGCCATTGTGAGCAGGGAGAGAAGGGGAGACACCGGAAGGAGGAGGGGGGAGGGGGAAGCAGATTAACCGCTCCTCCCTGCTGGGCTGCAGGTGGGGGGGGGGGATGGTACCAAATGGGTTGGACTGGAAGGGGGGGAAAACAGGAATCGGGGTCCGGTGATAGGGGCAAGCTGTGGGATAAACAGTCCAGAGGGGGGGGGGGTGGACCCACGCACGTTTGTCCAAAGAGTCTCGTTTGGTCGGCTGTTATGTCCGGTCCAAAAGGCAAAGTTCAAAGCAAACAACTGGATCCGAGGCAGATGGCAGGTTGCCAGCAGGGACGGACGGCGGGGGGGCCGTGACAGTTGTAATAATGTTGGGAGGGACACCGGTGGATCGGGGGGCAGCTCCGTGCCACACCCCCTGTGCCGCTACAAACGCAATTAAGCCACAGTCAAACTCCCCCCCACGAGAGTATAATTCAAAAAGTTACTCAGTCTTACGGCCCCCTCCAAGATGATTTGTAGCTTCCCTGGGTGATTTCTTCTGTCTGCTATCTTCTTTTTCTCCAGCTGTGTTGGCTGTGTTCCAAGGCTTCCGACAGGCCGAGAAAAATTGCAAAATAAGCTGAAAGCAAAACGGCTGGGTCTGGGGGCTTCCACTCCCCCCTCCGGATAGCAGGTCGGCAGTCTCCCCCCCCTCCTCTGGGGGTTTCAGCTGAGGCAAATAGCTGCGCCCAGGAGCCGGCGTGGGGGGGGTGCTGGCGGCAAGTTGGCAGCTGACCAGCACTCAGCGGCAGCAAAAAAAACGGCAGAAAGACAAAACGAAACGAAAAAGCATCTGGCCTGGTCAGGGTGGAGAACTAAGGCAGGTTCAAAAAGTAAAAAAAATCCAGGCCAGGGGGTTTTAGGAAAGAATAGAAAGCAGATAGCTAAGGAGCAAGTGAGGGACGTTCCGTTTCCCAACAGGGAAGGTTCCAGAACAATGAGGAACCTTCTGGAGACCATTAAGACAGACAGGCTGATTAGAACACCTGCAGCCAATCAAGAAGCTGCTAGAATTAATTAAGGCAGGCTAATCAGGGCACTTGGGTTTAAAAAGGAGCTCACTTCAGTTTGTGGTGTGCGTGTGAGGAGCTGAGAGCAAGAGGCACTAGGAGCTAAGAGTGAGAATGTGTACTGTTGGAGTACTGAGGAGTACAAGCATTATCAGATACCAGAAGGAAGGTCCTATGGTGAGAATAAAGAAGGGGTTGGGAGGAGGCCATGGGGAAGTAGCCCAGGGAGTTGTAGTTGTCACACAGCTGTTCCAGGAGGCACTTAGACAGCTGCATTCCACAGGGCCCTGGGCTAGAACCTGAAGTAAAGGGTGGGCCTGGGTTCCCCCCAAACCTCCCAACTCCTGGTCAGACACAGGAAGAGTTGACCTGGACTGTGGGTTCACGAAAATGGCCAAACTGAGGGCTGCCGTGAAGCTCCAAGGCGAGCAAATCCACCAATAAGTGCAAGACCCACCAAGGTAGAGGAGGAACTTTGTCACAAGACACGTAGTTGAACACAATTTGTTGCGGAAGAGTCAACATGGTTTTTGTAAAGAGAAATCATGCCTCACCAATCTACTAACATTCTTTGAGGGGTCAACAAGCTTGTGGACAAGGGTGATCCAGTGGATGTAAAAAGAAAAGGAGTACTTGTGGCACCTTAGAGACTAACCAATTTATTTGAGCATGTAGCTCACGAAAGCTCATGCTCAAATAAATTGGTTAGTCTCTAAGGTGCCACAAGTACTCCTTTTCTTTTTGCGAATACAGACTAACACGGCTGTTACTCTGAAACCAGTGGATGTAGTGTACTTAGATTTTCAGAAAGCCTTTGGCAAAGTCCCTTACCAAAGGCTCTTAAGCAAAGCCAGCTGTGAAGGGACAAGAGGGACGGTCCTCTCATGGATCAAAACTGGTTAAAAGATAGGAAACAAAGCATAGGAATAAATGATCAGTTTTCAGAATGGAGAGAGGTAAATAGTGGTGTCCCCCAAGGGTCTGTAGTGGGACCAGTACTGTTCAACATATTCACCAGTGATCTGGAAAAAGGAGTAAAAAGGGAGGTGGCAAAATTTGCAGATGATACAAAACTACTCAAGATAGTTAAGTCCAAAGCAGATTATGAAGAGTTACAAAGGGATCTCACAAAACTGGGTGACTGCACAACAAGATGGCAGATGAAATTCAATGTTGATAAATGCAAATTAATGCACATTAGAAAACATAATCCCAACTATACATATAAAATGATGTTAGCTATTACCACTCAAGAAAGAGATCTTGGAGTCATTGTGGATAGTTCTTTGCAAACATCCACTCAATGTTTAGTGGCAGTCAAAAAAACCCTAACAGAATGTTGGGAATCATTAGAAAAGGATAATATCATATTGCCTCTATATAAATCCATGGTACGCCCACATCTTGAATACTGCATGCAGATGTGGTCGCCCCATCTAAGAAAAGATATACTAGAATTGGAGAAAGTTCAGAAATGGGCAACAAAAATGATTAGGGGTATGGAACAGCTTCCATTTGAGGAGATAATAAGACTGGGACTTTTCAGCTTGGAAAAAAGACAACTAAGGGGAATATGATCAAGATCTATAAAATCATGACTGGCGAGGAGAAAGTAAATAAGAAAGTGTTATTTACTCCTTCTCATAACACAAGAACTAGGGGTAACCAAATGAAATTAATAGCCAGCAGATTTAAAACAAACAAAAGGAAGTACTTCTTCACACAATGCATAGTCAACCTGTGGAACTCTTTGCCAGAGGATATTGTGAAGGCCAAGACTGTAACAGGGTTAAAAAAAAACTAGATACGTTCATGGAAGATAGGTCCATCAATGGCTATTAGCCAGGCTGGGTAGGGGTGCAAAACCATGCTCTGAAGTGTCCCTGGCCTTGTTTTGCCAGAAGCTGGGAATGGGCAACAGGGGATGGATCACTTGATGATTACCTGTTCTGTTCATTCCCTTTGTGGCACCTGGCATTGACCACTCAGAAGACAGGATACTGAGCTAGATGGACCATTGGTTTGACCCGGTATGGCCACTCTTATGATCACCCTCCCGATGTGGCATTTGGCATTTGTCCTGCTGGTACTGTCCCTTGGCTCATATCTTGGACTCTGCCTACCTTGGGATCTAGCTGTAACTGGTAGGCTGAACTCTTTCATCACAAGGCCTGACTGCCCACAGCCTGATTGGCTACACATTTGCATCATGAATTTATTGGGGTATTAGAACACATGCAACAGAAACGGATTTAGCAATGACTAGTGCATCCATCACATAGGGCTTTCTATAGAAATTGCCTGGTATACTTTGGGAACAAGAAATGAGGCTGGAGCAAGAAGGAATAACGAATTGGGATGGAAACAGCACACTATCAGTAGAATGAGCCAGTCTACTTCAGTTTGCCAATATGAGCATTTAACTAGTCAGGAAACATTTACTACAGCAAAATTTATAGTACAAGGCTAGCATGCTATAGTGTTTTTATAGTTTTATTTATTTTAGTGTAAGTTTGCTGTAATACAAATATAAAATTTGTGGCATTATCTCTATTTTTACAGAATGTAGTGGTGCTCTATTCAGTGTGCAAATTCACTACAGTATTTACAAATATAATGCAACATTTCCCATGGTCTACAGTACTATGATATTTACTACAGACCGCAGAACCATGCACCTTTGTCACAATGGGCTAAAACCTCTCCTTGTGCAAAATGTATCCAAACGGACTGTGTGCTGGGACACCCCATGGCAGCTATGGCCACTGGAATCATTCAGCCCACTTGTGAAGCCATTCCACTCTTACATGGTTGCTGTGCTGCAATACATGGGGTAGGAGGAGGATTTTGGGACAGCAAGATGTGGGGAAGTGTCAGCCAATACTTCCACATAGTCACAGATCCACTCCAAATCCTTTTCTGCACCCACCCACCCACAGATGGGTGGAACTCATGTTCTGTGGCATACCAAAGGTCATAGAATCATAGAATCTCTGGGTTGGAAAGGACCTCAGGACCTAGTCCAACCCCCTGCTCAAAGCAGGACCAATCCCCAACTAAATCATCCCAGCCAGAGCTTTATAAAGCCTGACCTTAAAAACCTCTAAGGAAGGAGATTCCACCATCTCCCTAGGTAACCCATTCCAGTGCTTCACCACCCTCATAGTGAAAAAGTTTTTCCTAATATCCAACTTAAACCTCCCCCACTGCAACTTGAGACCATTACTCCTCGTTCTGTCATCTGCTACCCCTGAGAACGGTCTAGATCCATCCTCTTTGGAACCCCCTTTCAGGTAACTGAAAGCAGATATCAAATCCCCCCTCATTCTTCTCTTCTGCAGGCTAAATAATCCCAGATCCCTCAGCCTCTCCTCATAAGTCATGTATTCCAATCATTTTTGTTGCCCTCCTCTGGACTCTTTCCAATTTTTCCACATCCTTCTTGTAGTGTGGGGCCCAAAACTGGACACAGTACTCCAGATGAGGCCTCACCAATGCTGAATAGAGGGGAATGATCACATCCCTTGATCTACTGGCAGTGCTCCTACTTATACAGCCCAAAATGCCGTTAGCCTTCTTGGCAACAAGGCACACTGTTGACTCATATCCAGCTTCTCGTCCACTGTAACCCCTAGGTCCTTCTCTGCAGAACTGCTGCCTAGCCACTTGGTCCATAGGCTGTAGCTATGCATGGGATTCTTCCGTCCTAAGTGCGGGACTCTCCACTTGACCTTGTTGAACCTCATCAGATTTCTTTTGGTCCAATCCTCTAAGTTGTCTATCTTCTGTATCCTATCCCTACCCTTCAGCATATCTACCACTCCTCCCAGTTTAGTGTCATCTGCAAACTTGCTGAGGGTACAATCCATGACATCCTCCAGAATCTGGAGTCCAGATCATTAATGAAGATACTGAACAAATCTGGCCCCAGGACTGACCCTTGGGGCACTCCGCTTGATACCGATTGCCAACTAGACATGGAGCCATTGATCACTATCTGTTGAGCCTGACAATCTAGCCATCTTTCTATCCACCATATAGTCCATTCATCAAGCCTATAATTCTTTAACTTGTTGGCAAGAATACTGTGGGAGACCATATCAAAAGCTTTGCTAAAGTCAAGGAATAACACGTCTACTGCTTTCCCCTCATCCACAGAGCCAGTTATTTCGTCATAGAAGGCAATTAGGTTAGTCAGGCATAACTTGCCCTCAGTGAATCCATGCTCACTGTTCCTGATCACTTTCCTCTCCTCTAAGTCCTTCAAAATTGATTCCTTGAGGACCTGCTCCATGAGGAGTAGGTCTGCAACCTACTCCCTCTCCCATCCATACCTGGCAAATCCATGGCTGTTCCACTGAGATCAGGACCTTCTGAGGCCTTTACTGGGGCTTGAGGTCTTGGTATCAAATCATAACTTGGGTTATTTAACATATAGTTAACAGCATGTGGCAGTATAACACCTATCCACCAAACCCTGCAATCTTTATTTAGTTAGTGGGAATTTCTTCCATTGGGTTCTCTCCAGCTTCAGTAAGTATTTATTTGTTGTGGTTTTGCTTCCTTTTCTGCAAGAAAAGGCACAAACCTGCATTCCTTTTGTACCAAGGCACAAAGCTGCCACTGTACATTGTGTTGTAGATTGAAAGGGAGTTAGCCTGACTAAATCACCCAGGGCCTCCCAGGTTACAGAAGGTCATGGTAAAACTGACCGAGACTGGTCAGAGCCAGCCAGAGGGGAAAGGGGGAGAATGTAACAAACAAGATAGAGAAGGTTCCAGAAAACTGTGGGGAGAAGCATGCATAACAGTGTGGTTGCCAAGACAACACAGCCTGCACAGAAGAGTATATAGGAGAGACTGAGAAGTTTTGGACTCTGCAGGACCACAGAGACTGTGCCAAGCAGCCTTCAAGATCTGTCAATGCAGACCCAGAGGACTTGTTCTGGTGCCTGACCAGCACTGTTATGGGACTTCAGTACTAGGACTGTCTAAGCTAAAGCTAGACTGTTAACAGTTAATATTTGCTTGCTTATGTATTCAATAAATTTTGCTTAGCCAGAGTCTGTCAGGCTCTTGTCAGATTACTGGTGTGCCCAAAACACCCACAAAACTCAGTCAAGTGTACTGTACAAGTTAGAGCAATTCTTGCCACTTATTCTTCTGGGGTACTTAGAAAGTCTCTGAGCCCATCTGGGCAGGATGAAATAGGGGCTGGGGGAGCAATGCAACTCCAAAATGGAGCTGTGTCTCTGTTACCTCCAGGTCCTATTGGCAATAGCACCATCTCCACCAAAGGTAGGGTCACGCCCCCATGCTGGCTGACTACAACCTTTTGGGACTGTGAAGCATTGCTGTTCCAGCTCATGGTCTGCTCCTTTATGTATGCACTGTGTGTGGTGATATAAGAGCTTCCCTCTATACCCCAGTGTAAAACTGGGTAGGAAAGCCCAGGATTTTGCCCATAGGTTCCACTTCAATTTCCACAATTAGTGCTTTTTTGCTGTGGAGCCCATGGTCAAGATTTGCAGAAGAGGCTACTGATTTTGAAGGCCAAATGTGACACTTTAAAGGGGGCTGATTTTAACAGGGCAGGTGCTTGGCCCATTCAGAAAATCTAGCCCCTTTAAGTCATCTCAAGTTGGGCATCAAAAACATGAGACACCCAACAGTACCAGTCACTGCTGAAATAAGGAATAAATAAATAATTTGGGAGAGTAAATATTAGATGAGGGTATGACAGATAACAATACCCTGGGCAAGGCTTATGGAATTAAATGGAACTTTATTGAATTAAGTTTAACATCTGTGAAGTCCATTGCATTAAAAATACATATGGATATGTACTATTGTGGGATTTTATGGAATTTCTTTAGCCCGATGACAGCATCAATGCAATCTCTAGAAGATATTTCAAAGGACTTTTTGAGACAATACATGTGAAGTGAATTTCCTAGGAAATACATGGGGGTAAGGGGAATGCAAATGACCCACTTCAAATCCATTATATTGAAGCTAAACCCTGGGGAAAGAAGCCAATTTTCCACTGATTACCTGCTCCTGACAATACCCATTGAAAACCTCCATACTGTATGGGGGGGCGGGGGGGGGAAGCTAACTTTTCATGTGCGCTAGCTCTAAGCTGAGACTTTTAGGGACTTGTGACCACAAAAGAGATTCTTTCAGATGGGCTGAAGGACTCATTTGCCAGAATCGATATTGGAGACAGCTGGGGAGGGTGAGGGATCTCTAGTAAGAATTCTTATTAGAATGCATGTTCACTCTTTTATTGTTATTGTTTTCCTTGTAATGCTTATTTTTAAACCTTAAGAATTAGGGCTGTCAAGTGATTTAAAAAATTAATTGTGATTAATCACACTGTTAAACAATAATAGAAAACCATTTATGTAAATCTTTTTGGATGTTTTCTACATTTTCAGATATATTGATTTCAATTACAACACAGAATACAAAGTGCACAGTGCTCACTTTATATTTATTTTTTATTACAAATATTTGCACTATGGAAAAAAATGTAACTTTTTACAAGTACAATTACTGTAGTGCAATCTCTTTATCATGAAAGTTGAATTTACGAATGTAGATTTTTTTGTTACATACTGCATTTAAAAATAAAAATGTAAAACTTTAGAGCCCACAAGTCCACTGAGTCCTACTTCTTGTTCAGCCAATTGCTGAGACAAACAAGTTTGTTTACATTTGCAGGAGATAATGCTGCCCTCTACTTGCTTACAACATCACCTGGAAAGTGACAACAGGCATTCTAATGGCATTGTTGTAGCTGGCATTGCAAGATATTTATGTGCCAGATGCACTAAAGATTCATATGCCCTTCATGCTTCAATCACCATTCCAGGGGACATGTGTCCATGCTTATGACTGGTTCTACTCAATAGCAATCCAAAGCAGTGTGGACCGACTCATGTTCATTTTTGTTATCTGAGTCAGATACCACCAGCAGAAGGCTGATTTTCTTTTCTAGTTGTTCAGGTTTTGTAGTTTTTGCATCTGAGTGTTGCTCTTTTAAGACTTCTGAAAGCATGCTCCACACCTCATCCCTCTCAGATTTTGGAAGGCACTTCAGATTCTTAAACATCTTTTTATTGGTCTGTGGGTAGTAGGTGTCTCAAATATGAAGCCACCTGCTCCTTCCCATTGTCTGGTTGCTGGAAAGGGGAAGCAGCTTTACTAGTTTCTCCCCTCCTCTGCTCCCCTTATAAAAAGCTTTCTGGCTGCCGGGGAAAATCTATTACTGTAGCCTTTCCTCAGCCTCCTGGCTGCTGTGAGTGTGTATGTTGGGGTCACTACTAGTGCTCTACCAGTTCTAGTTTTTGTGTCCTCTTCCCCACTGCATAGCTTCAATGCAAGAAGCCCTAGCTGCTGCTCAAAAATTTGCCAAGCAGCAATAGAGTGAAATTGACATGATGCTTTTTAGTTTCACTACTCCCCCACCAGGCTCTGATTAGAAGCAAGGGAAACTGACAAGTCTTGTTATCTCCTTTGCTGCTCAGAGCATAACCAAGCTAATGGAAGTGTCTGTCTGCAGACACAGAAAGATTTGGTTCATATTTGGAATCTATCTTTGCAACAAGAAGGGCTACGTAGCCCTTCATTTTCAGACCCAGGTTTCAAAGATGTGAAGACTTTTGCCTTAATTTGTTAAAATGAAAGTTTGAAATTGACAACTTAACATTCCCCTGTGCCCAACACAACAAAAACATTCCCATTTCATATGAAAAAATGGGAATTTCATTGCATTTTTGTTTACAATTTAAACTTCTCTTTTTACTTTCAGTGTTTCAGACCCTAAAGCATGGAGGTGCTGTTTGCAAAAATTGGAGTTTCAGCTGTCACTTAATAGCCAGTGCTGAGCCTAACAAGGGGAATTTCGAACTCCCCCACTCAAAAACTTGTCTCTCTCACCAACAGATGTCAGTTCAATAAAAGATATTTCCTCACCCCACTTCGTTTCTCTGATATCCTGGGGCCAACATGGCTGCAAACACTAGATACAGGATCAGTTGTCAGAGTTACAAAAACTAAGTGCTTTAAAATAATCATTCTTTCCCAACTTTCACTTGCTCTGTTTTCAGCAGGCTGAACCTGTTGCCATGGTAACAGGCATTGAGTACATCCACCAGGCAGGAGCAGGGACATTAGATCCCCTGTTTAATTTCAGCTCTGGACAAAAGCTGAGAACTGAAAATACTATTTAACACACAACACCCATTGGACCATATCCCACTCTGACTTATGCCCTGTGCAAACCCATTACCTTAAAAAACAAGTTACTAGGGATGTAACTCAGGGCAAAACATGGTCCATAGGCTCAGGATTCTACGGACTATAGCACTTCAACTTAAATTAAAGAAAACATCTCAAAGACGTGTCCTTTCTATTTATTGCCTCTGTTATGGTGGGTGAAACCTGTTAGAATCTGGGGTGGGGGGGTGTAACAACTACCTTCATGATAAATGTCAGAAGCAGCTAAGGGTTTTTTTGGAGGTGGGTGGGGGGAGGTTGGAATAAGACAGCTGAAACAATAGGAGCCACCTTCTAAAACAGGCCATGTGTAAGGTCATTTAGAAACTGAGCTATGTGTGCAGGGAACGTCACTGGGTGTTGTGCATATCTGTGAGCAGAAGCAGCAGAGAACAGAGAGAGAAGCAGTCAAAAAGCTAAGCAGATAGCCAGAGAAGCACTTGCAGCATGACTTTGGGAGAAAGCCAAGCATGTGAGCTTCTTGGGCAGAGCACTGGCTGGAGAGAGGCTTGGACCTGCGAGCAAAGAAATTGCCTTCAGTTTGATTCCTACTGCATTCAGGTAAACAAAACTTTGTACATTATTTGTAAATAAATAGGACTGCATCAAAGAAATACCCAATGCCAACATCAATTTTTCCTCATAAGGAAACAATCTTCAAAACCCTGAATGTTGGCTAAATGCTCAGGTCAAAAGACTAACAGCATCTTAGACAGTAAACAAAAATAGCTAGGAACTTGCAACCTCTGTGATTGTACCAGTTACTCAGTCTTACAACCGGACATTAGATTGATCTGAACTCCCTGTCTCTGATCTGTGAACTGGATTCTCATGTCCCGTTTACACTAGCAAACTTTAATGACTCCCGTGGGCTAGGCTGTTTGGCAACGTTAACAGAGATTTCTGGGTGGAAGTAACATAAAATTGACATATAATGCATTGCACTGGATAAATATATACAGGCATGATATATGCATTACGTCCACGCGTGGATGCTATGCACTGATTCAGGGGCAGCTCTGCAGCCAAGTAAAGCTACATCTATACTGCAAGCAAAGGGTTTGATTCCCAGCACACATACTGGTACGTACTCAGTGAGAGCTAGCACCAGTACAAATAATAATGTAGCCCTGGTAGCAGGGGCAGCAGTAGCAGGGGCACAGGTTAGCTGAGCACAAACCTGCCTGAGCCCCAGGGGTATGTACTTGGCGTGGCTGGTAGCATCGATGTAGCCTAAGGGTTAGGTTCTTTAGTGCCCAAGTGCTGCAGAGGCTGGAGGGAATATTGTGTGCGAACATACCGTCATGGTTTACACAAACCAGGCCGACAGGTGAGAACTGTTGCAGGATCAAAGAATACTAGAGAGCCTTAGCTGTGATACCCACATTATCAGACCCGATGTGCACTGGTGACTCATTTGAAGCTTCTCTACCAAGTGTGCCAGAAGGGCATCTCCCTCTAGCCTAGTCAATAGGGGCCGTGCTAAGTTGGTCTCAGCTGGGAATCTCTCTGCATATCTTACACTTACTCAGCTGGACCTTTTGCTTGTAATCAGCTGCCTTTTTTCATTATGGCTATTTTATATCGTTAAGATCTGAACAAATCCATAACTGAGCTAACCAAACAGAATCAAGGAGCTCACAGGTGGTCACTGAAGTATTGCTATCACTAGGGAATGGAGCGGAAGCAATTGCCCAGAGTACAAATTAACCTCGTCTTGAGTCAGACTATGACCAGAAATTCAGATACCAATGCTGGAATAACTTTTGCCATCTCTTCTATACCAAAGGCGTCAATATCTTTAAATATTCACTAAGTAAATCTTTAATATTTTAAATTCTACATATCAGTAATTATTCTGAGCTTTTGATTACAAGCTTTTATTTGTGTCTAGTTTGAGACACCATATTTCCATAATGGCTCAAGAGATTTGTACCTCAATTTTAAGTGTTAAATTACTAGGAGATCTCAGGGCATTAATCTATATTTTCCATATCATTAGCAAAAATGCAAGACTCACAGTTTAGGGTGTTTGGGATTTTGTTTTGTTTTTGAAAATAGGCTGTTAATTTCATGTACAGTGTCATTTAAAGTGCTCAGACTTGGAAAACGCCACCTGGCGATTAATAGGACTCTAAGGCTGATAGGCCTACAATTAGATCTGTGATACTAGCTACCCTTGGTGAGCAGGTTTGTCCACACCCCACATTTTCCCTCTGCCATGGTTGTGAAGAGACAGGACTATGAATATATAAAATCCAAGCAGTGTGATCTCCAAGCACCACAGAGAGCAGGATGATTGGATAATTCGTATGAAAATCCCATCCTGGATTTATTGTTGGGATACTCAGAGAAACTAATTTTTTTCCAAGGTTTCATTCATTAGATATTCAGGATCGGAAAGGCTTATACAAAAAACCCTGTGTTCCACCTAGGCTATATTTTGTGCTTTGCAGATGATCACAGAGACACTCTCAGGAGGCTTGCTAAACCAGTTAAAAGGTCACCACACTTGTGAACCCAGGTTCAAGTAATTAAATAGAGGATCTTAAAGTCAGGAAAAATATTGGGCATCAATAATACATAAAACCCATTAGGTCAGTCTAGAAGTCAGTAAGGCTTCATGCCAGCCACTGAACAATAACAAGGAAAGGGAATGCCAACCCACAATGGGGAATTCTAGACAGAAACAGGACATCAGGTCCATTTTCTCCACTTTCACAGCAGAACAAAAAAAAAGAATGCAGCTTGCTTGTGCATTGTCACTTACAGTTACTGACCAACATGCTCAAAAGCGCCTCTTCCTGTCTTAGTGTGTTTCACCTTTGCCGCTCTCCAGACAATGGGAAGCAATGTTGCCTCATGGCTAGAGTAGTGGAGGGGAATTCAGGAGACGTACATTCTATTTTCATCTGCCTCGGGTCTGCTGCGTGATGTTGGGCAAGTCACGTCACTGGTGTGTCTCAGTTTTCCCCTCTGTAAAATGGGGATAATGGTACTGACACCGTAAGTGTGCTATCCAGAATCATAAGTTGTTTCAGTTGTACATTTCTCAGGGTAGGGACTACGTTTTCAAACACCAAGCTCACCATCTGCACACAACTAACAAGAATACTAATCAGAATTAATAGACTAGATCAGCATCTGCTTCTGCAGCAGCAGCTACTGGATGGAACGAACAGAAGATAGCAGCACAATATTAATAAGAAAAAGGTCTTAATTGTTCTGTAATAATTCCCGTCTTTCTGTTACCCACCCTTTGAAAAGGACCTGGCAAGTGGCCAGTTCAGTAGATGGAGCAACATGCAGTCTCTTTCTCCTCTTTCTCTGTCTAACAAACAGAGGAATATCTGATTTTTTTGCTTAAGAACTAGCTGGATTCATCATGTTGAGAATTGCCCACTATTGATATTTAGAAAGACAGAGAGAAAGGCCACTGATATAATGAATGATATATTTCCCCTTCACGGGCTCATTGCTGGAGCCAGAGTCACCCCTCCCTCTTTCTGCCTCTGCCACTGAACCATAACCATATTTTAATCTTCTCCATAACTGGGGGACATCAGAGGGAGGTGAAGAGATTGCTTTTCTGGAGTGTGACAGCACTAGTAAATGTGATAAAAGTAATTAAATCCTATTCAGTCGGCTTCTGACTTTCCCCATCCTGAACATTCTTCTTGCAACTTCCAAAAATAGGTTTCCCAGTCGCTGGCTACACTAATTCACCCCACCCTAAAATGGGCCTTATTATATATTTACTTATTTGTATTGTGGTAGCAACTAGGAGCCCCAGTCATGGACCAGGACCACATTATACTAGGTATTCTACAAACACAGAACAAAAAGATGGTCCATCCCTGCCCTAAATAGGTTGCAATTTAGGTAATTTTGCTTGGGTGCATGCTGGCCATAGGATAACTTGTCAATGTCGAGTGTAAATGGATGCTATCTGTACGAATTATTGCACCTACTTTTCTTCAAGATTTTATTTGCTGCCATTTGATTGCCCTTCCTTTAATGATTCTCCTCTGCTTATATGAACTCTGTGAAGAGTTTTGTTATTTGTACTGTATTCTGCTAGTGCCTACAAGCTCCAGCCAAGGTTGAGTCCTTTGTGTATGAGGCATTGCACAGACACAAGATCGAAGGCATTTTCTGCCCTAAAGAGTTCACAGTCTAAGACAAGACAGATACTCCAATGTAGACAACAACTTATAAGTAAAGTTAAACTGTAAAAAACTGATCATGATCAATTCATAGAGGAAATAAACAACCCAGAGAAACCAAAGTGTTGAATTATTCAAATATCTAAGACGTTTAAAGTAAGCATAATCTGCTCTTGGACTCTGTGAGAGAGTTGAAAGAGACTAAATTTGCACAATAAATTTGATGTTCACTATTGGCTCATATTATGTAGCAACCTGTGTGTCATG